>NC_090662.1:91357730-91671450 GCF_013368605.1 Nyctibius grandis
ACTTCCATTTTATAAGCTGGGCAAAGTCCTGGCAACTTTCATCTGCAGTGGGAGTGATGCTGCTATCTGACCACCATTTGAGAATCGATGAGGACTAAGTCTTTATCTGCCATTGTGTAACCACCATAGACAAATACAAAAGTAGGGCTGAGAGGAGGCCAGAGAGGCCATCTAGTCTGCTACTCTTCCTGAAATCAGAATCAGCTATACCTGTCCCCTTCTCCACTCATGGAGATTCCACATCCTCCTAAGAAGATAAGTTTCATTGATTTACTGCTCTCAACACAAGGAAAATTTACAAGTGTTTCACCTGGATCTCCCTTCCCATAATTTAAGCTATTATCCACCCGTAGCAGACACAGAAGAAGATTCACTCCTGTTCTCTTTATGTCTATATTTAAAATATTTAAAGATCATTTCTGGGTCACCCCTTCTATTGTCCTTTTTCTAAATGAAGCTATGCAAATTCCTCAGCCTTTCCTCATGGGCCATGTTTTCTAGACTTCTGGTCATCCCCAATTCTCTCCTCTGATTCTCCAGCTGTTCCACATACTCCCTTAATTAAAGCACCAGAAACTGGACATGATCTTCCAGCTGGGTCCTCTCCTGCCCTTATCTGGAACAAAGCAGAAAGAATATGCCAATACTTGTGTTTATTCAGCTGTGACGATTGAAGAGTATTTTTGTGTTCATTACTCAGCAGTATGTTCCTTACTCATTTCTTCACATGTGCCATTCCATCCTGAGATAAAGAAAGGAGCCAAACCCTTTTGTTCATCTCTTCCAGACAGAGAAGCAGTCTCATCTCTTTCCAACTAGGGCAAGAGTTGGGCTAAGGATAACAGAAGTCTCAAACCCCAGAGACCAACCACCTAGCAAAGAACTCTCGTTTTTTGCTAAAAATGTTGAGGAAATAGATGTCATAAAAAGACTCCATCCTGAAACAGAGACACTCTGATACATCCAGGATGTTTCCTCAGAGAAATAGAGACAGAGAAAACCTGATATGATATATGATATAAAGGAGGCCTTTGAACAACAGTGTCAAGAACAGTCTGTATCCTGAAAGATCCACCTCAGCCTTGAGATTTTGTAGTGATGGAAGGGAAGAAAATAAAGGAGATTTTCATGACATTCAGTCTGAATGTGGACTCAAAATCACAACTGAGGGGCTCCTTTTAGCCTTGAGACTAAATTAGTGTTTAAGACTCTGGAATCCCAGAACTGATGGCTTTGCAAAAGTAAAACTGTACTGGTGCCATGAAAGTTGACTTGTCTATTATCGTTAATGTCTAGATTCCTAGTACAGGTTGAGTCCTCTCATGAAAGCAGAGGATCTGCGCTCATGAGGATACGGAGTGGGGTCAGAGTGCTTGCTCTGGTCACAATGATCCCAAGGTTGACCCAGATGGTCCTCTGGCTGACACTGAGTGTCTAACTAAGAGTCTAAGTCTAGCTAAGACAGCAAAAAAGCAGCTGAGCTGAGGCAGCATGACCCTGTTTGCACACTGATCTGTGGCCACCTTCCACTGAGAGGTTTCTCTGTCTTGCAGGAGCATTGCATGCAGTTTTCAGCTTGGGACACACTGCAGCCTCCATATTCCTCCCTGCAGTGCTGCTCTCTAGCTCATGCACAGCTGATGATTGATAGCTAAAGGCAGAAGATGATGTTTGTCCTAAAAAACCTGCATCCTATCTTTTCCAGACTATTTCTCCAGTTTGTCAAGGTCATCTAAAGTAATTGTAACCCCTCCCAGTTCAATGTCATATGGAAATATAAAAAATACATTCTCTATTCTGTCACATTAATTTGTTTAATTAAAAAGTTAGCAATAGAGACCTCAGTCAACGTATACTTTCAGGCTAACAGTGAACTATCAAGACCTACTCTCTGAATATACTTTTCAACCAATATTGTACTCACCTGCTGAAAATTGTACATAGCCAATGTTTCCTTAACTTGCTTCTGAGAAGCCCATACGACACAATGTTCAAAGCCTTACTAAAGTTAAAATACATCTTTCTGTGTCCTGTCACAGAAGCATAGTAGATGATTGGTTTGGTATGATGTGATGTTCTTGATAAATCCATATGGGTTGCCACTCACCTTGTAGTTAACTTCTGGAGGCTCAACAATTGTTTCCCCTGCCCCCTCATTATTTAAAAAAGCAGTAAGAGGCAACACATTTATCTCTGTACTCCACGATTCCTCAAAGATAACAGCTTATAGTTCTGGCATTTCTTCTGACAAACCTCCCAGTGTCCTAGCGGGAATTTCATCAAGTCCAGCTGATTTGAAAACAACCAACATATCTAACTCTCTACCATGATATTGCTTGGTCTTGTGGCACACTCAAAACATTCTCAGACATTCTTAGCAAAATGAAGGCCCTAGACAGTCATTTTTAAACGAAAATATTCCCTTACCAGCTGAAAAAAACAAGTAGTTGGGGAAAGCTGACAGGAGTGGAAAAGCCCAGGTACAGCATGAGTACCCTTATGAGGAAAAAAATGGGAAAGGTCCGAATCCTGGAGGAAAGCACAATGCAGAAGATGCAAGTAATCCAGCAGGGAAAGGGAAACAAACATACTGGTTTTTATACAAGGTGCCAATAAAGGAACCAAACCAGTGGCACACTCACTTCTACACAATGTTTGAAATCTCAAATATAAGATGAGGAATCAGAATGTCTGATCCAAAACGCAGACAGTGATACAGCAGACATATTGGCAACCTGGGGAAAGGAAGATGGTCAATGGGACACTAAACTCAGGAGACAGTAAAGATAAACTGTGCCAGAGGCAGCCTTATTGAAAACTCAGCATCAAATCGAATTTACAAGCTCAGCAACTCAATGAGTAACATAAAGTCTGTACAGGTTGAAATTCCAGGCCTAAATAGGAAGAATATAGTTATGACAGATAATGTTACCCAGAATAGCAAAATGCCTTGAATTTGATAAGCTGAAAGAGATGAGAGGCAGTGTGGGCAGGAAAAACAGTAGTAACGGGAGATGTCAACTGCTCTCCTGTAGATCAACAAATGTCATGCCAGGACATGAAACAGAGACAACATTTTTGGGCTCTGTCAGCAATTATTCCATGCAGCAGTTGGTTAGAGAGCCCACAGGAGCAAATGCAGTCCTCGGCTTTGTGGCTCTAGCCCTTCCAGTGGAAGTCCCACTCTGTGACAGTGACCACAGCTCTACAGGAGCACCACAGGCCAAATATGCCACTGCCATTGTCCTCAGTTTCAAGAAAATCCATGCAGAAATGAGAAGGCTTGTTAAAAAGAAGCTAGAAAGGTCAGCAAAGAGAAATCCTAACTAGCAGCACGGAAACTTCTGAAGAACACCAAACTGGAAGCGTAACACTGCTGCGTATGACCTATTGAGAAAGGCCGGAGAAAGGATTAAAGGAGGCCAGCCCACATAAAAAGCCAACTAAGTAAGTTTATTAGCAGTAAGCAGGCATTTTTCAAAAAGATGCCTATTGTATCCAAACCAATAAAATGAAATGAATAGTGTAGTCAGGCAGATTAAAAGCAAAATCCTAATTAGAAAGGCTAAAAAAGAGTTTGAGGAGAACTAGCTAAAGGAATCAAAACTAGTACTAAGTCCTTCATCAAAAATGTCAGGAGCAAAAAACCTTCTATGGATGCTGTGTGGCCAGCTAGTGACAAGGCAAAACTCAGAGACAATGGAGCTGTTCTGCATTGCTGTTCCCTGGGGTAAGTTTTCATAAAGGGGAAAATGCAGAGGATATATCTGAAATAATAATTGTGGATAAGATTGTGTTTCAAACAGACACAGTGAAAACTAACAAATTGCTGGAGCCAGATGGTACCTAGCAGAAATCAAGGATGGAAACATTAAATTACTAATCACAGTGTGCAAACTCCCACTTGAAACCTCCTTGGGACCTGAAGACTGGAAGGTAGCATATATGAAGCCAGTCTTTAAAACAGGGCCCGGGGAGGCATCCAGGGAAACACAGGTCTTATGCTTCATACTATTTTTGAAGCCTGGAAAGGTGAGCAGTGCAGCTCCAGGAGACCAGGGTGTGCATGTGTGAGAGGGGAAGTTCTGCTCTTGACAAATCATTAGCACTCAGTAGAGAATTCATTGATGTGTGAAGAAATAGGATATACTTCAAAAGAGTCAAAATTACTTGTGCAAAGAGAAGTCCTGTCTGAGAGGCTTCCTTGATCATCTCTGAAAGGATCAGCAGCAGACGGGTGAAGATAGCCCTGTAGATAGAATATGCTTTGAAAAGTCCCTTGCCAAAGGCTGCTAAGTACACTAAGCAGCCAAAATATAAGAAGGAAATATCCTGAAAAATAATTAATTGAAATAAAGGAAATAGAGAGTAGAGATAAACAGTCATTTTCAGAACAGATGGATGTCCCCAGAGGAGTTGCAGAAGGGTCTGTGCTGGGTCCTATGTTCAACATACTCATAAATGACCCAAAGGAGAGTGAGCTGTCAGGTGACATTAGCTGATGGTACAAAGATATCCAAGTTAATGAGGATGAAGGCAGACTGTGAAGGATGGTGGAGGGATTTTAGATGACTGGGTAATGAATTAATAAATTGGCACCTGAAATTCAATGCAGATAAATATAAAGCAACGCACATGAGGAAAAGTTGCCATTTCTCATGCAAATTGATGACCTCATGCTGACCATTGCCACTGAGGAATGAAACATGAGGGTATAATTCCATGAGGACATTAGCTCAGTGCTAAGGAGCAAGTAAAAAGCAAATCAGAATTAGGAGTTACTAGGAAAACAACAGACAACAAAACTGAATAACATCATCCCCATGTATAAGACCATGATTAGCGCCAAACCTGAATATGTGTGCAATTCTGTTGTTACCATATCAAAAAAAGATATAATGGAACTGCAAAACATTTGAAGAATGTCTACAAGGGTGATCAAAATCATGGGGTGACTTTTGTAGGAGGAACTACTCAGTAGACTGGGACTTTTCTGCCTGGAAAAGGCATATGAGAGAGTTCTGCAAAAGCCTGAATTAAATGGTAATGATGCATTACACAGACTGTCTCTTCCAACTCAGGAACTAGGGACAATGAAATGAAGCTAGCAGAAACCAGGTTAAAAACCAACAAAGGAAAGTGAGTTATCATACGAGTAATAAAATTGCGGAGTACTTTGCCTCAGGATGTTATGGATATGAAAAACATACATGGGTTCAAGGAGAGACTAGACAAATGTTTGGAAGTGCACTACATCAAAGGATATTAGAGAAAAATCATCAGGATCAGGAAATCTCTGGAGCTAAATTTGTTTGGTGCCATGTTTAAGGCCAGGGTGGATGAGGCTTTGAGCAACCTGGTCTAGAGGAAAGGTTTCCCTGCCTGTGGCAGGGGGGTTGGAACTAGATGATCTTTAAGGTCCCTTCCAACCCAAACCATTCTATGATTCTATGATTCTATGATTAATGCCTCACCTGTTCTTACCCTTCTAAAGGTAGCTGCTGTGGTCATTGTTGCAGAGAAGCTATCGGGCTACAAGGATCCTTGATCAAAACTGGGAGAGCAGTTTTCATGTACCTCTTTCTTACATAGCCCTTTGAGTGACCAGTCTAGGGTATGCACTATAGCTACATTCAGGCCAGGAGTAACAAACTGTACAAGGGGCATCTTCTACCTTATCTATGCATTATCAAAGGCCGCCTTGCATTCAGCCTCTTTAGTGTGCCTTCATAGTCTAAGAATGCAGTAGAAGGTACTGAGCTGTCTTCTCTCTAGACTTTCAAACTCCTCTATTCTGCATTTTTAAATAAATGAAAAGATAAACATTCTTTATAAGCATGAGCTGCAAAAACAGTTAGTAGTTCACATCTAGTTCCTTCGATAATGACAAATACTGTAACATAGAATCATAGAATCGTTTTAGTTGGAAAGGACCTTTAAGACCATCAAGTCCAACTGTTAAACCAGCACTGCCAAGTCCACCACTAAACCATGTCCCTAAGCACCACATGTACACGTCTTTTAAATACCTCCAGGGATGGTGACTCAAGCACTTCCCTGGGCAGCCTGTTCCACTGTTTGACAACCTGTTCCATGAAGAAATTTTTCCTAATATCCAATCTAAACCTCCCCTGGTGCAACTTGAGGCCATTTCCTCTTGTCCTATCGCTTGTTACTTGGGAGATGAGACCGACATCCACCTCGCTACAACCTTTCAGGTAGTTGTAGAGAGCGATAAGGTCTCCCCTCAGCCTCCTTTTCTCCAGGCTAAACAACCCCAATTCCCTCAGCCGCTCCTCATAAGACTTGTTCTCCAGACCCTGCATCAGCCTTGTTGCCCTTCTTTGGGCTCACTCCAGCCCCTCAATGTCTTTCTTGTAGTGAGAGGCCCAAAACAGAACAGAGTATTCGAGGTGCAGCCTCACCAGTGCTGGGTACAGGGGGACGGTCACGTCCCTAGTCCTGCTGGCCACACTATTTCTGATACAAGCCAGGATGCTGTTGGCCTTCTTGGCCACCTGGGCACACTGCTGGCTCATATTCAGCCAGCTGTCGATCAACAGCCCCAGGTTCTTTCTGCCAGGCAGCTTTCCAGCCACCCTTCCCCAAGCCTGTAGTGGTGCGTGGGGTTGTTGTGACCGAAGGGCAGGGACCCGACACTTGGCCTCGTTGAACCTCATACAGTTGGCCTCGGCCCATCGATCCAGCCTATCCAGATCCCTCTGCAGAGCCTTCCCTACCCTCAAGCAGATCAACACTCCTGTCCAACGTGGTGTCGTCTGCGAACTTACTGAGGGCACACTTGCTCCCCTCGTCCAGATCGTTGATAAAAATATTAAACATAACAGTTTACAGCTGTCTAGGCACAACCACATTTCTTTTTTAAGCCTGCATTAGGATCAGTTCTGCTGTTCAGTCTGCATTTCTCTTTCAATTTCATCTGGTCATGCCAAGGTGTCAGCAATGCAGTTCCTGTCCTAAGCTCCCTTCTACTTTACCATCCATCTCCTTCTTGATGCCGATCTTCCTCTTTTCTTCATATTTATGCATAGTGTTTATGCAAAAAAATTGGCTGTCAAGTATGTATACTTTCATACTATCCCACAATGTTAAATTATCAGCCCTGAAAGAACAGAAGGAATTCCTTGGGTTTAGTTTGTTTAGTTAAATTGATTTGCTCCATTGAAACAGGGCATGAATAGCTCCATTTGGCTGACTCTCTTACTAGATTATTAAAGAACTCTTTAGAATGTAGTATCTACTACAATGAGAAATTTGAATGACTGCAGCATTTCCAGTGTGGTTTTGGTTTTTTTATATGCACCATTTATTTCTCATCATTTTATTTCAGGGCAAATGAAAGCTTGGGAAAAAAAAATAAGCAATCAGTCTTCCTTAATTAAGGGATATCATTCCCCCTGGTGAATTTGTGGAGAGTAGGAACAGAATAAATTTCTTTTCATTTCCTCACTGGGAATATTAAATGCAATGCAGCTAATTTGTCTGTGAATTAAATTTCCAGCTTTTTTTTAGCTCTTCAGTGCTGCTTTTATCTTTTATTTTACTGTAGCAGGGGATGATGCTGTACTAAGGTAGCTGAGGTATAGTGAAGGGAAAAATCTTTGTATTCTTGTTTCTTTTTCTGGTATTCAATTTCTCTAACAAAGACAGGTATATACAGAAAATAATAAATGTAGTTGCTCTAGAATCAATTTCTTATCAGTCTTCTCAGCCTATTGAAAAAAATAGTTCTCCCTTAGACAGCCAAACTGAAGATGAGATTGTCTGACAGGAACTCTTATATTTCTAATGTAGTGTTCTTCCTCAGTTTACACAGATTTCAAGCATGACGTTTCTGCTCTCTCTGGCAGTAGCTTTAAAACCAGCCTCTCTGAATGCATTTCCATGCAGGTTGGGAGCCTTGGCAAGGTTTGTGTGAGGGGGCTGTTCAGGGCAAGTGGTGGTGGCTGTGAAAGGGATTCTCAGGCTGGTCTGAAGGACACCAGAACTTCTTTGCTGTGCTTACATTCCCTGCAGCAACTCCAGCCTTGTTCTCTCCAGAAGCGATGGCAGTACTATCCCTGATGAAAAGGATTATTTCTTTAGAGCAAAAAACTTAAAGATAAACAGATTCTAACCTCTATGCTTGCAGGTTAGAACCCACTAACAGTCCCATACATTCATCTTCTCTGTCTTCCTCTGCTCTGAGGGCTTTTTAACTATTCAATGTCTTTTCCAGCTGTGTCTCTTTTGAAGACTGAAATATGGCTGTTGCCCTGTTAGTTTGGAGGTTGGTTGGAAACGTTGCTTACATGTTGGCTACTGCCTTGCTCTCCTGCTTACTTTTCCTCCAGCAAGGCCAATTCTTTCCCCAGTGAAAGCATTATAATCTCAAGTATAGTAAATCATCTCACTAATAATGTCACCATAAAAGTATTATCTCTCATTATTCTTAATTAATTTTCAGTGTTTCCACATTTTTCCCCAAGCTCCTTGCTAGAGAGAAGAGGATATACAGCCTTTCTCAGAGGAGAATTAAGGATGAGCTCCAAGAAAGCCCCTAGGGTAAATTTTAGTTAAAACCAAGATCCATTTTTGTCCCTAATATCCCATGTTTGGGCTGTATTTTGCATGTGGCAGAGTGGACATTTAACATGTTTACACCAAGTTTAACAACTCCTTGACTGCTACTGAACAAAGAAAATAAGACTGAATATGTTTGTTACATTTACATGTGAATTGATTGTGTAAAAAATTTCTTGCCCTATTTACTGTAAGAGCTCACTAAGAACTATCTTGATATGGAACCTGGTATGTCTGTAAGCAGCCCTTCTATGATCTGCTGTTCCACTTTTCCATTACACCTACATCTACCTGCTAAACAGCTAATCAAATAGACAATGCAAATAAATATGTATTTATTTATTATATATATTTGTAGTTCTTCTTGAGCTACAGTTCTCCTTTACAAGCTTTCTTAAATGGCTGAGGAAAGCAAGGACTTTGTGGCTAGGAAAAGACTGTGAAGCATAGGTTGTGATTTCCATACTCTCCTCAGGCACCAGCAGGCTAGCTGACTTTTAGCAATTCACTTCTCAGGATGTTCTTTCACTTGGGACTTCTATTTTTATCAAGGGACAATGTCCTGCAGGATGCGCTATTTATGTCACCCAAAGAACGGTGTAGGACACTCGACAGAATGCAATTGCCATATATTGGCAAGCAGTTGCTTGCTGTGTCAACATTCTGATTTTCTGTCCCCATCTCTAGAAATTTTTGCATATAGCCTCCTAGCTGGCCTGTCCTAGACCCAGCACACCCTAAATTCTAGCCAGCCTACGAGATGGAAACTGATGCAGTACTGGTGGATGGTCTGCTGGTAAAGCAGAGAGAGCACAGATCTATCCTCATCCTTCTGGGCTCTTGTGCACTGTTCAGTTGTCTTGCAAGATACCAGCTGTGGGTGATCAGGGGCCTCTCATAAGATAGCAACTGTGGGTGATGTGGGGTAAAGGGTGCTGTTGTGCCCTGGCAAGATGCATTCAACAAGCAGTGATGGGAAGCTGCACCCCCATAATTAGCCTCTTTACCTACGGAGTCCATCAGACGTTTTCTCTGCTTTCCACCTGCTCTTCTCAAAGTGTACACACTCAAGGTCTCAGTCCTTATGGCTGTGCCCTCTGCAGCCTGAGTCCACCATCCCAGAAATAATCTTGAGAACTACAGGGCAGAGTCACGTCAACAAGGCATCATCCTCAAATGAAAATAGCTCCTAAAGCCTTGTGAAAAATTAGGAAGAAAAAGCCTTTTTTGCATTTTAGAGGAAATGAAGAAAGAATTAAGGGTAGGGCCAGTCAGTAGTGCCCCGCTTTGGAGGAACTTCTTGAAATGGAAGTTTGAATGCATCTTGTGTGGCTTAACGTCTGGTAGAGTGGAAAACCTGAGTGACAGCTTTGGATCCAGGTCTGAATAACATCTGCATGTATTTGGGTCAAATGTATTGCATATACTTGGTCTTGTTAGGCTCTGTGGCTTAGGCCAGAGGAAGAACCAAAAAAAGAAAAAAATGGAGCCTGTGTCTATTGTCTGGTATGTTCAGCACACTTAAAGTAGCTGTCTTACCTTTTTATGAAAAACATACATGTATTTGAAGTCCTTTTCTCCACCTATCCCCTCCTCGAAGAGGCGGGGTCTGGGTTTATCATTTCCTGCTACAAGCAGGTGTATGACATGGGAACAGGGGCTCAAAAATTCTGTTCAGAAAATAAAATAAAAATGCTTAAGCAATCTACCCTCCACTCATTACAAGGAATCCATATGCTCTGAGATATAAAGCCAGCCTCTTCCTTTTTCTGATTCACACAGAGGAGGTGGACAGCAACAAAGCATTTAAATATAGTGAACACAGAACTAAAAGGCATGCTGGCAACAGTGGACAGCTAAAGCCCCAAATCTCTTTTGTGAAAAAACATGAACAACACCAAGGTTACAGCAGAGCAGTTAATACTGGCTTAATACAGCACAAGCCTACTCCCAGAGTCTTCAGGCTTAGGGAGTAACATTTCCCTTCCATTTGTACAGCTTGACAGTATAAGGACAACTGATGCTGGAAGAATATGGGCTCAGTATGTCAGCCCAGCAAAAGGAGATGAATAAGTATCATACAGATGGTGTGTGCTTAGAGGAGAGGACAGGATGGAGACACTCTCCTTATAGCTGGCCCAAAATCTAATCATCTCTGCACCTGGCTTCAGACAAAGTGAGAGCAGAGATGTGGTTTTAGTTAGGGATGTAAGCCGCATCACAAAGGCAGAACATCTATTAGTTAATGGCTAGTATCAGTTTTCATGCCTTTTAAGGCCATAAATATTTTAAATAACAAGGCCTTTTTCTTTCATGTGTGTATCTATTTCTCTTAAGTGCATTCCACTGCTGTCTGTCCTCTTCTCCTCTGCTCTGCTCTGCAAAAGATTAGACATGATTTTGTCTGATGGCCACCTCCAAGCCCTCAGTCATGGAAGGTGTTCCTGGCTCACCACAGCTCATATCAGATTAATCCATAATTATTTCATAATTCCTATTACCTTTGAGAGAGGACTTCACATTAGAAGACTGGGCATTCAGTCTCACAAAGATGTTGGAAAATATGACTCACAACAGGGATCATGCACTGCTCTAGGAGATATGGATTAATTTAAGAAAGGTAGTGTGAAGCTGTGAGAGAGTTAATACTCCACCTGCCTGTAGATGCCTGGGACTGATACAGAAGCACAAAAGCAGGCCTGTTTGACATGGTCAGAGCAGCTTCTGAGAGCCTCCAAAATGCAGGGTGGAGTCTGATATCTGCGTCCATTTGATATGAAGAGTTACTGTTTGATTCGCCAGATGTGCTCTCCCCCATTCCACTCACCCATCATCTCATTTCCTCTCCATCAGTGATTGTGGTATTTGGAGTGTATTTCTACATATGAGGGCTTTCTTATTTGGTTCTGTGCAGGTTTTATTAGTAAGGCATACTGTTATTTTGCCCCTGTGATGGGGAATACACTGACCTCTCCTCTGCCTTGCTCAACTTTGTTCTTTTTCCACTCCCTATCAGCTGGCATGACAAGGTTAAATTGACTTGCCTCCTCTTCTATGTATTTATTCCACTTCAGAGAAAGTGCCCGCTCTTTGCATTCATTAGACATCAATATTAGTTAGTGATGTCTTTTTCCATTGCCACATGCAAAAGAAATCTCCAAGTGAGGAGGCAAACAATGTCTGTGAACTTACCCTTTGAGAGAACTGTCCACAGGGTAGATATGTCTGAATCCCACAGGGGATATGTCCGAATCCTCTGAATTCCCCTGAGAAACACTCATGTAATTAATTTGGAATAGATAATTCCATGTCCTCCAAATTAAGTTTTTCTTTTAATAATGCCAGATGTTAATGAAACTAGCAGACTCTGCAGTTCAAAAAGTAACAATAGGATCTAAATAGTAGCTAAATCCTGGCTGGATGATGTTGGCATCAGTCAGATAGTGGAGAGACTGAACAATTTTAGGGACAGCAGAGAGGTAGCTCCAGTATTTTTATTCTACGTGTGGCATACAAAGATGAATAACCCTGTTTTAACCTCTGGCATCATCTGGTGGCAACAGAACATGACAGAAACTCAAGAGTTTTCACCATATGAAGCTTATCTGTCTTTAACATGCTTTTTTGAGTGCATACTTTTTAAGTTTTGTCATTTTCTGTGGGTAAAAGCCTCCCTGCAGAATTGGCCATATATTTACATTCATCTATGTATGTGATGTGGGTGTCTGTGTCTCTGATGGTTAAGTGGTCAGATTCCCTGTTTAGCATTTCAGCATTGAAACTCTTCTGCATTATGATCACTAGCACCATGAAAAATCTCTACTTTTATCAAGGTTAATGATAAGGTAAGTTTGTAATCACTTGTCTGCTGCTGAGGCTGATGTGTCCAAAACTAGATTAACTCCATAACTTTCATAGTCATATGTTTAGAGGTGCTTAGCTAAAATGACTTCTTTAGACACATTAATTGTTGCTTTCACATTGTCCTTTAAGAATGATCCATTAGACCTCAAGCAGCTGGGGTCCAGATTGGAAAGAAGATGCCTGCAGCAACTGAATATGTCATTGAGCATCGTAAGCTTCACAGAAGGTGTTAAAGGGAGCTGGCATGCAAGCTATGCAAGGGACATAGGGATTCAATCACACACAGTAGAATTTCAGACAAGCCAATCGGAAAGAAACAATATGAAGTGAAATTTGTGTTATTATCTAGGAATCATCCAAAACACTTTGAAGTCAATGGAAAGATTTTCACTGGCTTCCAGAGCTCTGGATCAGGTCCTGGATAGTCTTATAAAGAATGACAGGGAACTTTCATCTTCAGGAATTCCTTTCAAGGGACATTGCATTAATGGCCTTTACTAGCTGTCAGGGTCAGTGTAACTTTAGATAATGAAATGGAAAATATTTGGATCTTCATGGCAACTTCAGCTGTTGTTCACTAAGCAATTCAAATCTAGACACCTACACTGAGATGTATACATCTATATTTAGCATCTATATAACCGAGTTCAGATATGCAGAGAGGACGAGCTCTTAGCACTTGCCATTGAAGTTCATGACAATTGTGGGTGATTAGCAGATCTAAAAAACTGGTCTCTTGCTGAGGTGCCTAAATACAGATTAATCAGAGGCACGCATCCAGGAAGAGACTCTGTATTTAACAATGGATATCCACTTTGTTCACAAACACACCTTTGTTCTTATACAAATGTCTGCAATCAAAGACCAACCATTCCACAAACGTCCTTACGGACTAAAGGGCATCATAGCTGCAGCCAAACCAGCCAGCTGTTTGGAATTTGAAAAAATGGCATTTTCCCAACATTTGAACATTTCTCATACAGAATTTACTTAATCATTTATAGATACATATATATACTTATATGTGTCAGCCTTACCAGCTCAGTCATACTTTTTGTTCCTTTCCACTGGATTCTTCCAATTTATCAGTAACTGTCTAGTAATGACACAGCTATAACCAAACACAACAGGCAGACGCTCAGCTGGTGTTAATTGGCACAGCTCCACTGACTTCAAAGTCCATGAAACTTTCAGGTGTGGTCACACCAGGCGTGTAGAGAGGGGGTTTATTATCATGTTCTCTGATGTGGTGCCTTTGTGTATGCATCCCAAACTGCATCGCTGACACATTGCAAACTCATGTCTAATTTACTCTCTGCTCTCAAACTTAGGTCTCTTTCAGCCTACCTATTTCTACAGCTCTCCTGGTGAATAATGTGTTTTAGATAATTTTCCCCATATGCATCCGTTTATATTTTTTCCCAAGTAGGATTTCATTTTGTCACCCAGTGACCTACTTTCTGATTCTTTGGCTTCTCCAGTTTTGCTCTATTCACATTACCCTAAGGTACTACCCTCCTGCCTGCAGACACGAGGAAGTTGAGGCTTACACTCTTTTCCATTCTGAAAAAGCTAGAAAACATCAAAATTACTACTGAACTTGCAATGTGTTCTGCAGACTTCTGGAGAGTTATTGATTGTAAGCTGGTTTTCAGGCAGTTTTCAGCTTGCCTGCTATTGACAAAGCATGTTAAATTGTGCTACTACAACCAAAGGCCCAACTCTAGAGTTATAACATGATTGACACAGCCCTAAAAATAAGACAGGGCAAAGCAGCTTAGCACTGTGGTACCTCAGCAGCAAAGCGCTCTCAGCACTTCGCAATCTGGCTGCCAGGCCAGTGCCTCCTAAATGCTAAAACTGCTCGAAGGCTGCTCGAAGGCTGCTCTGATTCATCTCACTGACCTCAGGCAGGTGGAAGCCAGACATGGTGGGGACGAGAAGAAAGCGAAGGTGACATGCCCACATTGGAGACCTGGAGAAGAGATAAAGTGTGGCAGTGCGGCTGGCTTGCTGCTGTGCAGGACAGGAAGGGGGGGTGCTCAGGAGGCCATGTAAGGCACATATGAAGCTGGTTCTGTGCCAAAGATCTCATGTTGGACCTGTTCCACCTACTGCTCTCCCTCTTCCCATTCATCTCACACACTACTAAAATCTATTTTAAAAACCTCTGTCTGATGAAGTCTGCTTTCTCTTCATGCTTCCATGACATAGATCCTGCTGCTTACTTATAGAACCATAGAATCATAGAATCGTTTTTGTTGGAAAGACCTTTAAGATCATCAAGTGCAACTTATCCCTTGGCAGGCGAGATCAGGTGCACAGGCTCAGGGCTCAAAGACAGCACTGGATTTAGGCAGTCAAATGATGCACACACTGTGGGATCATGGGGAAGGAGCTGCAGCAGAAGGCAAGAGTTGAAGCACATGAAGTTTGCCAGGAGCTCTTCATAAGGTGGCACAGGTCATAAGGTGGCATGCCCCAAACTGCAAAGCATGGTAACAGCTCTCCCAGTCTGAACCCATATTCCTGGTGTGTCTGGACAATAAAATCACAATCTGGACAATAAAACCACACCCAGAGGTTGTGGTGCTGCACCACAAATGACTGGCATACAGGACTCATGAGTAAATTTTTTTAAACAGAATAGAAATTAGACATGTGGGACACTTTCTTTTTTTTTAATAACATTATAATTGTTTTTGTCAGGTTTTCCAGTATCTTCTCTGCTGTTATCAATCATGCATGCAGCATAAAAACTACATTTGCAAATGGAATGGGAACTTGCCTGCCAAAAAATCATAGCTTACATCTACCTGAGTATCTACCCTGAATATTAAACAACAGCCAGGCCCAGGTAGTAGAACTGGCGCTCTGTCATCTCCCTGTTAAATCACTGTAACTGCCCCTTGGTATAGAAACCTGTAATGGAAGGCAAAATGAAGGGACCTTCTTTTCAAAGAAAGGACCACACAGTGGATGGGACGGTTGTAATCATCCTAGATGGGGGGAAGAGTTGCGAGGGAATTGCATGGAAGGCAGGGGCAAGATGGAGGTTCCTAATAACAGCAGAAAGGGCAGAAGTGTTGGCAAAGCATGGGGGTGCAAACTAGGAAGGTCAAGCAGATGAGCTCCAGACAGGGCAGAACTCTGTGGCACCTTTATATTGCATAAGGGACTAGACAGCAAGATGTGGCCAAACCACGCCTGGAAGTTCAGTGCTCCTTGGCTCTTGCTTTTATACCCATCACAGTGCTAGGCCCTGGGTCAATCCGTCTTGCAATCGAACCCCCTTGTACTAATGCATAGTACATTGCCCTTTATTGGACTGTATTTCTTGGTGAGCACATTCGAAGTATCCGTGAACAAAACTGACGTCACTAGTTCACAGTAACAGGATCCATATTTCCCTATAGTCTCATTCAATTTCTGCTACTGTTTTGATATGTGCTTTCTTCTACAATGAGAGTGAGTGCTTTCACAATTTTAACTCTAATTCATGCTCAAAAACCTCTTTGTTGCATATTTAGCTGAACAGCCTTTTTAAAATATCACAAGCAGCAATCTCCTCTTCCCATCTCCTGCCTCAGGAGTACAGTGTCCTCCCAAAGGCTGTTGGGTGCCCAGATATCCAATCCAAGAATTTTTCACACCATTTTTCCTTTCCTGTGGTTTTACCAGATGCTCATGGTTGTTTCTGCTTTTATCGTACCCAGAAGCACATCACCGCTCTCCTTGACAGGACCATAATTCATCATGAGCGGAGCTGTGACCTGCCAATGCTGTGGACAAAGTGGGCTGGGTTCGCAGCTGCCTGTGTCCCACCTTGCCCCATGCCTGCAGCTTTGCAGCCCTGCCAGATCAGCTAGGACAGCCTGGTGGCCAATCAGATCACACATGACTTCTTACTGGACAATCAGAACACTCAGAACTTCTGGCCAGCCAATCAGAATACACACAACCTCTGACCGGCCAATCAGAACACACATAGCTTCCAGCTAGCCAATCAGAAAGTGTGTCGTGGATGGCCATGCCCCATTGGTCAGTCTCTCACCAAAGTGGCCCAGGGTGGCGCTCAGCCCCCAGGTTTTGCCCCAGGGACATGGCAGGGTGGGAAAATGCCACCAAATTTTAATTCAAGATAACTGAAATGTTTTCTTTAGGTGCTTTCTCTAGGTGATGGCTTGCTTTCAAGCTGAAATATTTCATTTCATTTATGCAAACTCACTGCTGTGTATTTTATTAAAGGATAAAGCTTATTATTATGCTTTTATTAAAATAGAACAGTCTAATAATAGAAATTTCCAAGTGAACTAATCAAAACATTATGGCATGAAACTAATGAGGCCATTCACACTTTTATGTAGTGGAAATATAATTAAAAAATCAGCCTAGGAAATAATTTTAGCTAGCACAAATCACATAAGTATGCAGTAAATACAAAAATATACTAAAAAATTCTATATAGAGTGTAGAAAACCAGGAAATTATAGATTATATAAATACATTTCTGACCATTGAGGTAGGTAGGAAAGGTAGCATTCACATGAAAAAAGAAAAAAAAGCCTTATCATGTAATTAAAGAGTGTATGAAACATAAGCAAAAGGCTGTGGATGAGTAACCTCGGATGTGGTATTCTGTATTCTGTGCCTGGATCCCTGGTAGCAAGCTTCACAGAATCACAGAATCACAGAATCACAGAATGTTAGGGATTGGAAGGGACCTCGAAAGATCATCTAGTCCAATCCCCCTGCCGGGGCAGGATTGCCTAGACCATATCACACAGGAACGCGTCCAGGCGGGTTTTGAATGTCTCCAGAGAAGGAGACTCCACAACCTCTCTGGGCAGCCTGTTCCACTGTTCAGTCACCCTTACAGTAAAGAAGTTTTTCCTCAAATTTAAGTGGAACCTCCTGTGCTCCAGCTTGCACCCATTGCCCCTTGTCCTGTCAAGGGATGTCACTGAGAAGAGCCTGTCTCCATCCTCTTGACACTTGCCCTTTACATATTTATAAACATTAATGAGGTCACCCCTCAGTCTCCTCTTCTCTAAGCTAAAGAGACCCAGCTCCCTCAGCCTCTCCTCATAAGGGAGATGTTCCACTCCCTTAATCATCTTCGTGGCTCTGCGCTGGACTCTCTCTAGCAGTTCCCTGTCCTTCTTGAACTGAGGGGCCCAGAACTGGACACAATACTCCAGATGCGGCCTCACCAGGGCAGAGTAGAGGGGGAGGAGAACCTCTCTCGACCTGCTGACCACACCCCTTCTAATACACCCCAGGATGCCATTGGCCTTCTTGGCCACAAGGGCACACTGCTGGCTCATGGTCATCCTGTTGTCCACTAGGACCCCCAGGTCCCTTTCCCCTACGCTGGTATCCAACAGCTCTGCCCCCAATTTGTACTGGTACATGGGGTTGTTCTTGCCCAGATGCAGGACTCTACACTTGCCCTTGTTATATTTCATTAAATTTCTCCCCGCCCAACTCTCCAGCCTGTCCAGGTCCCTCTGAATGGCTGCGCAGCCTTCCGGTGTGTCAGCCACTCCTCCCAGTTTTGTGTCATCAGCGAACTTGCTGACAGCGCACTCTAATCCCTCATCCAAGTCATTAATGAATATATTGAATAGAACTGGTCCCAGAACCGACCCTTGCGGAACTCCGCTAGACACAGGCCTCCAACTGGACTCTGTCCCATTGACCACTACTCTCTGGCTTCTTTCCTTCAGCCAGTTCACAATCCACCTCACTACCCGATCATCCAGACCACACTTCCCCAGTTTAGCTGCGAGGATGCTGTGGGAGACCGTGTCAAACGCTTTACTGAAATCGAGATAGACCACATCCACAGCTTTACCATCATCTATCCACCGGGTTACATCCTCATAAAAGGCTATCAAGTTGGTTGAGCAAGACTTCCCGTTGGTGAAGCCATGCTGAGTGCCCCTAATGATCCCCCTATCCTTGATGTGCCTAGAGACAGCACCAAGAACAAGTTGCTCCATCACCTTTCCAGGGATGGAGGTGAGGCTGACCGGACTATAGTTACCCGGGTCCTCCTTCCTGCCCTTTTTGAAGACTGGAGTGACATTCGCTTTCCTCCAGTCCTCAGGCACCTCTCCCGTTGCCCACGACTTAGCAAAGATGATGGAGAGTGGCCTAGCAATGACTTCCGCCAGCTCCCTCAGCACCCGCGGGTGCATCCCATCAGGGCCCATGGATTTATGGACATCCAGGTTGCTTAATTGGTCCCTGACCCAGCCCTCATCAACCAAGACAGATTCCTCCTCTATCCTGACTTCTTCTGACGCCTCAGGGGTCCAGGGCTCCTCAGGACTGCCTCCAACAGTATAGACAGAGGCAAAGAAGGCATTCAGTAACTCCGCCTTCTTTTTATCCTCTGCCTCCAGGACCCCCACCTCATTCATCAGTGGGCCTACATTGCCTCTAGTGTTGGCTTTACCTGCAATGTATTTGAAGAAGCCCTTTCTGTTGTCCTTGACCTCTCTTGCAAGGTTTAATTCCAAGGAGGCCTTAGCTTTCCTAGTTGCCTCCCTACATCCTCTGACAACAGACTTATATTCCTCCCAAGTGGCCAGCCCCTCCTTCCACGATCTGTACACCTTCTTCTTCCACTTGAGTTTGCCCAGCAGTTCCCTGTTCAACCATGCAGGTCTCCTGGTACCCTTCCTTGACTTCCTACCTGTTGGGATGCTCTGATCTTGAGCTCGGAAGAAGCAGTCCTTGAACGCTAACCAACTATCTTGGGCCCCCTTACCTTCTAGTACCCTGTCCCATGGGATTTCCCCTAGCAATTGCTTGAAAAGGCCAAAGTTGGCCCTCCTGAAGTTCAGGGTTGCGATTCTGCTAGCTATTCTGTTCCTGCCACATGAGATCCTGAACTCTACCATCTCATGGTCACTACAACCAAGGCTGCCCTCAACCTTCACCTCTTCAACCAGACCCTCCATGTTAGTGAGGATCAGATCCAGCAGCGCTCCTCTCCTAGTTGGCTCATCCACCATTTGCATCAGAAAGTTATCATCAATGCACTGGAGGAACCTCCTGGACTGGGGATGGCTGGCTGAGTAGGCCTCCCAGCAAATATCAGGGTAGTTGAAATCCCCCACAACAACCAGGCCCTGTAATTGCGAGACTGCTCTCAGCTGCCTGTAGAAGGCCTCATCACCCTCCTCATCCTGATCCGGTGGCCTGTAATAGACACCCACAACAGTATCACCCCTGCCAGCCTGCCCCTTAATTCGCACCCACAAACTCTCAACTCGCTCCTGATCCGCCTCTGGACAGAACTCAATACATTCTAGCTGCTCACTCACATAAAGAGCAACTCCACCACCTCTCCTTAGCGGCCTGTCTTTCCTGAACAGGACATAGCCATCCATGACCACATTCCAGTCATGCGAGGCGTCCCACCAAGTCTCTGTAATTGCCACTAGATCATAGCCCCCCGACCGAACACGGATTTCTAACTCCTCCTGCTTATTCCCCATGCTGCGTGCATTGGTGTACAGGCATTTCAGGGAGCGAGCTGGGCACACCGATTTCATCCCAGATTCACCCCCTGATTTCACCCCAGGGGGATGGGGGGCCTCCTGGTCTACCTCAACACTAGAGCATTGCCCCAGTGGTGCAAGCCCAGCTACCACCCCATCCCCCTTCGAATCTAGTTTAAAGCTCTCCGAATGAGCCCTGCTAATTCCTGTCCCAGAACCCTTTTGCCCCTACGACATAAACCTTTCCCATGTATTACCGTCACGCCTGTTGTCTTATAAAACCAGCCATTAAATCAATAAAATCATAAAATTAAATAATAAAATTATTTAATTAAAATCATAAAATTAAATCATAAAATTAAATACAAATTCGCCTATTTGTAATCTCTGCTTCCCCTCCTCTTCTGCCTTTTACGTTCATTCACGCTCTTTCTCTTCTCTCCTCACCTGTCCTATCTCTTTTTCCTATATAGCACTCTGTGAATTTCCTCCCCCAATTTTCTGTTGCCTCCTTCTCTTCCTGATTACTCATTTCTATTTCTCTGTCCCAGACAGCAATTCCCATTCAGGCTTTTCGTATCCTGTGTCCTCTTCTGACCCATCCCAGTAACCCACCTTACTGCAGCTCCCTTTCTTCTCGCTCACCCTTTATTTTCTCAGGAATTCCTACTCCCTCTCTAGGACACTCATATTTTGAAGCTGTCTGAACACCGCAGTCCCTCACAACAGTCTGCCTTTGCACTCACAGTTAGGTCCGTGAGCCCACCAACAAAGGCTACGGTCTTCCCTACCTGGCTGCTCCTTGTTGCCTTTCATCATATAGTCTAGTGCTGCTAATGACCTGCCGAGCCCTTCATCTTTTTCACGTATCTATTAACGAAGCTGCATGAGGAACTGTCAAGAATCAACATAAAGTCCAGTCTCCTCCAGGTCCAGTACAAGACTGTAAGAAAGGGTAGACAGAAAGGTCCAAATGGCCTCATTCCATACATACACCTCATCACAAGCCACAGAGCACTTCTAAAACCCAATTCCTAACATGAGACCTGTAGCACAAAGAGCAAAAGCTACATGTATCCCAAGGAAAGAACTGGTGATATAAAAAATATGACAGCAGGGAAACTTTGATGGAAACACTTTGTGCAGATCTGGCTTCAAGTTAAAAAAAAAAAAGTGCTATTGGCAGATTGGACCTGGCAGAGATCTGAATTCCAGCATGTCCTACAACCTGGTGTCTCTGTCAGGCTTTGAGGACAGCTAGTGCTCAGTCTGAGCTTAGGCTGTGTACATATTGCCCCCCAACTTTGCAACCACAGTGTCTGCATCCTTGTAAGATGAACTTCAGGGCCCCTACCCCAGGTATGCTCCATTTGCCTAACTGCTGCCCCAGAAGGTGAACAGGAAGCTGCACCGAATACCAGAAGCTCAGCAGGTAGCCATGGCCCTTCAAACAACAGCAACGCCTGGGGTCTCTCCCTTCCTCACACCAGAAATTGTGTCAGAACCGGTCAAACAGATGCCCAGCAAGTAATTTTAGTGGCTATTTCTAATCTAGGAAGCCTTAGATGTGGGGGCATCTAGGGGATGTATGGCACAACAGGGAAAATGTAACAATTGTGCTGACCAATCTGACGTGGAGAAAAATTCCTTTGTGACCCTAAATCTGGAGAGTTGTTTAACCTGGAGTGTACAAGCAAGCCATGCTATGCCTGGAACCTGAGATATGCATCAGTAACCTCAGGACTGCCAGCAATATACGAACTAGGGTGTACATACATTTTTTCTACGCAGGTCCTGAGCCTGAGTATGAATGTCAGCAACATTTTTGGCTGAATCTGGAAAATTCCGCCATGTGGATTCACAGTGTGGCTTTATTGTGGATGGATGGGTGAGTTACCTATGGTGGCAGGAATCTACGCTTTAAATAAATAAATACAATTCACCTGTACCGACTGCCACTTCTGTATCTCAGCTGCAACACTAGTTGCATCACCCTACAACTGTTCATTGCTGTTCTGCACAAGGACACAAAAATATTATGTGAAAATAAATGCAAAACATCACTGGATAAACAACTCATAGCTCAATGTAACTTATGTCTCTGTGTTCCCAGATCTCAGTGTGCCGGATATCCTGCAACTGCAATACCATAGGCAAGAGACAATTGTTTTTATTGATTCTTATTGGCAGAATCCCCATCTGCAGATTGAAATTCCTGCATAAATGTTAAAACAGATCTCTTGGCAAAGGACAGAGAGATTGATTTAGCAATTGGGAGCTAAGAAAGAGGGGAAGAAAGTTCCTCTTGAGGGAAGAAAACTGGGAAACAAATCTAAAACTACATTAGAAAGCTGTTTTCCACAGTCTGATGTCCCACCTGCCTCCTTCCTCTCCCATCTCCCCTGTTAAGGACCAAGAGGCAGGTATACTCACAGCAATTAGACTTAAGAAAACAAAACAAATTGCAGAGGTCATGAGTGTGTTACCCAAGTGTAAAGAACAGGCCTCTTGCATCAGCATTTAGTGGGCCAGCATGTGAGAATGATAGATGGAGAGTCTGGGGGAAGGGAGATAAGGAAGTGTCCTCGCTGTTGAAGCGCCCATTGAGTTTGATTGGAATATTTGAGCAGGAGACTTGCAAGGAATATGGAGCTGATAATCAAAAACATGACAGGGAAACAGATGTTGCCTGCTTTGGAGACTCTCCTTGCACATTCAACACAATGGAAAGGGCTCAGATAATAAAACAGAGAGGATCCCAGCAAGAAATATAGTGTGCTGACACTTTTATGACCTGAGATGCTTACAAAATACAGAAATGGCGTTTTGTTTGCTTTCCATGCGCAGCTTGATATCACATGCTCAGCTCTCTCTGCTGCCACTTGGAGTCAGGAAGGACGATATATTTTCCTTTCCAGATAAAACTAGTGATTCTAGTCAGGTGCAGAAAGCAAATAAATTACATAAGAAGACTTTCTGTATCTATTAATCAAGAGGCTTGTCATTTTCCAGGCCTTGATCCACATGAAAGAAAGTGAGGAGGGGGAGGGGGACCTAAGGAATAAAGGAGGATGTGGAAGGGAGCAGAAAGAAGATTCTTGCTGGAGCTGCTTGAGAGGTTTCTCATAGCATGAAGGACCACAGCTTAGACAAACACACTGAAAACCAACTCCCCACCCTCTCCTTTTGGAGCTTTCTCTGCAAGCCAAGGGGACGCAGTCCAAAAGGAGGAATGCACGAACCAGAAATATTCCATTATGCTTTTGGGGCAGTTATTCTCACATTTCCTTCTTCTTTTGAATGTTGAGAGGAAAATACCCTGCTGCTGAAAAAAGGAGCCACATTCAACAACTTGTCTTCAAGTATATCCCAACAGGCTATGTCACATAGTTGGAGATTCCTTTCCAGCACATAGCGAGGTATTTGTGGATTATAGCAAGGGAGTCATGAAGCAACAGGGTTGGCTACTTACACAGATAAAGGAGGAGATAATTTTCACTGCGGACTGCAATAATTCTAATATCAAGTAGAGAAATGTGATGGACTCAGTGGTTTGTAGGAGAAACTGGCTCTGTTTCACTCTCTGCAACTGACTTCACATGTAACATTAAAACAAGACTCAGAATAATCTTATTAAGGCCATCATATTTACTTTCTTCCTTGGATTGCTGTGAATGTAAATCAATGAATATTTATGGCATTTTTGAGATATTCCAAGATAACAAACTAGAAAAGCATAAAATTACTGTATGGAAGGACTGAATTATTGCTGCAGCCCAAACATGAATCAGAATAATATCCCACATGGAAAACTGTCAGGAAAGTTCTTGAACCAGGAACCTGGTTCATGGCCAAAGAGCAAATCTGGTTCTCTCTGAATCAACTGCCTGAGAAAATCTGTCGACACGCTGCTAGATAGGCATGTAGCGACAATATGGGCAAAGCAATTTTCTTTTTGAGGCTTCTTACTAGGCTAACCTTGGCTTAGGGAAGCTGGTCTCTCTAAGTTCCCTCCACCATCTATGACAAGAGAACGGCTTTTCCCAGAGGCACCTGGGAGGACTGGAGCTTAGGCTCTTCTGCATTTCTTCCTGGAGCTACCTTTACAACCATGTCTCGCATCTTTCTAATTTCGGCACAGAAATAGGCAATGAAACAGCTTAAGTCCACAGCTAAAGTATTATTGTGATTGGAGCGATGGTTTTAGTTCTGGCGTCCACACCCAAGAGAGGATGGTAGAAATTGGAAGGGGTTCAGGAAATAATTTAATGACTAATATGAAGTCAGGAAAACCTTCTGTATAGTGAGGAAGACAGACAAACCTAGCTTATCCAACAGACACTTGAGAAGGGATTTGAACCTTACCTGCAAATAACTATGTAGGGAAGAGAGATCTGATAAGAAAGAGCTCTTTAGTTTACCAAGAAAAGACTATGAGAATTACAAATTTGGATTAGAAAGCATTTCTAATTAAACACTGAAATCACCTACTGAGAGACATGAGGGATTTTCCATTACAAAAATGCTTTACATAGAAACTGAAAAGATTTGCAAAGGATATTCTATAACTCAACCACAGGCTACTAAAGTCACCGAAAATAAATCTAAATCCTTTTGTTTTATGGCTTTGTTCTTAAATCCTCTAGAGGCCTACAGTTTTTTGCAACTCTTCCAATAACCTCCTAGCTTGTTGGCAGTCTCTGTGCGAGGTAATATTATCAACATATTCAAGATCAACCAAAGATGATTCTGTAAATTTTTACTCCTACTTTAACATCTGTTGTCAGACAGTCAACAGGAACACTGAAAATACTGGCTAACAAACATTTCTCTGGCATATGCCTGTTGAAAGTAAGTCCAGAAGACAGCCATCAAGTCCTTCATACTTAATGGCAATGCAGCAAAGTTTCTTAACTGGATACCTTAACCTCTCAGACAGGGGATTCATCTCTAGATTTACATTGTGATGTGCTACATTTATACATTCTGCGGGTCCTGATAGTTATAACAGAACAGCAACCAGAAAACTTTCTCCTCATCTGGGTTTCTTGTAGAGATATTTTGTTTGTTTACTTTTAATTAAGAAGTGGTTTCACTCACTTTCATTGTTTTTCCTCTTCTGTAGGAATCCAGTTACTTAGTTAATAACTGCTCCTTTAACATTTTATTCTGCCTTAGGAAGGCCTTCCTGAAGTACTCACTTTAATGTAATGTTGAAGTGTTTGCAGCACTGCAGTATATCCTCCCAATTTCTTTTCAGTTGGAATTCGTACTATTTATCAAGAGGGGAACAGAGGAGCAGTTAATCACTGCATCTATCTGGGTGTTAATACCCTTCACAAAGAGCCGAGATGGCAGCTATGGTGGTGTTTGAGGACAGCTAGAAGCCCCGTGTCCCTCAGAGCTGCTTCATTCCCCAAGCCAGCACTGTGAGAAGCTGGCCTTGGCAATGGCATTCTGGCTTGCAGAGTACAACCAGGCTATGTGGTTTACATCACCCAGACTCAGCCAAACTGGACAACAGTGACTCACCTTTCCCCCAACATGCTGGACATGCTCTTGAGATCCCTGCAGCATGCAGCATTCCCATTCTCTATTCAGGTAATAACTGGTAGGTCTTGAAGTGCCAAGTGTCGTTTAAGATGACAAGTAATACATCCACTGAGGGTCTCAGTAAGGCCCTCAATCTACAGATATCCATTTTTCCAGCAATCCTAGCTCCTCACTCAACTTTGCTTCCATTTTCTGTGTAGCTCCCTATTATTATAAATGTTTTTAAATTAACTAACAGGTGCTAGGATGAGAAGATGCATGATTTGCAGCATAAAAAAAATCACTTTGTAAAAATTTAAAGAATTTGAAGAATTTAGAGATAAGGTCTGTGCAAGGTAGCATCGCAACATGAATATGTCAGTACTGTGAGTATCAGCTTTCAGGGCTGACCACGCAAACTGGGGACTCCTTCTGGTTTAGGCTGTGCTGTGCCATCGCTGTTGATTATCAGTGGTTTGCAACAGAAGATGGCATTGAGGGTGGTTACACACGATCACCTTTTGTTCCCGTTTCATCTTCTGGTTGACCATAATGGGACCATCACACATCTGTAGTGCATGAGCAACAGGCCGGGAGATGCCCATTCAGCTGTGTATTTACAATGGGTGGAAATTCTGCCACAAAATGAGCCCCATACGGAAACCTGTGAGAACCTATGGATAATTGTCAGGCATCAGGGCTGTGAGTGCTGCACCCTGCTGAGCCCACACAGCTCCTCAAGCTCCAAAATCGATGCAACCACCTGACAGAAGCAAGTTACATCACAGAATATAAATTTCAATTCTCCACATTGCAAGGATGTCCACCACACTGGACACGGCTGTTTATACCATGTTTTCTTTCATTTTATTTGTTTTATACAGTAGGTACCCTATGCTGCCTAGGCACAGCCCACCAAAAAAAAAAAAAAACGTAGCAAGATTTTGCTCTGTATTTTATACCTACTCTCACTGCTTCTTCCACTCCAACCTTCATAACCACAGCACATTTATTCATTCTGCATGTACTGCGTGGTCCCAACAAATGAGACTAACTTGGTTTCCTGTCATTCTTTTCACTTCTAGGTTTTACTAGAATGTAAAGACAAAGAAATTATCCAAAACATTTCTCTCTACACCAGTCCTGATAGTCACCCTTTTCATATGCTCAAAGGCTTGATTTAAAGTCTTCGAGTACTGGAAAATCCACCATGTCTCTAAATAAGTTGCTTCAGTAGTTAACTAACTCCACAGCCATGCACGTGCTTCATATCCAGTCTCAATTTGACCAGATTTAGCTTTCAAACACTAGGCCTCTTGTGCCAGAGTTGTAACCTGTCATACAACATATACCTTAAGGTATGCGCCCTATTGATTTTTAAAATCTCAATAGTATTTTTGTGGCTCAACTCTTAAACTACTCTCTTGGAAGATTTAGCACCTCCACTATATATATGGAGGTTGATGCCTTATTAAAAAAACCCGAGGCTAAAAGAAATTTTTGTAGAAGACTCATTTTTCTACAGGAAAGCTTAATGAATGTGAAATGTGATTGGGCTAGCACACCTCTGGCTGTCAGAGGTGTCTATTCCAAAGAGGACTAGCAGTCAATATTGTTGCTGATTCTGAAATCATCTTGTCTAACGTATGTAGACCCAGCACTAAGGAATCCTGGACTTACTTTTTTTTTCAATTTTTTTTCATAGCTAATACATGTGACATGATTTTCAGCATGATTGCAGGGGAGTGTAACCAGCCTGTTGCAGCAGTAGACTCACCAGTTCACATTAGCCATAAACCAATGAAGTTCAGAAGAGCACCAGATTCCCACACAAAGGATGCAATTTATGCATCCAACAGATAGATAGAATTTATACATTTCCACCCTCCACATCTAATGTGCATTCCCAGATCAACAATTTTCTTCTCTGAAGGAAACTAGTCATATCTGTACCCTGGTCCTCTGCTGGACAACTACCTGGGCTGGAGGCAACTGTTTTGGAGACTTCATTCTGATCAAGGAGCACAATCTAACCATGTTTCAGCAGTGCTTAATTCCTGTTTGCTTCTAGGTTATGAAAACAAGTTCTGCCTGGTGTTTAGGATACTTTTTATGGAGACAGTCCAACCTTTTCGAACAACATTGCATATTGATAGAAAGATTTCAGCTGATTTACTGTCCACCACAGAACTGTAGAAAGTTAGGTTTGGAAAGGAAACTTAAGGATTCCCAACACATTTAATATGAAATTCAGTGACATGGTCTTCTTTACAGCAAGAAAATATCATCCTGGTTAGTTTATACAAGTGGAAGTTAAGTGTGATGCAATCCTTAAAAGTATGTTCATGGGGAAAAGATTCCCAGCAAAAGACAGATAAAAGCAAAAGGAAATCCAGTGACTAGAAACTGAAGGAAGAGAATTTCAGAGTATAAATAAGATACACATTCTTGTCCATGAAAATAGCCATTGAAGCCACTTACCCAAGCAACTCTTCATCAGTGAGGCATTCAAATAAAAAATGGAATGTATTTCTAAAAGCTGATTTAGAGATAAAGCAGAAGATACAGTTCTATTGTTGGAACCACCAAGTGCAATTGTTTGGCCTATCTTGTGGAAAAGCCTAGACTACAAGTATTGTAGTGGTTCCTCTGGGCTATAAGATCCCTGGAAACATCATCAGTTCCTTGTGTTTACAGGATTTTAGTCTTTCTTTTTACCTCTTTTGTTTTTGATAGGCTGATTTTCAGCTTTTACCCACATGCAGCTTCTTTATTTCTAAAAGTGTCTCTTTTTTTTGTGTTGAGCAGCCTCCTTCCTTCTGCGTACAGGGCATCGTCAATGGAAATTTTTTCTCTTTTTTAAAAATACTGATCCAGACAGAGAGAAAAGTATGGTTCTATTTAGCCCACTGAGATGATGACATTTTCTTCTCACATAGCTTTCTCAGTAAGTGATGTTTCAACATCCTCCTTTGACAGAAGAGAGAAAACAAACTTTCAGAGAAACTACCTCTCACCAGCTGACAGATCCCCACTGAAAAATGGGTTGGAAAGCTCACTGTGTTTTCCTTGAGCTACAAAAGGACTGGTGGATGTGGGAGTGCCGAGTGACCAAGGGTGTCGTATGTTCAATACCAAGGGTATTGTATATTCAGGAAACATACAACATGATTGTGAATATGGGGGTGGGGTCTTTATTAATGTCTGAATGGGTTAGACGTTACAAAAACTAAGGGTCACTATTTGGGAGATTGAACCTGCAGTACCAGTGAAATCAAATTGTGGGCACTGTAAATGACAATCAAGAAGCACTTCTTCCCAGCAAGACCTATAATTTTTAGATTAATGTGGACTCTCGAGCTTTGCTGGCAAGCTCAGGAGAAGCCCTACATCCCAACAGTTCGGCATCCTATTCCCTGCGTTGTGCTGCCTTACATCTATTGTCAATGTTCAAGACCATGTTCACACGTAAAACGTGATCACTCATATTTAACAGCATTTGACATGTTTGGCTTTACATCCCAGCTGCAAGGTAGCAATGGATGGTTCTTCATAGACTAAGGAGCTTTCACAAAAATAAACCCGTTCTTTCTCCCCATCCACCACCTCCCTGGTAATTTCTCCACCTAAAGATTCAAATAGTAAGCATGTGAGAGAAACAGCTTTTCTGACTGGGAGAGAAATGTGACATCCAAGTTTTGTTCTGTTTCTGTCGGAGTCTACAGCTTATCTAAACAGTCTGCAATTACCCCAACTAACACCTCTGGGAAGCTGGAGCTAAGGTTGCATATGTTGCCTGTAATTTAGGAACTTGATAAAAATATAGATAATGTTGCTTAAATAAAATGAATCTGAATTGTAAGAAATGGGAGGTAAGATTACAGATAAAAATATGCTGGAAAGGACAGAAATGCAGATCTAGCAGGGAATGCAGAGTTCTCTGGGGTACGTCTTTGAATATTGTGTATCTACGCAGGAGATCACAGCACCTGTTAAATTTAATACATATTAAATCTTGTCATATCTTATATATCTGGGCAAATGTAGCATACCTTCATATTTTGCTGGCAGCTTACAACTCCCAGATTTCAGTTTATGTTACAGAAAGTATGTAGTCAATTCCCAATGAAAAGCTGATTTAAAGGGCACCACTGGGGATTGTAAGGAGATTAAATTGTTTTAATATTTTCAGTACATGGAAGGGGGAATTTAAATGGGAAGCTGGGAATCGTTGTTCCTTATGTGAAACATAAAGGTCAAGATTTTGCCATAGATACAAGAGTTGCAAGATAGTTTCTGGTTGCATAGATGTCCACATGTCCTGGGTGGGTGCTTAAGATGTCCTTAAATTACATATGATGCACATAGATGGCTCATCTTGTCAGTGTACAGAGGGATTGCAAATCTATGTGGGTTTTTTTCATTATTATAAATGGAAGATGTGCAAGGAGACGAAAGCAGACTAAAGATTGTTGAGATCTTGAACTTTCTGGGATTTTAGATTTTTAAGTTGCCTCCCTAAATTTCCCATTAAACCTACTTATTTTAAACTCTAGACTTTCACCATTATTTTTCATTCTTCAGATATGAATAATATTTTTTTAATTTTAATTTATTTTAGATTGTTGGAATGCTGGTTTTTCTGTGGAAAAAATGTCACCCCTTTCTAGAATAAAATTCATGCTGTGCAAAAGGCCAGTGCAAGACCTGATTTAAATACCAGGGTGGGACATGAAATCTGTGTTGGCTGCTGTGGTCATATTCTGCCCTTACAGTCACACTTTTCTCCTAGCAGCACTGCACCACACTGCCCATCATTGCCAACTTGTCCATCATAAAAAAATTCATGTAAGCCTTGCTTCTAGCTTAACCCCTCACAAAGCTCTAGCTATATATAGCAGACTATATCCACGCTACTTGTGAGTTACCACAGGTTTTGCATGAGAGAGAAGGAGAAAAAAGGGAGCAAGAAAAGATGGAGAGTCTCCTTTCCACTCTACTCACTCCCAAGATAAAACAAATCATAGTTCATACTATTTTATGCTTTATTTTTTAGCATAATGTGTACCCTCTCAAAGCACTATTTCCTCTACTTCTGATCATGCAAAGAATAAAAACCACACTCATAGCTTACTGCTTGCACAGGGAGAGAGCACCTGTGACCTAAGAAGCTCAACTACAGCTGGCAAAGCCTTCTGAATCTTTGGATTGATAGCATTATCATGGAGAAAAATTGGATATACACAGCTCCTAATCACCTCCTCAGTGTTTATCGCTGCTTGGGTAAATTCCCCCACACCCATGAGAATTCAACATATGCTGTATGCGAGAAGGGAAGCTACAAAAAATTTTAAATATGTCATAGCTGGCTGAAGTAGGCTTCTTCAAGCTCAAAAGAATCAGCAAGCAAAGTTCTTACGGCATCTATAGGGTTTTTTTCAGTCTAGCTAATAAACTTTTACCAAACTAGTCATAGGCACCAGTCATTGATGAGATCTTCAGAGAAAAAAATTGTAAAATAGAGCTACAAAAGATATTGGTGTAAATAATTAACATACTTGCCCAGAAAAATATCATTTGGGGTTAATCAAACCTATTCATAAATTCATACAGAACTTAGCAAGCCTACAGAGATTTTTTGGGAGGACAGGAAAAAAATAATTTTGACATTTTCTTGATAAGCATTTTGATTTTTCCACAAAATATTTTGTTTTGAAATTTGCCTACAGGTAGTATTCTTAAGAACAAAAAACAATTCACAAACTTGAAATGAATTCTCTGCTTTGGTATTGAAGAAAAAAAGGCATCTTGAAGGAATTTTTTGTTTTGCTGCGAGAAAAAAATCAATTATCCAAAAAAAAAGAAAATATTTATTTCAGTATTATGAACTCAGATTTCAAGCTGAAAAACCACCGATTGATAAAGTGCTAATATGACACATTCAACAACCAACATTCAGTAAACATAAAAAAGGTTGACATTGAACATGCATGGACTTGGCTCAATTTGGTCAGCTCTTTCTCTGGCCCCAGCCCTGTTTCTGCAATTGAGAGGTAATGGGTAATTACATGGGAGGTTGCCCTTTAGTACACATAGCAGCTCCATCAAGCGGGGAAGGGAGAAAGACAACCAACCGAAAAGGACTGCCCCTTTTACTGATTTTACTCTCTGGGCCCCTAGAAGAACCTGAAAACCTAGAGTCAGTGGAGAAAACCCATGATCCTGGCAGATCTGCAATTTTCCAGCCCATGTTGCTTTTGAGTCATGACAAGCCAAAAAAAAAAAAAAAAAAAAAAAAAAATCTATTTAAAAGAATGCTTCAGTTTCTATATGAATCCAAAAATGCCTTATCCAATTTGTCTCAAATTTTCCAGAAAACTTCTGCTCTGACATGAGATCATATATATGAAATGTAAGACAGACTAGTTTGTAGTTTTGGCAAAGCTGGGAAGGAAGACAAATTGGATTGTATTTTTTAAAAGAGAATTAAGGTCTCATCTTTGAATTATCACCTATTTAAGCAAGTCCTGCCACTTGTGAGACTTTAATCATTAGAAATTAATAAAAGAGCATTAAATATGTTACTGGGAACTACTTTGCGCTGGCAAAGAGATCATAAAGCATGTAGGAGGAGGATGAGACATAAGGAAAATAGGGATGTGTTGGGAGACCACAGAGAATAAAGAGGAAGGAGTTACAAAAACTTGTGAACATGCTGTGTGCAAGGAAGAGCTGACAGGGGGCTCAGGGGACTGTGTGGTGTAGTAGGATTTTAAGGACCACAAGGGACTGTAAAGTACAGAAGAGAAAGAACAAAAAGATGTTGAGAGACTGGGGAGGTGAAGACCCTCCTGAGGAAAGAGAAAGAAATAAAAAGTAATTTTCTCAGAGGGGATGGAAACTAGAGTCCTCTCAGATCAGAGAGAAGGGAAAGCCAGTTTATGCCATTGCTGGAATAATATATATATATAAAAAAGTGGATGGGCTAACCACTTGAGTGAGCTTGGGACACCCATCTTCCCAGCATTTGTACTGCAGGAGAGCTCCAGTACACCACCACCCACCTTGCTGACAGCTCCTTCTGCACTGCAGGGAAGCTACCATCACTCCTCCAGAATGCACCCATGCAGGCATTGTTAAAGGGTAAAGTCAACACAAAAATTTAATTAGGAAACTATATGTTCTCAAAATAGAAGTGGCTTACACTGCTTGAAACATGCATAAGGTTACCTGGGCCATACAAAATCGGGTAAGATCATCAAGTTATGCTTTCAGCATGCTGAAGGTCACCACCTTAAAGAAATGAAACACTTCAAAATAAAATACATAATGATAAACTACAGCACCCATAATAATCTGCAACAAAATAATTCTGAGCTAGAAACCCCCCAACTCCTGTCTTAAACTCTTTTGAATGCCTTGGGTTGATGGCTTTTATTACTTTTTGTCATGATTTCATTTTTCCCTTGCAAGGAAGAAAATCTCTGTTACTCTTGGAAAGACATGGGAGGGAACCTGAGGTGTCATGCAGCTCGCTGCCAGAAACACATATGAAGGCAGCCTACTTGGCAGGAGGAAAACGACTGGCCCTGTCTGCCAGCCGCATGTGTTTCCTGGTCTTTATTCTCCCTAGCGTTACCACATGTCACAAAGTACGTTACAAAGCATTAACAGGAATTGCAGGCTTCCCACCCAAACAAAAACACAAAAAACCAATGCTGCAATTAAGTATCTGTAACAAATTATGAAGCCTCAAGTTGCGTCGTTGCTTCTGAGTTGACACAATTCATTAAGACTTTTGACTTTTGCACCTTTTTTTAGGGGCGAGAGGGAGGAGGTTTGGTTTATTTTTTCCCTAATCACTTTGCCTTTTGAGGGGAGAGCCAGGACTACGGGCATTTAGGTGATGTCATCTGCTAGACAGCAGCCATATGGTGAACATGAAATGGAGGTTTTCTACCCAGCTCCTGGCAAACCTGTGGCAGATGCCACGAGACTGCTTGAAGCAGTCCACTGAGACACAACAGGCATGATCCCCATCCTTCAAAATGTGCAAAGGGGCCACTGGCACAACTCACGCGATTGATCTGTGGGCAGATGTTTTATCCCAGGAACTCTCTTTTAGCCCTCATTTCCTCCAAGGGCTGGTGTCCAGGGAAGGACTATGTTGGCTGAAAGGAAGCAGAACACAGGACCATAATGAACCTCCCAAGTCACCAAAGCAGGCAATCGCATCATGTAATCCTTTTAAAATATTTACCAGCCCCGTCTTAAAGTTTGTTCAGCTTCCAGTTTCCATTATTCCTACTGATGCTTTTCCTCACTCTCCCAATTCACAGCAGACATTTTCTCAGAGCCATTTGTTCTCATGCCAGGATGGTCACTCAGCTTATATTGCTCTTCTGTACCCTGGCCACTTGGCCCTGGATTATGCATAGAGGACATTAGTATCTTCTTCCTGGTCTTCTCACGGCTGAGTTAGAAAAGACAAATTGTCTTGATCTCCACACATAAGACAGGCTTCCTATTCACAGCCACTCCAGCAGGCATCCTCTGCAATTTTACTTCCAGTTTAGCATTTGCCAGGCATGAACTCTTATATCGTGACATTTAAAGACAACCTCTGTTAGAAATGTCTCATTACACTATAGGAAGATATTTGTTTTCTTCACAGTCATATTACACTGGCAACTCATAGCCATCCTGCAATCAAGTAAACCACTCTGTTCTTATCTCGTTCTGAACAACCTTGCCCTCCCCTTTCTATGCACCAGTATTTATGGCCATCTGCTTTTTCCTGTGTGAATCACGACCTTTTCTGTACTGACGATGTCCCCAGCTCTGTGCCATCAGCAAAAGCTGTCATTGCTTTCTCATGTTTTGTGCATTACTGAAATCATTACATGAAACCACCTCCATACGCACCTCCCATACTGCTCCTTTCCCGAGAAAGTTTGTCCTGGGAATCACTAGATTTTGGGTACATCGTGGAAAGATGTTGTCCAGCCAGAGAACCCAACCCCCAAAAGAGAACGGGAACTTGAACTACAGAGCCTGTAATGCAACCCACAATCTTATTTTAATAATTAAATATTCTTCAAAAATCAAAAGAAAACATAATTCTTGGATGTTGAAATGTTGTCATTTAGGTGAAGATGTCAAAAAAAATTACCTTTCTGGGTAAAGCCTTTCAGAACTTCCACGCTGCAGGCAGGTGGATGCTCCAAGCATTTAGTATGCTAATATTAAGGCTATTTTTAGAAAAATACATTACCTAAATATTTTTTTCCATTCATTACTAAAATTCAAAATGAAGGTCACTTTTGGATCGGCCACATGAGACTCAGAGAGATTCAATTGTAAGAAAATGTTTATATATTTATACACCAAATGATACAGGTGATAGTTCGCATAGTTATCATTTCACAAGTAAAAACAATGGGAAAATGTAAGCTAGATTGCAAGGTTGCTAATTGAGCAAAACACTCCCTATCAATAATATGGATTTTGTAACAGGGAGTAATATGTGTTGGGATTATGACCCTATTCTCTGTCATAGTATTTGAACTTTTAACTTGCTGGAGCAAATTGAGAAAAGAACAAATGTCTGTACCTGTAGCACCCCTCTTTATTGCTCTAGTATGTAAAACTCACAGAATTAAACCAGTTGTTCTCACATCTGCCTCTGTTCTCAGTGTGGCGTTTCCCACTATTGTTAATCTGGTTACCTCACTCTGGGTGGGAATCAGCCATGATTTCATCTTGAATTTAAAATAATACTAGAAAAACAATTACATGAAACCATAGACATGGGAGAAAAAAATCCATAAGTATGTTTTCTGACTTTAAAAAATGTAAGGGTTTTTAATCAATCCTTCCAAACTGACTTTGCAGAATAATCATGCTATGCAAAATACATCAAATCGTCTTCCACAAAATAGAAGCAAAATGTCTTTCAAGTGGGCAGATTGGCTTCTTTTATTTTAATTTCCCATGTTTTGCTTTTTCTTTAGGAGACTATGTCAAAGTGAAGATGCTGTATATATTACAGACATGATCTATGACGCAGAACAATATTTATAACATGCCTTTAAAGTTATGTAATGTTGAGAACAGAAATGCAATTAAAGTAGAGAGGAGAGGAGAGGAAGTTCTGCACTCTGCAGAGCATGATGTCTCGTCTTTTAAACGATGCAACATGATGGAAACCAATAAATGTTTCTGCAGAGGTGACTTGTTTCTTGTATGATGTATTGATATAGGAGGGATTGATCTCAAAGATGCATTTTTTCAAAATCAATTTTTCAAATTCATTTGGGGAAAACAATGACATTTTCATTTTCTTTGTGAGAAAATTATGTTCTGTCTTCCCCATATGTTCTCAGAAGAGTGCAGGCAAAAGAGGGCATTTGGAAGTTATTTTCTAGTTTGTACTAAATTATTTCACGTGTTTCAAAATAAAAAGCCATGTTTATACACATGGATATATTTTAGAGAAAGACAGATAGCTTCTCAGAAATGGGAACCCAAGATGACAGTGACATCACAGACTTTCTCAGGATGTCAGCTGCACTAGAGAGGTCTCTTGTTTTCCACTGGCAGAGTAGGGATAATTAATTTCGTGATTTCACTTTCACAAAAGATACTGTTTTTATTTATTTGCTTTTCATATAGCAACTTAATTATTTATCTCTCACTAGTTCCCATCTGCCACATTCTGCTCCGTGCAACTGTTTGTTTGTGACTGATGATAAGTACCAGAAATGTGCCAAGTATTCATCTGTGTAAAATGCCCATGGGATATCAGGTATCAGAATCATTAGCCCTTTTCAAAACATATCAAATATAACTTCAGTGTCATGTCCCAAACGAACCTCACCAAATAGCTTCCCATAGGATATCTTTGCCTTCTAGTGCTCCAAACAGAGGGAAGATTGATCAGAAGAGCTGACACCAGGCAGCCACATAACCAGTACTGCACAGCACTACCAGCAACATTAATGACATTTCTATTGAGAAATGTTAGCTTGCACCTATGAAGAGTTGTTGTTTGGGTAACTAATGCTGCTATCCCTCTAGTATGGTGTTCTAGATAACTTCTTAATGCTATGCCACAATGGCACACCAGGAAAGGACTGATTGTGAGAGGTGCTATATGAGACAAAAGTCTGACAACTAGGGAGAAGAGAGGCATCAAGTAAAACATATAAATGAGTACCTTTACATTGCAAATCTTAATTTCTGGGGACGTGTTGATTTTTTACTGAAAGAATCCAAATTCCCTGGGAAAATGCCCAAATCAAACAAAATTCAACATTTTTCAACCAGCTCTAGCATATAAACAAAATGAGAGGGTGAAAAAAAAAGAAAATACATCTAACTACAGTAATTTGGAAGTGTTTTATGCTCATTATTATCTCATTTGCTTGATTTTCTTTTGGGGGGTTTGATCTGTTTGGGAAATATGAATTTTGCCTTTCTCTGTATTAGAAGAACAGGATGTATATGAAGGGAAATGCAGATCAAAGCCTGATGACACAAAGGAGAGAGAGCACAGAAATGGAGTGGAGGAAAGGAACAGGGTAAGGAATATGGAGGAAAAGTTGAGAAGGCTGCTAGTTATTAATGCCAAAATAATATCCAGCAACTACACTCTGAGGGTCACAGCCTGAAGACATCTCCAAAGGTGATGGAGAGAGCACTGGGGATCACAGTTGAACTTGGCTGTCTTTCTTCCTGCTCCTTTTATCTTCCAAGACACGATAGTAGCAGGTGAGGGTGTTGCATCAGGCTTGGAGTCCTGATCTAGACCATTCCCACACACTGGTTTTACACGGCAAAATATAACAGAAATTTTATCCTGTTAACTCTCTGTGTATATAGTGCACAAATGCACTTTTCAGAGAAAAAGGTTCCTAGATCATCCTCTTCTGTATTAGATAAGGAGGAACCTGAAGGAACCGGGACTGATTTGCAAGACCGCACAGAAAGATAATTAAGATCTTGTATATTCAGGCCTATTTAACAGGAGGGAGATTATTGCTGATCACAAATTCAGTGGCAAGAGATCAGCTCCTCACACATTTTAAAATTCAAACCTTCTGTTAAGACACTCAGATCTGGTAATCCTATCTCCTCAAACCCAACCACATGCACTCAGTTGATGCTGTTCACCATGCTCAGGCATCACCAATGACTATACTTGTATTTCTCCCTCACAGAATTATCAAAATTGGACAGACTGGGACTTTTGCAACAATAACTTTAGAAATGTGAAAATTTCTAAAAGAGAAACTTGACAGGAGAAAACTAACATTTTAGCATGTCAGACAAGCCTCATGTGAGATCCTCTTCGAAATGGATAAAAATGCAGCAAAATGGACAATTAATTGCAGCATGTTAATTGTGGTGAAAATGTTCTTGCTGTAGCTGTTTGTTATTTTACCTTGATTTTGAACAGGATCTTGTGAATTCTGACCTATTTATTTCCCTCTCCAGCAAAGACTCTGCCACACTTAGAACTGGGACCAGGATAGTTTCTTAAGGGTATAACTAGTTATTTAAGGAGCAAATATAGAAAACAAAGATGTTCATCTGACTGAAGCAGGCTTCAGGGACCTAAGAATTAGCAAAGTGAGGGCTGAGCCATGTAGATATCCAGTTGGGCCCTCTCACTAGGCAGAGGCGTGCCAGAATAACATTCTCTGCTCTTCCAGAAGTCTGGATACAAGTCAGTGCCAACAAACTGTAGGTACAGAAAGACAAGCCACATTTTACAGATCTGAGCTTACCCCACCATGCTGCAGAGGTTTAGAGTGACCATGGAGCAGCAGACATATCCGGTGACTTGGAGTGTGAAGTCAGGGCTACTGCTGTCTTAGCCCTGCCTCATTAAGCCTGCGCTGAGAACGAAGAGAGTGTGCATAATATTTTTAACATTTCCTTTTTAAAAGCCTAGAACTGAGAAAAGAAAAGAAAAACAAACGCATTTTTGAACAACTGACAAAAGCTGACAAATTCTGGCCCCAAAGTACTCAGAAATAGCACTCTAAAATTGTGGGTTTAAGTTTTAAGAAGAATATGTGAACAACTTAATGAAAATAAGATTATTTTGAGGAATCTTGCATTTTCAGTAAAAACTCTTCTTTTTTTTTTTTTTTTTTACAAAGTAGTTTGGATAGAAATTTTTTAGCTAGCTCTACTTGCAATCAGATACATGTCACAGCTCTAAGACCAGCCACATGGGCTTGTCTTGCTAGGACTCTAGTAAAATATAAGCTCTTCTTTGACTTCACAGATATGAAAGGAAGCCAGCTTCTTGTGTTAGACTTTGTTTTCCTCCTGTTGCTCTTCAGGACAAGTGAAGAGTTCTGAAAAATGAGCTGAACTAGAGGCATGCACTCTCGGAAAATAGACACAACACATGCGTGCTGTAGTTCCAGAATTGTAGGTCATTATATCCAGTAATACCTCTCAGAAAATTTCAGAACAAGAGTCAGAAATAACTTTTATCAAACACTTCATTTTCTGCATTGCTCTACTCCTGCTAAAAAAAAAAAAATATGGATATTTGCATTAAAACTGCTTTGGTCTTCATTTTCTTCTTTTAAGATGGACGTGTCCTGCTGTTTAGTTCTCACTGTGATTCACAGATTTCTTCAGAGCAACCAATAGCAATGTGATAATCTTGGACTAGAGTCCTGACACTCAGGCAAAGATCAAAAAACTAAAAGAGGTTGTTTTCCCTCCGAGCCAGAGGGAGAGCATACAGGTCAACTAGTGGGCTGCTAGTTCTGCCATGATGTCAAATTTGCGTTTGTTGGAGTTGTAATAGGGACAGGCTAAACAGACTGTGAGCCACTTGTGCCAGGTCCAGATGCAGAGGGAAAAACAGGCTCTGCCTGACAGAGTTTATGCTACTAATGCCACTGACATCCCTGAAATCAGATTAACAGAATTGTCTGTATCTACAGAAGAGTCGTTTTTTTTTCCCTAAAAATGACCTAGGTTGCCTGAGTTCAGGAAGCTACTTGACCATAGCATTATGGCAGTTACCAGAGTAGTCCCTTTCATCTTAATGGACTACTCATGTGCTACACTCCACACATTTAAGAATGCTCCAAATTGGAGTCTAGAACATCACATTTCTGTGCTCCTGTTTGACCTCCGCTCCAGAACAGCGTGCCTGTGCAGTGAAGTCACTTCTCCGTAACTGGGTTGTCTCTGACTAACACATAGGAAATGTTAAATAAAACATCATAACGGGCATTTCACAGGCTGTGAAAAGAGACTGGTGGCAGGCATGGTTCCATACACAGTATATCAGGTGCCATCGCCTGCTCTACAGGAAGAACATTAATGGAAATCAAAGGCAAGGTGGTAAAATGTGTTTAAAGTGTAACTTCACTACAAAACTCATACAAAACTCTTCTCAAGTCTTGCATCAGGGGAGAATAAAACAAGAATAGGTCTTATTCGTTTCTTAGAGCAACCCTTCCTAGCACTGTACTTAATATTTTCCTTCAGGTTATTTTCAAACTCTGAGTTCATTTAGAGCTGGTTCCCAGGTGACCCCCTTTCCCAGCTGTGCAGGCTGGAGTTCTCTGTCTACAGGGCAGGTGCAGCACCAGTAGATGTAGCATGAGTTTCTCCAGATATTCACAGAGCACATCCATAAAAAAGGACATTGTTCACACAACATGCCATTACACTGTGGAACTCATTGCTCTGAGAAACTGGCACAGCTCAAAACCTAACAGCAATAAAAAAGGACTAGATATTTATGTGGGTCTCAAGAACATCCACATTTTTCATGGTCAACAATAGCAAACATTTTGTACTTGAGGGATTATGGCACTTCCTAACTCCTGGAGATCTGAATCGCACTGGACAACAAGGTCAAATTAGCCTCTTCTCTTTTCTCACCCATTGTACCACAAGATACTCAAGTCTTCCTCTGAAGACTTTGTTCTAGATCATGTGGGATCTGCACACTGGACTGGATGGGCAACAGTCCAACAAGGCCATCAGTTCCCACTTATCTATACCACAGAAGAAGGAAGAGGGGAGTTCAGTTGCTTGATGTTTTTCCTTCTTCACCCCTTTCCACTGAGATTTGATAACAGCTGCCATGTACTTTAGTGCCTTTCATCCGCAAAGCTCAAAGTACTCCCCGTAGAGGTTATGTCCTGTTATCACCAGCCTGGAAAGGGGTGTCAAAAGAGCTGAAGTGACTTTTGCTAAGTGTCACACAGCAACTGAGCACAAGAATCAAGAAGAAAACCTCAATATGCTTCTAGACATATAACTTTGAAGCCATGCTGGTTCATAACTTTGAAGCCATGCTGGTATTTTCTAGTTGAGTTGCACATGTCATGACTCTTCCCACTGTAGGCTGGCATCTAGCCTGCTGCTTTCTTCTAATCAGACTCTGGCTTCTCACATTGGGATTGTGGTGGGCTCTGCTTTGAAATGAGATGCCTGAAAATGGTTGACACCTGCAGTCCTCTGGCTCTCGGGAAAATTTGTTAACCTTCAAGAAAAGTCTTGGAGAGGAGGGACTTTCAAGTTTTACAAGATGGTGAAGTTCTCTTTGGTTCCTTTAAAAAGCATTAGCAAAGGTCAGATTAACAAGTCAACACTGAAACTAGATACGACCAAGACTCCCAAAACTGATGCAGAAAAGAAAAGAGGTGGGTGGGGACTGGGTGTGGGGGAGAAGGGCCCACAACACAACATTGGCTCTGATCCTTTCCCTCTTGTTGGGCCTGGGGCACACTTGATAAGGTGAAGGGAAATTGTAAAATTAGACCTGGCAACCTACACAGAGAGGCCCAGTGCAAGGCCCTTGGCCTGAGGCAAGCTGAGAAAGTTGAGGAATTGTGGGGGAAAGGGGACTTGGCAGGCTAACTTCCTGTGGCTGCATCCAGGGCTAATTAGTTTTCAGTGTTCTGTGTGTGTTTGAATGGAAACGAGCCAGCACTGAGAGGCACGGGGTGAGGAAATCAAAAACACATGCAATGAGAAGGAAGAAGGGGGAGAAAAAAAAGGAAAAAAAAAAAACAACCCTGTCTTTTTTAGCTACATTTTTTTTTCAAGAGGGTATCTCATCATTTTGTTCCATGAGCGCTAAATCACCCCAGCTCCCCTGTCTATCACATCTCACATCTGCTTCAGAACTCATTAAACATCAAAAGGCCTGCCCTATCAGTTCTGCTTAGTTAGAAGTCTGAGTTACTAGAGTCCTAACCAGGGAAGATTTTGTATGTTTTTAATAATAGCTTAAGGAACTTCTTAGCACCCCATAAATTACTTAATGCAACAAACTCTTCCTGTGGACCAGCAAATGTTTTACAGAGGAGCTGAATGCTGCCTTAACATGCTTGTGGTCAGTCCAGAGTTACATAGCAACCTGCTTAAATGAACCTTTAGTCCACGTTTCAATTTAGGAATTGTTTTCTCATGTATCCTCTCCTGCCACTAGCCCACTCTCATTTTTACTGCTGCTCTAATTTTATATAACTACATTATAACTTTTATTTCCGTAGCATTTTGATCCTCAAGAATGCCAAGGCAATTATTAAAACAGTGACCATAATGCTACAGCAGCAATGAAATCTGCTTACTTCTGCCATACTGTTTCCCCTACTTCAAATACACATGTACAGTGCACTCCACTACTGCCTATGCCAGAGAAACAGTTCATGAATATAATTTATATACAGGAAACACAATGAACACAGTGAAGGCTCCAGTGAGCGTTTGTTATTAAGAGTACCACAAGAGCTCTTTAAAATGAACTGAGCCTAGAGCAAGTGCGATTTCTGAGTGCTTGTTATTCAGACAAAAGCAAATCAATTTTCATCAGGACACTCACAAACTTTTGTCTTTAGTGAAGAAGTTTTTTCTAATTTGAAGTTTCTGTCTGCAGCTGTTTTATTACTAGAGCACTTCCGTCTCTCTTTATAGAGTCAGAAAGCACAGTTTTTGCACTTTTCCTCATGCTCAGGAATTACTAAATCACATTTACTCACACTTTTTAAAAAATCTGACCAGTGGTCAGACTTGAAAATGTGAGTCCCATAGGTGAAAATTTCAGATGGTGACAGGTAAATCAAAGAGAGGCTTTGAACTGAAAAAAAAATCTTCATCTCCAGCTTTAGCAATCGTCCCCACTTGACTGACATTGATAAGCTTTGTCATTTAGTTGCAACTGTTTCTTCTTCCATCTGAGGCTGGGGGCATATCTACACTTCAGACAGGCTGAGGTTCAGCAGCAGCCTTGACTCCTCAGGGTTGCGTTGATTCTTGGTAGAGCCCTAAAGCTCAGAATCTCTTCCCTCTCAGTTCTGGAGGTAAGAATCAACATCTCACAGTTTAAAAAAAAAAAAAAAGAAAAAAAAAAAAACAGAAGATAGCAAAACCCACAGTTGTATGTAAATGTCTGTTTTTATTTCTGTTTACCAGGAGTGACATTCTAGGCTAAAAGGTATATAAGAATCTCTCTTCCAAAAAATTATAAATCAACAAATTGTATTTTTTTCAAAATGTCAGCATAAATAAAAGGAAATAAAAAATAAATAACATGACCTTCAAGCCATATTGAACTAAATTCATCATGGAACACGAGCAGAAATGTGTGTTAGCACATCCATTGTAAGGCCCTATGCCTCCATTGGCTATCTAACACTCACCTTGGTGCAGGTGAAACAACCTTGGACATCAGAGGTGCTATTAGACTAAGAGTCAAGGAAAAATGAAGTGAATGGCAAGTTACTAACCTGTTCTAGGATTGCTACTGCTTGCCAGCGAACTGTGGATACTGCTTACCAAGGGAGACTTCCCTTTCCAAACACAGCATGTCTGGTTCCTTGCAATTTAGTGGAGGGCAGTCCTGCAGAACAGCGAGGACTCCTACACGTGCGGTGGGTGCAGTACAGCCTCTAAGGGAGCACATGCTCCCTATGTTCACTTCTCCTTCACATAGAGGGTTCCCAGTTCTGTCTGACCACATCAGATTTAAGGAAAAAGTACAAAGTTTATTCCAACATGATATACCATTAGGGAAGAAGTTACTCAGTTCGGGAAAAAGTATGAGGAAATTAAGTAAGTCCAATAGGGGACACCTAGTCATTTAATTCCATTTCAGGATCTGTGTGGTGCTCCCTTCAACGACATTGCTGATAGGACAATTTCACAGCTATCAATCAGAGCTGCCAGCTAAATTCCTAGGTGATCCATGGCCTCTGTTCATTGCTCCTCTAAAGAGGGACCTTTATCTGGGATAAGCTTCCCATAAGAAAACCCTAAGTCACCAGAGGTCCTGTTCAGTGTATCTGTGCCTCTGGGGACTGTCTGTAACCCTTCACCTTGACATGTAATGTAATTAAGACATCAATTTATAAGAGCACATCAGTGAAATGTAATCAGTCACAGTATTAGTCTCTCTTATACTACGTGCTTAAAGAATGAAGCACCAAGCTAGTCAATAAACAAACTCCCTTGTACAACACAAGGCTGACACCCCTACAAAGCATGATGTTGAGGATTAAATCTAGTCCTTGAGAATTCACATATGTTTAAGCACAGAGATGTTCAAGGACATATGACTCCAAAGCTATTTGCTACACAAATGCTTAAATGATAGAGGAATCCAGCTTATTACTAGCTAAATAGAGACTAAGCACATATAGGAAATGATGACAACTTGAAGGTAATTACATTTAGACTGAAAAATGCCTCAGCCACAGCTCACTGTGTTTGGAAACCCACGTCAGACCATAAATATTTCAGAATCACTGGAAGACTATCAATAACACTGAAATGAAAAGTACCTAGAAGGTATCATTGCATGGGTAAGTCTTTCAAACAGGTAGGCCATGTACTCCGGATCTGAAGACAACTACGCTCAGCCCTTAGCTGATGTTCTCCAATAAGGCGTTCAACAGCTGTAGTCTTCTTCCTGCAACTGTTCTTTTCCTCTGTATTCAAGATTCGTACCCTGCACCAGTTTAAATTAAGCACCCCTATGGAGGAAATGACAGGTTCTGAGTGAAAGAAGCTCTAGGGAGTGTGTGCGCTTTCCCACTCTTTGATTTCCCCCTTCATGTGGAGCTCACACTGCCTTGGGATGATATTTACTCTTAACTTAGAGTCAAAGAACATATTTGCTTTCTGGTTTTCATTAAATGCAGAGGGTTTCACAAAAGAGGCCATTTTTCATCAAAAACTTGTTTTCAAGTGAAAAATATCTACCAGCTCTACTCCTGACTCTAAACAATTCCTGGCCTAGGAGCACATTACTGTGACTTTACAGTTCATAGAGTGTGACTCAAGAAATGAGAAAAATGTTTTCAAGACATTACCATGAATATTTTTTAAAAAAACCCAAAGTATTTATATCACAGCTAACAGTCCAGCTGGTAGCCTGCATGCCATCTGAGACAGCTACAGTACTCACTAGCATCAATCTTGCTCCTTTTTTTGATGATGGTCTCTACATTTGCTTTCACTCAGCCTCCTGCTTCCTCCTTCATTTTCTTGTCACTTTAAAATAATTGTCAGTAGGATGACATAAGCTGTAGTGTTTTTGTTCTTCTTCTGTCTTCCTCGTCTTCCTGCACTTAAAGATGTTCTAGAAAAAGGACAACTGCCTAGGTCGAAGGAGGCAATTGAACAGAAGGTACTTGAGACACGTCAGAGTCATAAATTGAAGGTGCTTGATGCGCTGTGGCTAACGTACCAAACGGGACATGAGGGCTTGCTCTACGTTAATGCTTTAAGGGGTGAAGTATGTCTTACTTGGGTTCTAAAAACTTTCATAAGACGTTCTTCATATGTGCTCAAATTCTTTGCGGCTTCATCAAAGCAACATCTAGCCTCTGTTCAAGCAGGCAATTTTCTTTTTTTTCCCCTTCTTTCTTTTCACCAGAGACTTCCTGTGTATCTTTTTTCTAAAATGACATAAATCCCTCCCTCATCAGACCAGTGCATACAACATATTTGGAGGCAGCTTATATAAACAAAATAAAACGGAGTTTATTAGCAGAGATTAGGTCAACTGATCTGAGCCCTACCTAGTGGTGTAGTTTTGTACCTATGGAAGCCAACAGCAAAAATTCCCCTTTAGCTTCAGACTAAAGCATTGCAAATCATAGAGTTCAGAAACCATGACTGAAATGCAAGAAAATTGTTAGACTCACTTAAAAGCCATGAAATATACATAAAAATAATAAATTATAATATTTTAAATGTCTTTCTATGTTCTCAGCCTTCACATTTGGCCCTCTTAAGATACAAATATGCTATTTTTACAGACAAAGGACGAGATACACAATCCTTTCTGCAAAACAAATAAACCAAAATATTATCTATCCCAAGACACACAGGTAAATAGTATGAATTAGCAGCATGAAGTGAGGTGAAAAGGCACAATGGAAGTTTAGTCTGATTTTAGAAAAACACCAATGCTCCCATTTTCCAAGTTCTGAGACAGAATGTAAGGTAACAAAAATAAAAAGACATCTGCACTCAAAAGACGATAATGCATTCCATGTTGGCAAGACACTGTAAGCTAGCTACTACATGCCAGTAACGCAGCCAAAGAAGGCATCATTGCCCAGGAAGAGAGACGAGCTGAAGTCATTAGGGATATGCTAACAATACAACCACCGAGTTATAACTGTGCATCATTATTTCTCTAGAGAGCTAAGCAGAAAATAAATCTGCTGCCTTCTCTGATGGAGTATATCCAAGGAATGCAGAAGCAATGCTGTTTAACTTCTTTAGAGTGAGTCCTCCCAGTAAGCAAGATACTATATATTTCTATACAGTGGATATAGAAAGCAGGTGTGATTTTTTTAGCATCATCTGCAACATCTGTCCATCCAAATATATAAGCATTGGTAGTATGTACATCACCATGACATATAAAAGTCCCAGAGTTATTATCCCAACAACATAAAGCCACAGTCCAGCAACTGAGGGAAATTTAAATTTTATTTCTTCTCCTCATTTTCCATTCTCCTCTTTGCCTTCATTTGTTGTTGTTGTTTTTTTAAGCTCCAGTGAAGACAAGAGTTTCTACATTTTATTCACAGAATGCCAAGGTCCCATCTCCACTGGAAAGCAAGCCAGTCACTGGGAAAATTTCATCTCCTGCTCTCATGGTGTTGCTTTCAAGTCTGACAGTTTCATAACACTTCCTGCAAAATAATATAGAAACTATACACCATATCATTTGTTCCCCGAAAGCATATAGTTTCACCTTTGTTTATCGCTTAATTTATTTCTTCATCTATGTATTATTGCTCTTGCAAGCTATTTGGCAGCACATACTGTCACTCAACTGGAAAGAATGACAATTTTAGCAAAGAAAGAGCTGAAAGGTAAGGAATATCCTTGTCTGCATTTATTCTGAGGTTCATTTTTCTCTGGACCAAAACTATCATAAATAAATTTCCTGCAAATCAGCAGCACTTGGTTTTGGCCAGACCAAGGTCTTCTGCAGCATGATTTTTTCCTTAATAGTGGCTCTTACTCTCAGATATGTTCTCTTCAGCTTTGCAGACTAAAGAGTGTTTGACTCCTGAATTCTGTTCTTGACTATTAGTGGTTCTTTCTCTTAATGTGTTAATTAAATCTCTGCCTTTCCTCCCACAGAATAAGCGCACTGTATTTCCATTTTCCTGTCTAGAAATGACACCGATAATGCAAGAAATAAAAAATAACATAAAAAGTCACCCATTATTTGAAATCATCTATATTCCTGGGCAGCCATCCTTCCAAAGGCTAGACTTTCTGAGATCTAGTTCAACAATTCATGCTCCCTGAATGGTTTGCCCTTCTTCCTTCCTTTCACTTTGAAGAACAGATTTTAAAGAATCTAGGTTAAGCATTAACCCATTCTTCTTCCTTTGCTGCTCTTCTCCTCTCCCTTTGAGTCTCAGGTAACTCTTGCTTTGACGCTCTCTATCCCAACATTTTCATTTACAGATCAGTTGCGTTTCAAACCTCCCATCTCAGAACAGCCCCTCGTCACATATGCTGCCTGCTTCTTGTTCTCTGAAAATGTTTTTTTCATAAAGGAATGCTAGCTCTTTGTGCTGTAATTACAATGGGTCTGCAAGAGAAGGCTCTGGGGAAAGGCAAACTGTGAGGATGTCTTCATGGTGACTTCTTAGGAGGGCTATGGGAAGGACACAGCTCTCCCAGGAAGGAAAAAGATTCCTCTCCCAGAGCACATGAATCCTCAGGGATATACTGAAGGCAAGGCCATCTGTAGAAAAGCTCTGGATTTCCCTGCTCCCACACATTTAACACTAGCAGAGAGTGTAGAAGTGAAGACACTGATGGAAAGAACTAGCTTTTTGTCAGTGTCACTATGTCCATTCAGAAAAGACGATATGAATGCACATGGCTGCTCTTCTTCTTTCGCTGAGGATCCCAGTTTTTTAGTGTTTGTTCTCTCATCCGCTAGTATCAAAACTGCAATGCCCAAATTCTACTTTACTGTGGCTTTATTCCTATAAGTTCCCATGGAAGTCAAATGGAGCCAACTTGAGTAAAAAGTAAGTAAACAATGAACATGGGATTGAGGGTTTCGTCCTACATTTCCTAATCTTCTTTTATCTTCTCTGTTTTACTCCTAACTTCTTTCTTTTCTTTCTTTTAATTCTTCACTACACTAGTGAATTCAGTAATTCACTCCACGTCCTCTGTCGGCAGAACCTCCTGGGTCCTGGTGCCAAACTACTCTCTGCCTCTCTCATCCTCTCCAGCCCTCTCAGATGGCGAAGCAGATACCAGACAGTGTCTTCACTGGCTAGACTCCCTCTCTTCTGAAAAATAAAGTTATTTTTCCCATTCAGTTTAGGAAACTATTTTGTCCTTCTTTGACTAAAGGGAATTTCTGATAGTTATCAGCATACATAAAGCTTACGCTCCTCCCTAAACTTGGCATTTTGCGGCATTTGCTGGTTTGAGAACATTTTGTTCTTATTTTCTTCTGCCTTGGCGGTTAGCAGCAAATGCACATTTACATTTGTTTGTTCCCTTTTCTTGTGTCCTCACTTAAAAAAATGAATCGGTACACTTTTAGTTGCTGAGTTGTAGCCAGCTAAAATTACCTCTTTACCCTCTTCTGTTCTGTATAGCTTGTATGCCTCATGCTGTCCTTCCAGTTCTAAGTATCGCTTTATTAAATTTCAAGGTTTGTTTACTGCATTGTCATATACATCCATTAGCACAGCCTTATCCTCAGAACTGCTTATCTGATTCACAAGCTCCTTGTACATTAGTACATTCAGATGGTCCTATTTTTGTTTAAAATAACTCCATCTTTCAGCTTGTGTTTATCTTCTGATGTTAGGAGAACCCACCAGACTATTTGTGTTAAGCAAAAACTTGTGCTTCTTATCGGGTTTAGACATACACTGGAGGAGCAAACTCATCCATCATGAATCATTTACACCTGTACATGTCACCAACTCATGATCATTCACTGTACTTTCGTAACACGTGTACATAATGCCAAAATGAGATCATCTCTTACATGTTGTTTCCACACATGTGAAGTCCCTACGTGTGAAAAAAGAAATGCAACTATTAGTTACAATTGTAATTTTGCAAAATTGAACAGAGGAATTAACACTAGCCTGACAATCAGACCCAAATCGTCTCTTCGAATCACCGCTGACAGGAATATTTTGCTGAAATCCCCAAAGTCAAAGCTCAGCTATGCAAATAAATACTGTAGCAGATCCTGACAGGAAGACGTTCAGCCCAATCTTTTCCAGATGGCAGTGATGGATGGCTGTGTGCTTCTATTTATTTGGTTTCCCAGGCAATGGTGTCTTGCTTTCACTGGTCATCACTTGAAGTGCTTTGGCTTACAGACCAGCACAACAGTCATCTACACTGCCAGACAGGTATTCTGGTTGGCTTATTCACTGCTTGGATGTCACGACTGCAAAAAAGAAGCTAAATTTTACCACTTTGTTGGGATTACCCTTTCTAAAAACTGCATGTCTTAAATTTGTGACAAACTCTTGGCACAGGACTCAAGGAGCTCCCAGGTAAAGCAGAGACCAAGCATACATAGCTTGCTGATGGCTGTTATGCCAGAGATATGCCAGTTCTGAAAACAATAGTGACCTAAAGAGAAGAGAGAGAGAGAGAGAGAGAGGAAAGACATCCAAATCCCAAACCACATTGACTGAAAATGTGGCTGTCACTATTGTTCTGTTCTGTAAAACACATGGTACTTTACATAGGGCTATAAACCAAATGTGCATAGATCAGGGATTTACATTATAATGTGTGGGGAAGAGTGGAGCTGGGATACAAAGGCTTCTGAATCCAGACCATTCATTTTGCCTGGCCATGCTTGAATAGTGAACCAAAATGATTAGCAACAAACACATGTTTGGTGGCCTAGGTAAAATGATCCATTGTCTCCAGATGATGTTCATTTTGCAGGCATCCATACCAGGGAATAAAATGAGAATTGCTTGCTGCAGGGGTATGAGTTGCGTGGTGCTAGCACATTGTAAGCAATTTGGGGAAGAGGCTATATTTTCATGTGTTCATATAACATCAAGCATAAGAGGGCCATACTGATGACTGGGTCTTTTGAAGCTACTGCTAACATAGCAATGGATAAATACAAACTCTTGATAGAAGAAATTCCTGGTGAAACCAGGTGACAGCTGAAATGTGGAGACACCCAGGATTGAATGCATAGTGGGAACAGACACAAAGAAATGTATGCCCTTCCCATGGTCTCAAGTCACAAACTTACACAGTCATTTTTCGGAGGACAATACAGCCAATACAAAGCCTAAATGAATATTTTCTAAATGAAAGCACACACATTAACATCAGTAACTGGACAGATTAGGGGAAGGTTCCTTCAAAAAAAAGCTTTATCTGGAATCCAAAGACAGCAGGAAGTGAATGAAATTGGTTGAGGCTGTGGGGATGCGGTCACGCTTCTCTGTGTAGATGAACAGATGGGCAGCAGAATTCGGCATGTGCTGGTTTGGACAGCTGGGACTCAGGGAAGCCATAGAAAGGGAATGATAAGAGTATGAGAAAATGAAGTCAGACTGAGGATTTCAGCAGAGGCTGAGTTGCAACACCAGTGGGCTCAGGCACAAGGCTTGCAAAAAGCAGTCACTACCTACTACATTAGAGACTAAGGTTACCTGCTGGGCTGAACCATACTGTTCAACAAACAGAAAAATTAAGTTATAAAAACACTAGTAGCAATTGCAATGACAGATAATCTGAAGTCAGCAATACACTAGTGTGCCTGGTTTTTATGCTGCCTACATTAATTAGGCTTTACTGTGGATGCACACTATGGCTCTGCCCTTAATTACATGACCATGTGATACTTTTTCTTTAGAAGTCTCACCTTCACGCTGAAAAATTAGAACCACAAAAATATGGCACATGAATTGCATGTGTATGGCTCACCAACAGGATAAGAGATTTTTTCAACCAACACAGCTCTACATTGTGTTATCAAATACCTGACAGCAATATTAGATTGTCAACTTCTTTAATCCTACATATAGACATTCGCAGCTAAGTGAATAAAAAAATGAATTAATGATTCTCCGTTTTCAACCCAGAGCCTGGAAAGGAATGAAGACTCTTCCTTTTCCTTCCAATTTGGCCCTTCTACCCGTCCTACTATGTGTCTCTGTCCTGCTTCTTTCTCACCTTGGTCCTGCTCTCCTCATCCAGCTGTTCACAGCTGTCTGACTCAGAAAAATTAGTTTGGCCCCACACCACGACAGAGCAAAATCTAGCCTCATCCTTTCAGCCAGCCCCTTCTGATTCCCTTTCTCACCCTCCTGCCACCATGTGCCAAGTCACAGTCTCCTGCCCAGGTATACCCTGTCCCTGCCAGAGCTCCAGCCTGCCAGCAATGGCCAAGCTGTCTAAGGAGACACCATGGCTAAGGAAAGCGAGGATTTCCAAATGGATCATGGCAGTAATTTATTTTATACATACTCTTGGCAATAAATTCATTGCTCACACACAATGTGAGCTGCTGAGTTCCAGATCATTATTTTCCTAGCCACTCAGCACCAACACAACAGCTGCAGTTGGCCTGAAGAAACTGAGGAGTGAGGTGAAGACACAAGCAGCAGCAGCAGCAAGATCCCAGTTATTTGCCAAATGTGACATTTTCATACAAGAACAAAACTGAAATAAGCATAGGCAAGCTTCTTTGTTTATGATGAGAGTTTGAAAAATGATCCCAGTGACTTTAATTCACTCTTCCTGTAGATTCTGAGTAGAAAACTATCTCAGCTTTCAGGATTGTGCTCAAAGCCCACCACAAAGGAGAATAAGCAATCCCACATGCCGAAGAAGAAGATGAGCAGGTAGGCACATAGATTTTTATGGCTAAAGGAGAAAATTGGGAGGTTATCTTGACTTCCAGTGCAATACAAGGCACAGAAATCCTATATAAATCCCAAAAATGTCTTGCTGAGCTGGAGGACATCTCACAAGCAAACAGGCAGCCATAATGTAAATTTACTCAGTCACTTCAAGTAAAGAGGAATACACTGCATTTGCTGATGAGTTTTCTCCAGCAACTCTTTGGCCTCGCCGTAAGTGTCTGAACTTGATTTTCAATGTGAATTTGTCTATTTTGCAATATGTGAATTTGCAGTCTCTTGGTCATTTCTGCTTTTGTCTGAGCTGTTTGATCAAAATCTTCTGTCCATATAGTTACCTATAGACCATTGTTGAGCTTCCGCCTAACTTCCACTTGAGTTGCCCTCTCATTATGAAAACTCCCTTTGCGGTCATATTTGTAATTATTTCTAAACCTTCGTCATTTTTTCATCACCTTTTTGAAGTGTAGACAGCAGAACCAGGCACACATCTAATGCCAGATACGTATCACCAGCACTGTTTGCAGAGGAAATATGATCTCTTTATTCAGTGCTGTCTGTTTGTACACCCAGTGATTACCCAGCCATCACTCACTGGGCTCACTCAGCCATAGCACTGCACCAAAAGGTTATATGCAGTCATTCACCACAAGCTGGGCTTTCCTTTCTGAGTTACTGCTTCCCAATTGATAGACTTTATCACACCAGGGCTACCTACTTTCTTTGTCCTACTAGTGTATAGCATTCCATTAACTCCAAACAGGTGAAAAAGTCTACTTTATTCCAGCAGGGTAGGAGTACGCTGTGCCAGCCTCATGCAGAACTTCACAGTAAGAGCACTTTAACATCTCACCCCTACAGCACAGCACTAACTGTGGGATTTAACAGATCTAGCCAGTTCCTTTTCAGACCTATTTAAGTTGCATTTCCTGATATCTAAGGAATATCCTTTGTGTGACAGCTCAACCAGAATTCTGCAGGCTGCTCCATTTACATCCTGAGAGAGAGGGAAATTGGACATGAATCTAAAAGGAAGAAACCTAACAGGTAAGGAGGGCTCTAGGAGAGATCCCAGTATGGGTTATTTCTAGATACAGAATCCTACTTGAGTGCACAGCTACATGCAGATAAAAATAAATTTATCGCATTCCACTCAGTCATGCTATTCATTGACTATGGGTTATGTTTGTCATGGAAATTGTTTATTCACCTGACTTTTGGCCAACTACAGATACAACACTTTTCACCACTTAAGGATTTCCACTTCTATTGACATTACAGCTGGAGACTGTGGAATTTCACTCAAAGAGCTCACCACAAAGGGCATGCTCTGTCAAAACAGGAGCAAAAGCATAAAGAAACTGCCCTCCACATACCATACCCTATTTAACCTTAGTGCAAGGTGATGCTATTCGACTGAAGACAATGTGTTACTAGCTGATGTTAAGACCAGCATCAGGTTTGACTGTCCCTTCTCAGCATATCTGAACAGGCTTGTAGGCTCTGGCTGAAAATATATGAAAATCTATGATTGATGTCCTATTATTTCTGCCAATACACTGTAGAAAACCAATTTTATTTCATTCATCTAGAGACATTTTAAGGGGAAAATATACAGGGGAAAAAAGCTAAATCCCTAAAAGTTGAAATTGGCAGTTCCAGGAACAGAGAATCAAGAACTCTCTATTTCAGAATTTATTGGACCAGAGAGGAGGGACTTAAATTTGCACAAGTTTTGTGCAAAGGGACATAAACTTGGGGAACTCTATGCTGCTGACACTCTCAGCAGGAGCTGAAGACTGTTTCTGGCTGAAGTCCACACTGATTTACAATGCTCAGCATCCTATCAAGACAGCAACATATGTTATTCCTATTATCTTGCATTCTTTCCTTCCACTCAGTTGTGGAGTATCAACTCCAACACCATACAGCTCAGTGCTAGGAGAGATGGAAATCACTAAGAGTTGTAATTATATTAACCTAACGGTGCGAAGGACTCTTTGCTGCAGACACGTTTTCCTGACCAGAACTGTTTATTTGAGTTTTACCCATGTAAAGCCCAATTACTTGAACTTCTCTCAAAACACCATGCTGCTGGTTGTATTAAAACTATGCTGCATATACTTAGAGCCTTTTTAACTAGAAAACTAACAACACTTTTGACCAACCATTGAAGCTGCTTTATCTATGAGACAAGAGAATTTCACTGTGTTCACTACTGCTATTCTAAAAGTAAGGTAGGAGATTTTGTTCTGAGTTTGAAAGAAAGAAATGAAGAAACAAGATTTCTCCCTTTTGATTTCTCCTGTTGACAGGGTTCCACTTCAAATAAACAACCAGACATTTGATGGGCCAGAATGGGAGTCAAAGTGATTCCCATTGACTCCAAGTGACTGGTTCTACAGATCAGCAGATATGGCAGTTGTCCAGTGCAGGTGAAACCAAGGTTCAAGTCCCTGCTCCAATTAATACTTAATCATAGAAAGTGGCATTTACCACATGAACTGCTGGATTTCCAGAAAAGACTCAGCAGCTCTCTGGCCTGAGTTCTCACTGGGAATACATGAGATAAGGACTGTAAATGTGGATCAGACAGCCTGGGGATAAGCAGAGTTTCCTACAATGTAGTTGAATCACTTAGCTTACAGGTCTTCTGGAGAGGTGAAGATAACATCTCTCATTTGCAGAACAAGTCTCTCTTGGAGACCTGTTCTCAGCTGAGTGTTCCTTTTAATCTAATCTAATACTGCTCCAAACTGAATGCACAGCATCTGTTTTCTATTAAGAGAAGAGCAGAAATCATGCTCTTGATGTCCTTTTACACAAAATGAAACCGATGATAGCCTAAGAAAACACTTGATGAACACACACTACCTGTGTTCCCTGGAAATGGGTTGAATCTTGCAGGCAAAGCTCCTCTGTGAGCTCCTGCAAGGTCTAGAGCTCACACTGGCTCTAGACAGTGATCAATTTAGATAGAAAAATCTATTGCCTGATTGATAGAAAATGTTTTTTTTTCACATGGGCTAGTTCAAGCAGAACTCAAGCACATAGGAAAGATACTTACAGAGCATTTTGTACAGAGAAAAATTTCATCTAAACAATGAGCCAAATTTCTAACTATTCTGACAACATTTTCAGTTTAATAGTTGTCAGGGCCCTGACTGCACTAGTAGGCCTTAATTGCCCTGATCAGCCTTACCTCTGGACCTCTCTCACACATACTGCCCATGGGACCAGAACTTCCCTGCAAGTTCAGCCCTGGGATAACTTCAGCCCTTGCTTGAGCTTTGTTGTAGGACTACCGGTCTCCAGAGCAGCCACAGCCTTGCCTGTGCCTGATCTTGAACCCCATTGTTTTGGACATTGACCATGGACCTGTCTTGTCATTACAGACCTTCCCCATGATCACTGGACTCTGTCTGACCCTGGTTACCCTCACCAGACCCAACCTTGACTTTTGGATTGACTTCCTGGCTTGACCTTGTACTTGTTTCACCATCACATGCTTGCATGATGATCTGGACTCTTGGTTGAACCTGGCCTTGGTCTGCTCTGCTCACCTCATTTGGGTATGCTGGAACTAGACCTTGCCTGGTAAAGCCGTTGCCCTGCCAGGCATGCTATTGTCCTTGGCTCCCAGGTCCCCATCCCTTAGGCAGCAGCTCACCGTCACTGCTCCCTAGCAATACTCAGCTGCTAAGAAGACAACTCCTTAAAGATATGCTTCCCAAATTTTAGGGAAATTAATCCCACTGCCCCTACATATACTGTTGAAAGACTCTTCATTGTAACAGCATGTATTTACTACATCTCCCACCTTTACCTTCATCTCTCAATCAGGAACTCGCAGTCTAGGTGACGGGAAATGCCAGCATAGCTCTTTGTCAGGACATTCTTTCTTTGTGGTCCTGACATATTACAAGGATACCATGTAATACTTAAATATTATTACTGGAGGCTAGTACCTTCCACCAATACGAACAGAGCATGCATATTAATATGGCTTCTTTTATTACAGATAGTCTACAAAATTAAGAAGATGTATCTTAAATTCACTTTGTACTTTTGAAGGCTTTCTTCAAAACTTTAATAATAAAAAAGAAAAAAAACCCTTCAGACTCCCCTAAATATAAGATAATTTGTGAGATGGGGGAAGAAAGAGTTTCAGAAAATACACTCTAAACTCCTACTCCACATTAGTGTCTCATTCTGTATTGAATGCTCATAGACTCCTCTCCCTGACAGAGGAGGGCGGGCATGACCCCTGCTTACAGCCAGCTTCCCAAGGAGGCATGCTTCCCAGCACCTCACACAGAGTCAGAAGTAGTTCAAAGTAGCAGGCTTGCTGTGCTGAAAGACTGGATAATCCTGACCTAATTTGTAATTTGAATACAGGGAAACACCTTATTTTTTGTCTTGTGTGCAAAGTTAAACATCCCCTTTCCAAAATTTACACACAAGAGAAAACATTGACTGTCTTCCATTCAAAGTTGCCTTGTATTTGGGTAAATGCACTACTTACAATTTAAATGAAAGGTAAGACTAGCGAACACTTATCAAATCTGCCCCATTTTCCTGTCTTACCTCTGTTCCAGACAACTACTTCCAATGCTATGTAGTTCTTGCTGCCTGAGACAGCCTTGTTTTGGGAACCAGCAGCCTAGAACTAGCAGAAAGTCCAGTGAATGTTTTCCACACACATGAGCAGCCCAGAATAGACTCCAAACAAAGCTGTAACGTTTTGAGTCCATAAGGAAAAATATTCTGTAATTCTGGAAAGTCTTTCAAAGGCAGAAGGGTCTGGTCTACAGGGAGTGGATGTGCTAAAACTCCCCATGCCCCATATGACACTGGACACACATAAAAATCTATGTCTTTGTTCTGTGTAGACATTGTGTTGATCAAAGTAATAGTTCTTCAAATACTGAAAGCACCAGAACTGCGATGGCTCCTGCAAGCCCCTGACCACAGAGAAGAGTGCAATAAAAAGCTGAATGTAAAAACTAAATTATGTGAATATGAACAACCTGAACAATTTGGTACTGAAAAACTATTTCAGATAGTACCTCACGACAGTAGCTTCTGAATTTTATTGTTTCTTGCAATGGTGACCGTGAAAAAGATAAATCTTCCCCCTTAAATGGGGACACTAGACAGGTAGAGGTGCACAAGGATACCATAAGACTGCAAAAAGGCCACTGGTTATTTTCAAGCTTTCTGAAATATGATCATGAAGAAAACTTTCCTGAAGCAAATGAAAGAGAAGGACGAGGTAAAAAGTTATTGTCTCTCAGATCAGGGAGACTAGATAAGAACAGGAATCCATGAGATATCCCTGACTGTTGAATAAATGCATGAATTAAAGTGTCCCAATATGTACCAGAGCTTGCTCTGAGTGCATCAGTGTGCAACCTTTTCCCCCCCCATCCAAGGGGCTCAGCCACCTGGATCTAGACCAGGTCAGGAATGGCACAGCTGTGAAACTTGGATCAGATGCCATGGAAAGAGTTGTAAGATGCCTTGTCTGAGGCCTCCCACCTTTGCTCAGGAACTGCATTGAGGCTTAGGGCTTCACCTTTGGTCCCTGCCTGTGCCTGGCCTTATACCACATTAATCCTGAGCCTGCCTCACTGACTGGACCTCCTGGCTTGACCTTGCACCTGCCCTGTCACTATGGACTTGTGTGACAATCACTGAATTCTTGGCTGAGCCCTGTTACCTTCACTGGACCTGCCGTGCTCACCCAGTTTGGATGCTGTGGGACTGTGCTGCTTTGTCCGTAAGGTCCCAGCCCCTGCCTTCCTTGCTGTCACCCTCAGCTCCCACCTCACCTTTCTTTGCAGGGCAAAACACTCTTGCTGAAAGAGTATACAAAAAAGTCCCAATACTTTGAAACATCTAGTTGATGAGATACAAATACTAGGTTTCCTACAGATAAGCATTATGATCGGAGTAAACTGTGATGAAAGAAAATGTCTGTGAGTTTACAGAAAATTATGTGCAAAGGCTTGCAGTTACTGCTCCATGCAGAATGCAGCCCATGTAATGAACACTCCTGCTGGCTGAAGCACTGAACGTCATGTAGGTGGCAGGCTTATTTCAACAGAAAGTACCAGCCTATGGCTCACATTCCTTCTGAGGAATTCCATAAGCAGAGTAATAGTTCTACTTGCACAATATCTGAGTCAGGGCATCTCCCTGGTGGTACCACAGGACACGGACTCTGCTTTTTTTTTACAAGCTCAAGAAGTGGACCCATGTGAACCCCATGAGGTTCAACAAGACCAAATGCAAGGTCTTGCACCTGGGTTCGGGCAACCCCAGTACCAATATAGGCTGAGGGATGAAGGGATTGAGAGCAGCCCTGTGAAGAAGGACTTGGGGGTACTGGTGGACAAAGAGCTGGACATGAGCTGGCAATGTGCGCTCGCAGCCCAGAAGGCCAACCGTATCCTGGGCTGCATCAAAAGAAGCGTGGCCAACAGGTTGAGGGAGGTGATTCTGTCCCTCTGCTCCGCTCTTGTGAGACCCCACCTGGAGTGCTGCATCTAGCTCTGGGGTCCTCAGCACAGGAAAGACATGGACCTGTTGGAGCGGGTCCAGAGGATGGCCACAAAAACAATCAGAGGTATGGAACACCTCTCCTATGGAGAAAGTCTGAGAGAGTTGGGGTTGTTCATCCTGGAGAAGAGAAGGCTCCAGGGAGACCTTATTGCAGCCTTTCAGTACTTAAAGAGGGCTTATAAGAAAGATGGGGGCAGACTTTTTAGTAGGGCCTGTTATGATAGGACAAGGGGTAATGGTTTTAAACTAGAAGAGGATAGATTTGGACTTGATAGAAGGAAAAATTTTTTTACAATAACGGTGGTGAAACACTGGAACAGATTGCCCAGAGAGATGGTAGATGTCCCATTCCTGGAAACATTCAAGGTCAGGTTGGATGGGGCTCTGAGCAACCTGATCTAGTTGAAGATGTCCCTGTTCATTGCAGGGGGGGTTGGACTAGATGATCTTTGGAGGTCCCTTCCAACCCAAACTGTTCTATGATTCGAAGATGAGCATCAAATGGATTTCAGAGAATCACAGAATCACAGAATGTTAGGGATTGGAAGGGACCTCGAAAGGTCATCTAGTCCAATCCCCCTGCCGGAGCAGGATTACCTAGACCATATCACACAGGAACGCGTCCAGGTGGGTTTTGAATGTCTCCAGAGAAGGAGACTCCACAACCTCTCTGGGCAGCCTGTTCCAGTGTTCGGTCACCCTCACCGTAAAGAAGTTTTTCCTCATATTTATGAGGAACCTCCTGTGTTCCAGCTTGCACCCATTGCCCCTTGTCCTGTCAAGGGATGTCACTGAGAAGAGCCTGGCTCCATCCTCATGACACTTGCCCTTTACATATTTATAAATGTTAATGAGGTCACCCCTCAGTCTCCTCTTCTCTAAGCTAAAGAGACCCAGCTCCCTCAGCCTCTCCTCATAAGGGAGATGTTCCACCCCCTTAATCATCTTCGTGGCTCTGCGCTGGATTTGCAGAACAGCAGAGCAGGCACAAGAGGGTATGTATATGAATGTATATACATATGCATATACATATGAATGCAAACTAGCCCCAGCCAAAATCACACAGTGCTGTTGTGAAAATGTTAACATCCGAGACCAAATACAGTTCTGGCACACTGTGAAGAGCACTGCTGTCATGCGGCTGCAAACAACAACAAATGCAAATGATATGCTACACAGCTATAAATCACAGTTTATCTGGTAAAGCAATAGCAGGAGGTTGTTACAGCTCAGTCACATCTGCACTGCTACTGGCTGAAGCAACATGTCTGAGACGTCCAAGGATCTGGGATTCCAGGAAATACAAAATTACATTGAGAGATGACTCTGCCCACTAACACTTAGGCCATGTGATAATAACGGTATAATAATAAACAACTCCCAATTAAGTATTGTAATACAAAATGGAAATTCTTATGCTTCCCTAAAAAAAGTAAGTTACAGCATAAATGAGGCTATATTTTGATCTGCTCATACCAGTGGAAATGTAGAGTAATTCCAGTGACTTCAGCAGAGCTCCAGAGGATTGACACACCAGTGCACATGACATCAGAAACTGGTTATTTGTCCTTTCCATCACTTTGTTTGTTAAGTCTCCATGCAATATACAAAATTATCAAACTGTGGCAGAAAACACTGTTGGGTGGTGTTGCTGCTGAGAGAGTAAACTAAAACGCTTCCTGAGGAAGCAAGGCTTATAAGAACATGTGGGCTGTTGAAGGGGAAGATGGAAGATTGTGATGATAGTTTGCTTCTACTTTCCTTTTTATCCTTTTTCTTCTCACAATGTTGCTTGAACAAGTTAGGCAGTTTCAACTGTAACTGACACAAGTGACAATATTTCAGAGATATTAACTTCAGATAGTCAACATGACAATCACTACCTGTTGAGAAGAGCCCTTACCAGTGCTCCCCTGCTGATGGGGAGATGGCAAGGTAAGCTTAGTTCTTCACTGACCTCAGAGAATCCATTCAGGAAGCTGCTCTTGAAGCCAATTGGAGGAAGAGCCTCTGTTCTTTGGTGTCATTATTAGACACCAAAGTTAAACTACCACAAGATGCCAACCATGAACCCTTCATTCCAGAATTCATGGAGTTATTTGTCTTCTATTGTGTTTACTGCTATTCAGACTATATTATTCTGTAACCATGACCCCATGATAGGTTTTAGCAGAGGATTAGCCAATTCAGATAATAGGTCTGCAGACTGGAACTGAGAAAATAACAGCCTCTATTCAGGGAATGCATTTCCAGAACTAGCACTAGACTGTAAACTCTTAGATCTCATGAAATGCAGCAAAATGCTCTCCAGGGACCCCATGGAGAAGACTTCTCTTCCTTTACCAACAGGGACAATATCTCAGCTTTCTTGATGGCTGAGTGGAATGTAGTGATAGTTTCATGTTAGTGAGAGAGAAGAAAAAAAATGGTGGGAATATGGTTAACAGATTGTCGGAGAATGGTTTGAACAGCCTATTCGTCTCAGACTTCATCTTCTGAGATGTAGTTCGAGGTGCCCATGTTGCCTTGATCTAGGCACAGGTACCCTTTGCCTAGGTTGTCTACAGATTCTACCTGCTCTGAAGGCCCTTCTAGGAAAGTCCATGGATCGAATGTACTGGGTTCTTGATGTTGTTGAAAGGCCCACAAAATACATGGAAACAGCTGATCAGACAGAAAATATTAAGTACATCCATACTCCGGGCAAGCGTATACTTGAATGTATTTCGAAGTGCAATAAATGCCTGAGACTTTTCCTTGGCTGTAACAACTGAGTGAGACCACATCCAGGTATTTCTGAGGTCACTTCCATAAAGAGGTGGACAAATGCTGGAATTAAAACGTAGAGTATGTAGAAGCTCACCCACAAAGTTAAGAGATACAGGAACCAGGAACTTGCAACAACAACAATGAGCTTGTGAAGGTAAAAACACTATGGGACTACGCAGGACTCTCTCAAGAAGCTGGAAACTCTGAGGCATATATGGAGTTTGAATCTTTTTTTCTGCCAATCAGTGGTAGGTTTTATTTATTTATGGTTTTTTATGTGTTAGAGACCTTGGACTCTACTTCAGAATACTACGTCCTGACAATCAGCTGCAGTTACCTCACTCTTCAAAGGACTTGCATGTAATGGCAAGAAAGCTGAATGCTGTAATCTGATGATATGGAGTACAGGGACTGGGCTACTGGTTCTGCAAACTTCACCTTTCCATTCCAGCCATAAACAGAGCTAGAAGGAGACACTCACCTGACAGATGACTGTGGGTACTTTATACTAACCCCAACAATTAATTCAAATTCTGGATCACTCAGCTCTGGCTGGGCTACCATGCTCTGTGACTTATGCTAAGAAAATGTTAATATTATGTCAGAAAGTAATTAATTTATCCCTGCTTTAGACAAAATACAAATAATGTTAAGATCTTGTGGATTGAATTTGCTGGTTCAAAGGCAGGCAGAAAAGTGGTACAATGGCAGCTGAGGGAAGCTTGAAGAAATCCCATATCTGAATAAATTTACTAGTACAAGATTCATTAATAGAAGCTAGACTGAAAAAAAAAAAACAAAACCAAAAACCCTCATAGTTTTGAGAATAGTTAAATCTGCGCAACTTCATTTAGAGGTCAAGTCCATGAAGTAAATGAAAAAAGATATGCAGACCCTCATGGTGTGTGTGCTCAACTGTAGCAGCTAAATTTCATTCCTTATAGTCTTTCATCAAATTCCTGAGCATCCCTCTTTAGCATGAAAGAACAATAGACAGTTTTCACACTTCTTGTTCAGGAACATTCTGAATACATTTCACCTCTTTCTTCAAAGCTTAACTTCACATCACCTCTTCTGCCCTACTGCCAGAATCTGGGGATAATATGGTAAGTGCTTTCTTGAATGAAAGATGAGTAGAAAGATTGGGCTTGGATAGGCTAAGTGAGCTAATAGCTGGGTTATAGTTCTCCAGAAACTGATCAAAGCAATCCTCAGCCTTGTTTCTGAGTATAAAATAATGCAACAAACTTCCTTGGAGATGATGATCGCCACAGTGAAATCAAAATCTGATTGAACAAGGCCCAGATTTCTAGTTACCTGCAGATGAGAAATGGAGTTATTAGTATCTATGTTTTGGGGCTGTTCAGGAGGAAAAAGGAATCCAGAAGAATTAAGCATGCCTACTTACATGATAATTTGAAGTCAGATACCATGAGATGAAGGAGTACATTCTGTTCTGGAGAAGATGAGTTTTTCAAGGCAGAAATTCCCCTGCAGATTTCCTCTGTCCTGACAGGCTCTTCCTGACTGTTCTTTGTCCAGATACTGATGTTTTCCAGGTGCTGAAAACAGGGAGATGATGCTATTTGCGTATGAGGTAAAAAGATGTAGAGCTGAGACTTGCTCATTCTGCTTACAGCTCCATCCGTGCTGTTTCAGTCTTGTTCAGTTGCATCAAACATGGTGTCGGCAGGGACAGCAAAAATTAGGGGGATGCAGGATGACTCCCAGACTTCTTCAGTTTAAGGGCACCAGGCAGAGGACTCTTGACCTTTCAGGAGTCACTTCAATATAAACTTCTTTTGCTTTGCTTTTGTCAATAGTACAGCACCTGCTTTATAGGTACTTCATGAACATATGGTCACCTTCACCGTTATCCCATGTAAAATACATTAGTATAAAAGCACGGGCCATGTCTGGGCCTCTTGCTTGGCTCCAAAACCATGCCTTACTTATGTGGACTTTGTTTCAAATTGGGAGTATTCTGGGGCCTGGGACTGTTTTTGCTTTGTGTCTTGTTCAACACAGAGCACACTGAGACTGCTTAACACATAATAAAATAAATAATAACCCTAAATGAAGAGGAAGCCTTGAACTACGGAAAGAATAAAGGCATTTTCAAAGGTGTCCTGACAATGTTTTACAGGTTTCAAAGCAGCAGTTCAATGGCTCATGATCAAGGTCTGCTCTTTCAGACTCGGCATCTCTCACCCCAACACTTTGAAGTGCATCTGAGCTGAAGAAAACGTCTTGTTTGTTTGCTGCTATTGCTTGTGGTCACAACAGCAGCATCCCCTTTCTGAGGACAAGAGCCCTTTGTCTTGCAGCACATTCTGCCGCAGTGAGCATGGTGGTGAGACCGCACCTCACCTTTTATCCCAATTTCACACATTGGCTTCACAGCATTAATAAATTGGTTTCGTTTGCCACACATTTGGCAGGAGAATTTTCTAATAACATTTTTATCCCCTTTGAGAACATGAATCACTCACACGCTGAGTATAAAATTACTTCCCTCCCTCTCCTTATTAAAGGCACCGCACGTTAGCAGGGGTCAGACACTCAGCCTTGCCAGTGGCAAAGTCATAAACAAGGGCACGGCTGGGAGGCACGGTTGTAAAGCTCACTGCTTTTCTTTCTTACGGACAGTGGATAACCTATTTAGCACTCAGAATATACGGTTTTCTCCAGCTGTCAATCCTACCTTGTTGGAGTACAGATTGAGAAAATGTGTGAGATTTACCGCACCACTCACACAGCCATTCCAAAGAAGAAATAAATAAAATGTGTGCAGCAGATGTCTGACACTGCCACCCTCACAGGGGCCACCAGAAGCTCCCCTTGCACACCCTGCCACCCGCCCGCCACCACCGCCTGGCCCCCGCTGTGCGGCTCAGGCCAGGCTGGCCGCCGGAGCAGCCCTACGAGCTTCTCCCCCGCCTTGGAAAAGGTCCTTTCCCCACAACGGGCATGTCAGGCTGCACTTGGGTTTCACCTGAAATATGCCAAAGCGGGGCGGGGTTAATGACAAGCTGAAAAACACGGTATTCACAAATTTATAAATCCATCTGTGTTTGATTTCTGGTTTAAAAAATGATCCAAACACCACTTTTTTAATTTTCAAAATAGTTTTTTTTAATTTTCAAAATAGTTTTTTTTAAAAGGGAGATCTTTGTTTGAAAACAGACTTTAGACAGCAAGGGGATCATGCTACCAGAGCTGATTAAGTATATGATTTGAGGAGAATTGTACCCCGACTGCCATTTTGTTCCAAATCCACGTCTCCATCAAAATGCACCCCTTGAAAATACAGATCTGTCCTGAGGTTACCTTTTCTCACAAGTTCTTGGCAGACACTCCCTGCTGTGGATGAAAATAGAGGAAAGACAAGTAAGAGAGATGGCAAGAACTAGCGTGGACAGGGAGCTACGAACTAACCCGTGCTGCCAGGTGGGATCACCGACAGAGGAGGTGACGGGACGAGCACGCACATAACCTGCCTGAATCCCGGGCATCAATTTCTGTTTCATCACAGAAACCTGAGGGGTGCACAGGGGAATCCTGCTTACGCTACGCTGCTTTTCTTCTTGAGATCTTGCAGGTTACGTGCTGTGCTACCTAATGCAGTCAAGATTTAACTGCTCAGCGGCAGACCTTCAAGATCACAAGGAGCTTTGCTGGCAAAGGTACAGCCCTGTAAGGAATTTAGACATCTTCAGGTTTGGCAGCAGCTTTGCCGGCATTTTGGCATATCCTTGAGCGATCTAAACGTTGGCTCTTGGTGGTGTTTCTTTTCTTTTTAATGAGGCCTTTGTATTTCATTTCTGAATTGTTTGTAGAATATTCACACAGGAGTGTTACACAGGTATAGCTTGAAGCTGTTATTTCAGTGATGACATCATGCATCACCCATGTTACACAAGAACAACACTGTGACACTAAATGTCAGCATATTTTTTCACCATTTTGTCCTAATACACTACTTGTTGCATGGAACTTGTCAACAGTTCTTTTAACAATTTTGAATCAGTTAGCGGGGCAAGGGGGGAAGATTTCATATCCAGCACAGCATGCAAATTGCTCCCTATCAACATATTCATATTTAAATACAGAAATGAAAGGCCAAATTTAGTGAATACCACTGATAGGCAGTTCTTCAGTAAGAACTAGGTTTAGTGGGCTCTCACACTTCTCACATTTGACCCTTCGAGACAGGTTGTGGTTTTCCTAGCTCCTCAGTCATCAGCAAGAAGAGCCGAGTGACCAGCTCACAATGAAAATACAGTCATCAGAGGCATCTACCCTCTTCTTCTGCCGGCATGGAAATAGCAGCCAGCGGGAGAGCCTGCGCTGCAGCTGTCTGGGTTAGGTTTGATTGGTCAGATAAATCACATTGTATTGTTTCCATTCCTTTGGCTGGGGGAATGTGTAAGCACTTCAAAACTGAATGCTTATGCATGAGAACTTAAAACTAGTTTACTTAAATGCACACATATGTATCTTTGACATTGACTTTTTACAGATTTTCTTGTCAATAAAAGTAAATCGCTTGATTGTTCACAGAAAGCTAACATAAACATAGTCAAAGTGAATTCATATTTTAAAATTGTATTTTAGTATTCAGTGACAATTTTGTCAAAAGAAATGATAAAGTCTGTACTGCTGTGACTCCATGCTAACCACTGCACTGAAGTCATTTCTCTGACCAAGAGCCCCGAACTTTAAGGAATAGCAGAGCAAACATCGAATGCCTATTTCAGAGCAGACGATTTGTCTCAGCTCATCAGAGGACGCAGACACTGTCCAACTTTACTTCTCAACTGTGCAAACACTTTTGTTTTGGGGCTGACAGCTCTATACCTTTTCACCACTCCTCAGGTCCTTGTTCAGGTTGATGGAGAAAGCCTTTCAGCGTACAGCAAAAATCATGCCTTGCTATTTTTCCCAACTCTCACACATACTCGGGAAGCAATCACAGCTGCTCTGTGGAAGGGGTACGAGCACCTCCTGCCTACCCACCCCCTCAGCACCATGAAGACATTAAAGGAACAGAGAAAGAGAATCAAAAAACCTGAACATTTAGAAGAGCGGCTGGAACAAAAGGAGTGAAAGATAGAGGAGCATAAGTGGTATCAGGGTTTTGGGGAAAATTATTGATAAAGGCATGTATGGGACTACTGATGAATTAACTCAGGGCAGAATACTTGGTGTGTTTCTAGTTTCTCTGTCTTTGCTATGAGTCCCATTTACATGAAGTCTGCATGGCAACTCCTCCTCCAGCAGACTGAGCCCGAGGGCACCATCAGCTCCTCAGCTCCCCGTCTGCGTCTGCCGGTTCCTTCTGTACAGCCGCTGCTGAGTGAGCAGCTCCACTGCAGTGTCACTGCACTGATAGCATCAAACCTTGCTTGATCCCCCACGGGTTAACCGTGACAGGCAGCTTTTCTGGATGCATCAGTATTGCTACGACAGTGACCACTAAAGAGACAGAGGTAGGCAGGGGCTCATTCAAGTTGTGGCATTTAAGATCAATTATTTTTGCCTGGAGACTCACAGACCTGACTGACAGATGGGGTCTAATTCACGTAGCTATTGTAAGGTTACCTCAGTCATGATCTATCCTTGATCAACATGGCTGCTTCAGTCACTGCTTCCCTTCATGTGTGAAGCAGCTGCCCTTGTTTTCTGAGGATGTGGGGTGGAACTGACACAATTAAAGGTCATCCTCCATCTGGGAAGAGAAAGTTCTGGTCTACAGTGAAGCACGAGGGCTGCTTTCCATTTTGTCAGAGTTATGTAATCTCTAAATAAAAAATAATTCTGCTGTTCACTACAAGATCTTGTTGCTCAATGCTCCCTAGAAACAGCTGCCAGATTCCTGTGTGAACGTAGCATGCACACAGCATTTTAAAACCTACATAGACTGGAAGTTCTTTAAATCGTAAATGCAAAGCATTATTTTATAGAAGGGAATCTGGTTTTCCAACTGAAAAACATTAGTGCTTGATATTCAGAGGTGCTGAATTCCAGTCAAAACCAAAGGCAGCTGCTTTTGGTTTTGTGCTGCCCCTCTGAAAATTAAGTCTACTGTATTAACAGTGCATGTTAATAACAGGCATGTTAGGTGCAGGTAAGAGACATGGAAGTAAAGTAGGGACACACAGGATACACACAGAAGCAAAACTAGACAAAAGGGGAAGCAGTCAAGCCTTTAAAGAAAAGTATCAACAACAACCATTTGCCACTTCAGATTTCATAATTCCTGATTCATAATTCAACTGAACTATGTTGCAAAACCTGAACCCAAAAGCTTTGGGCTTTCCAATTTAAATATAATGTCCAACAGCCAGTGACAAAAACTACATTTCTGCCCAGGATTAGGTGAGTGCACCCTTGCTTATTTTAGACAACAAAATTTAATTAAGTATTTTTTCCCCTATCCTCGCATATGTCAAAATGCACTAATGTTGAACAAAATGACCAGCTTGCAATGTTACCTCTTCATTCTTCGTATTCGTATTTCAGTCTTCAACCCAGATTAATCTCTTGAGGATTGATTTTTTTCCTTTACTCAGAAAAGTATCTTTTAAATCCTACTGATTTCTTTCTGGTTCTGCTGAACCAGCATAGCTTAAAGTGTGGGGTTTCCATGTACAAAAACAAAGGCTGTGTTTCACTGTGGCCTCTGTACCAGGACTGGAAGAGTGGCAGAACTAATGAGTTGGAAATCTCCAGGACACAGAGGAGTTTCCATGGCACTGTTCACCTGGGCCATCCTGCTTGCTTGAAGAATCTGGCACAAGGACATGGCCAATGTGCTGGAGAAGGTGCAAGGTATGGCTGGAGCACATTATGCCCTGGAAAAGCACTGACTCTTCAGCTTTCTGCTGAAGTGGACCCTAGAGCCTCCTACAGGGACATTTTTGGGTTGTCTCTTCAGCTTGAGCCTTTCTGTTAAGTTTCCATATATGTACCTGTTATGTGGTCAATAGCTGGATTTCCATCATCTGATGTGTCCTGTCACATGGCATCATGTCACTTACATGTATCTTTGCGAATGAGGACTACAGGGATTACCTGGTGGCACTAACCATAAGAACAACCCACACAGCCTATAACCTGCTCTCTGTACTCATGCCTTGAGGGCCTTCAGAAGAGGATGGCAAGAAATGGTCTCCATGCTGGACTAACTATGTGTCAGGAAATATCTATTTTGCAAGCCATAGTTTGGCCGTTCTTGAAACGTGTTAAAGAGGGTAAGCTAATGGTCCTCCAGAACCCATCACGTGAAGTGCAAAGCTAGCAAAAAGAAATATATTGCTGCACAGAGCTCTGCTTGTCCAGAATAGGACCTAAATACATAACAAGTGTGTACAAGCCAGAAAGGAACCAGCTATTGTGGATGCCCCCTCCCTGGCAGTGTTTAAGGCCAGATTGGATAAGGTTTTGAGCAACCTGGTCTAGTGGAAAGGTGTCCTTGCCTGTGGCAGGGGGGTTGGAACTAGATGATCTTTAAGGTCCCTTCCAACCCAAACCATTCTATGATTCTGTGATTCTATGATTATCTGTTCCCATTTCAATTTGTTGATCTAAACTCAACTGACGTGCTTAATTAATGTGTGTTAATATAAACTAGTGTGCCCTGGCATCATTGAAAGACAAACTTGATCCCATCAGGGATATTTTCAGTTAGCTTCCAGTGTATAACTGTACCTTAGTTTCATGCTGTACATACACGGCATCCAGCATCTGCGGATTTCCAGCATCAGTTAAGGTATCTAAACTTATAAACCTACAAAACTGTGAGTATATATTTATGTGGAGAATCAGTTAGGTGCATTGAATTGTATACATGTCGTAATACCTGATATTATTCTGTTTGACTGCAGAAAATCACAAGATATTTTGGGAAGAAAACAAAACCAAAAGGAAATCTGTCAAAGAACCCAGAAGACTGCTATCTTTAAAAAAAATGCTTTAATCTTCCTCTAATCTCATTACCAAAATTCATTTTTCTTAGGCCTAAGCCATGGATCAATGAGACATTCCCAGCAGCTAACAGACATAGCCAGGAAAGCATTTTCCTTGCAGTACCATCCCATCACTGGCATCCACGGTACACATACTGAACCCCTCACCCTCTTTACTCCTGTTTACTAGGAAGGCCACATTAGGGAAAATAGGTTTTGCTTAAAGGAGCTTTACTGAGGGAACAAAAGCACGTGGCTCTCCACAAACAGATTACCAAGACAGTAAACATCCAGCAGTGTAGAGGGAAATCCCCAGTCTTTAGACAGCTGTACCTCTGTCATTAATGAAAAGGAGAGGAAATCTTTTCAAAGTGAAAATATGCCAAGATCTGCCCCTGTACATTAGAGGCAGGAGGTCTACGCATCAGTTTTTAATGAGGTAGAGCCTGAAAAGTATTCCATGTATGTTAGGTGATGTAAGAAGCATTCTGTCACAGAACAGAAAGTGTTGCAACCAGGCCTCACTGCATGAATCAAATTACTGCAAAAACAGTCAGAATCCAAATGTGGAAGATACCTCACCATTTAAGACTGTTAAAACAAAACATGCACTGTTGCACATAATCTTGCATTGGCAATCAAGAAGTAGACTAATTTATCTGATGCAGGGGTTCTCATTCACATGCATTTGTATTTGCAGAGATGGCACATTCATAAAGACTGAATCTGAAAGGGCACCCTCATATTGCAACTTCTTAGCATCCCTAACGTAAATTTCATTAAGCAAGAGATTAGTGTGATTCACTTCTCCATGCTGCAAGTATGACGTCTTTCAAGTGAGTAAAGAATCTACTATCTGATCTGTCTGACACTGCTTTGCTGCAAACATGCCAGACATCCTGTACCCCAGCCTGTTGCATCCTTTAGAAACTGCCGCCTTTGGTTTACTGCACTCAAAGTGAGATAATCCATCTTAAAAAGACAGTGGTGAGTGTGGGGACAAGAGAAACAATTCATGCTAGTTAAACATGGACATTTTGCTTCTCCATTCTGACAAAGGATGAAGGATCCAGCACCTTGCATTGCCAGAGATAGCTCATTAAAGAAGGCTGCCCATTAAAAAAGGCTGCCCTGTGTGGCTAAAAGCATAGGTGACTGTACTGGTTATAACAGATATAAATCTCCAGCAGGATCTTAAATCCAAAGGGATCCTCTGGAGGAACCATACTAGGAATCAAAAGTATTGAAGCCATGACCCCTGGCTGGAACGGAGGCTGCTCAGTGTCGTAGCATTCCTGCAAATAGCTGACAGCAGATCTGTCTCACTTACGGAAAGGACTTTAATCTCTCCTAAAACACAATATTAGAGTAGGGCAATCAAAGACCTAATTAGCACTGACTGCATCAGGGAATGGAAGGTGGAAATGGGGCTGAGCACAGCGCAGGGATACATTTCTCTTTCACACAGACCCCCCAGTAGCCACCCAGAGTTCACCTTCAGCATCTGACCCAGACCTCCAGTCTTAACCCAGGTCTCAAAGGGAAGGCTGAACATGAAGCTCTGGGTTGTTGCTACATCTCTGATAGATGTGCTGCAGTACCTCGCCAAAAGCCTGATAGTTGAGTTCCCTAAGGGCATCCAGCCTTCCAGCATCAGCAAGGTGAAAGGCAGATGCCATTTGCCCCAGCACCAGCTGGAGAAGCCACAGCAATGTGTAAAGAGTGTCAGCAGTGAAAGCTTCAGGGGTGAAGAGGGAAAGAAACCACATCACTGTAATGGAACCCTTCCCTGCCTATCTGTCTGTCTGTCTGTCAGCAAGGACTTCTGAGTCAATAAATATCAGTCAGAATGCACAATTCCTGCTGACCTGCAGTCCCCCCTTCATCTCTGGAGAAAATAAACATGGGCTGTGGGTGCTGAGCCGCTCTGCCTTCTTCAGAGCCTCCATTGTATTTGTGTTTGCAGTGTTTCAGCCAGCAACACTGGGCAACATTCACTTGGTACTCCCAGGAACTTGGAGGAACTCCCTGGTTATTATGAGATTACCCCTTCACTGCAAAATAAACGGTTCTTTACAGATACCCTCTCAGGGGTGTTCCCTCACAGATGTCTAGGAGTCAGGAAGGGTCAGGACAGGAGGGATTTGACATTGTGTATAAATCCACTCCGTGCAAGCTGCAGCTCCCAGAACAATGCCATTCACTGTCCGAAGCATCCACGGGAACAGGAGCTGCCTCTGGAAAGCCTAAAGGAGGCTCTCTGCCTCACACCTCAGCCCCTAGCAGCACCCTACATGTCTGCAGGCAGCTCAAAACTGGATGCAGAAGGGAGCTCCTGATCACTTGTGTTTGAACAGAAACACCAGTTGCCATATCCCAGTTTTCCCTGTTCCTACGGGAAAGTGTTTTGGTTTGGGATTCTCTTGCTATCTTATTCCACATCTTAATAGAGCCACTTGTCCTAGCTATCAGTCAATGTTCACAGTATAGTTGTTGAACTACTGATTTAATAATGTCACGGTTTAAAGCTGGGCTGGCTATTAAACCTGTGGCAGACACTCTCTGTTAACCCTCACCGCCCCCCCCCGCCCCGAAGGGAAAGGGAAAGGGAAAAGGGAGAGAGACTTCCGGGTTGGAAAGTTAAAACAGTTCTAATAAACTATAATAATGAAAAAGAGTATAATAATAATATTGGAATAATCAAATATATATATAAATATATACAAATATATACAAACCAAGATCGAGTTCCTCTGATGTCACATCACCACTGGCACTGCAGGGCAGGCTCCGGGAAGGCCCAGGCTGGGCCTAGAGACAGTCGAGAGCTGGATTCAGGGATGCACGGATCGGGATCGGGGGCAGCAGGAAAACAGACAGAGTCCTCTTTGGACACCGGTCATAGCAGAAGGGGGCAAGACCCTTGTGATCCCCCCGCTTTATACTGAGAATGACGTGTATGGGATGGAATACCTTCGGTGGTCAATTTTGGGTCACCTGCTCTGTCCGCTCCTCCCTGCAGGTGCGACCCGCCCTTCGGCTCTTCACTCGTAAGCAGTGAGGAATTTAGCAGTGACCTTGGTTTCTCTAGGAATAAGTACAAGCAAGAGCCTTTCTGCATAACAACCCTACCGGTGCCTCAGCGATAACTGCAAACTTCGAGCGTTATCAGTCCTGGAAGCAGACGCTGTCTGCAAAACATGCAGTTAGTTTCAGAAAGTGCAGCTACTTAGAAGAGACTTAGCTGAAAGTAAAAATCGCTGAAAGGAAAATTGGCCTGGTTTAGGCCAAACCAGGACAAATAACAAAAGGCCCAACATCCATCATGCTTGCTGTTTGCTTGGGGAGGGAATGAAGGGACAGAAATGTCTTTGTTTCTCAATTTACAAGCAGCAGTCGCAGTCTGCCATTTCATATTTGGTCTAGCCATTAAAGGGGGTGAGACATACTCTGCCCATGGGCTTCACAGGTACTTGACAGCTGAATGACTCAAATGCTTTCTGCACTGGGTTCCACTTTCTCCAAATTGGCCCCTGGTGGTGATAGATCCCTCCAGCCCTATTCTCCAGGACCATGATGCTGCTCCCTGCTAGCGTCATCCCATTCCCAATTTCCAGTTCCAGATTCTCTGTACCTGTTCTTTGAGAACATAAGCACACTACGGCAGGGACTGTTTTACACAATGCCTGGAAAAAACCTGATACACTGAGATGCTCCCTTGGCAACTTATTCAAGCCCCTTTTTCTCCCGCTTCCCCTCACCCCCTCCAAACACTCACTTAAAAGAGAAAAGATTTAAAGATATTTCAACCTAGCAGGGAAGGAGCAAAATCATTTTTTTGCTTCTTTGAGTTTAGAAAAAAAATATATTATTACTGCCAATTTTTGAAAACAGAGAACAGAGCAGATTTTCTTCAGAAAAAACAGAGTATACAAATATTCCAGGTGGTTTCAGGTCACTTGTCTCCTGAGCTATTTGGGGTCATTCTGAAAGCCAAGGCTGCTTCACAATTTGCAGGATTTGCTTTCCGTGTTTTCAACCAGAGCACTGTTATTTGCAAGGCAGTCCTGAAAGCCTGAAAAACCAACCGAACATCACACCACAGTCCTGAGGCTGAGCTAGTATGAAGGTGAGACACGCTTCACCAAACATCAGACAGAAGAGTGGCCCAACAGGACACAAGGGTGGAGAATTGATCTCACACATGAGGTGCACAAGAGTGTGTGGCATAAGGTGTTCAATAGAAACTTCTCAGAGGAAAGGGCAGAACAGCAATCACAAGTGGAGCAAGCTGGTCCACGGGGCACAGTCTGCTCTGCTGCACAGTTAGAGACCCTGCTTCCTACAGCTCTGCAGCCCCCACAGAACTCACTTCTTGTAAATCACACTCTAGAAATCATAGCTTATATTTTTAAAAAGTTCTGGCAATTTCAGTTATGGAAATAACTGTGAGAACGTGAACCAGGGGTAAACCACTGCAACAACGTAGAGCTGCCTCGGTGCTGGAAATAATAGTTCTCACATCACCTTCTTGAAGCACTTAAGTCACAGCCTCATGAACTCATTTATTCCACAGCAATGGAATTTGGCACTTTCCTCCAGCATAAATTCAATATCTTACCAATACCTGTAGTCAGGTACCCGACACCAGTTTCTGGCCAGCTTGCAAGCCAAACGTGTGCAAAACCAGGGACTAGGCCCTTCTTGGCAAATGAGGCAGTCCTGGCACATGGCAGCAGCAAGGCTGAGGACTGTCATCTGATAAGCTGCTGAAGCCATCTACAAGTTAACTCCTTCCCAGGCACATACCAGAAAAAACGTCCTGGACTATGCTTCTTGAAACAATACTTCACTAAACAAGGCCCTGACAATGGAGATAGATCGCCTGGAGACATTGTGAGGCCAAGAAAAGATAAAAGCTTTCTTAAAAGAATGGTTGAAAATATTCATTGCCATATTGTGGTGATGACTATTTTCAGCAGCTATGGGCCACAGCTGCACATGTTTGTGTGAAGAAAGGAAGACAAGAATGAAAGGATTTTTTTATATCATTATGGTTTGCTCCCATCTCATTACAGAATACACAGAAGCTGGCTTAGCGAAGGATGTGTTCTTTTGAATTCTTGTGGCTTGAAGCCAGAGCTAAGGTAAATAGCTGTTAATTAATTTAATTTAAGCCATTAATGAGATACAGAATCTAACTCACTTTACAGCAGTGTAGGTCCTGGCCTATATGCTATACCAGGTCTATGTACTGTACAAATAATACTATGTTAAGAAACTGTTAATGCTGCAAAATCAAACATTCGGATATTAAGGATCATCAGCAGTAAGCCTGACCTTATTTCAGCCCTATCTATAAGCTAACTTACTGTCTTTAATTACATAACCACATAACAATTTTCACTGGATCTCTGTTAAAGATCCTGTATATTTGAGGTCTTCTTTTATACTCCTTGTTCAATAAGTGGTTCATGTCTTATTTACTGCATGTCATCCAAACCCTGCTCTGAAGCCTGAATCATTAATTTTCTAAGGGTTTTTTTTCTGTTATATTTAATTTTTGAATTTCCAATGTGTGGAAATTCCTGTTCTGTTTCTGGAGACAAGCATCTGAGGTCCATGCCTCTCCCCCATCACGTTTTCAGTCCTACCTGTGAGCCCCCCACCCTTGCTCAAAACATCAGAATATTGAACCCAGCAGCTCTTTGTCCCAATCTCTTAATTCCCACTACTTCAGTCACTGTTCCCTACCTTCTGCAGTCTTGTCAGAAAGGTTCCTTTTCCTCTCCCATGCTCCGTCAGACAAACACTGAAACCACAGCAGAAGCAGCAACACCGTTCACCTCCTGTGCCCTGAGACAGCATGGCCACAACACGTACCCTACCGCTCCGGTGGGAGAAGAGGTTGCTGTCCACCCCGGGTTTGAGAATGGGCAGAAATCCTTCAGAGGACATGCGTTTCTAATGTCTTTGTGCGAAGCAGGAATTTCTGACGCTCATAACTTGAGTAAATGCGGGAAAATTTTCAGGGAAATAGGCAAGTACACATTCCTGACATCAGAGGAATCCCCCGCCCCAACTGCTGATCAAAAGACAAGTCTTTCATCCAAATTAAGTAGGGATTATTAATTCTTTCTGGTATCCCTGTCAGGTTTTTTTTTAGCATATACATGAGAATAAAGTCTCCCTAATTTTTTCTGAAAACTCAATTAATTATTTTTCCTCCCTTCTTCAAAGAAAGGGGAAAAGAAGGATGTAAGGTACAGAGATTAATCCCTGACAGGGGATTCACCCTAGTTATTTCAAATGTAGCAAAGTTCATACACAACTGAAAACAGGGCATTGTAATGATGTGGCATAAATTGTCAACACGCTTAATCATAAACATTTCCTTATATGTTGGCTATAACAATCAGTTTCCAGGACTATTTCTTTTAAATGGAAAACAAAACTCTGTTTTATATTGATCAAAAGATGTGCTAAGATCTTGCAAATATTTAGTCCAAAACTTGTTAACAATCCTTCCTACATTGTATTGAAAATGTTTGGCTCAGTCTGAGCAACCTCTTCAACTGAATTCCCACAGCCAACCCACAACCATCATAATGCAGAGTTTTACCTTCCTGTCCCAATATACACGACATGGATAAAACCAGCGCAGTGCAGCAGGGTGCCCAATACAAATCAACAACAGGATCATTAAAGACTTTAGGCTATAGGCTTGGGGACTCGCATTTCTCTCCTCCTTCTGCCAGCAGCCCATCCACCTTCCCAAGCCCCACGGTCGCTCTCCTTCAACCCCTTGCACCCACCACCATCACAAACCTTGGTCTCTACCTGGGGTGGGCAGTTGGCCAGGGACCATGCTATGGAAGTCATGTGGAAAATAGGCTGGAGAACAACAGGAAACCATCATTTCTTGTGCTGAAGACCAGAAGTGATGAGAAGTGAACAAGCAAATGCTTATGTCCCTGATTCCTGTGACACTATGGTCAGGGTGAGCTCCAGCTCAGTTTTTTATCAGTATTATCATCAGGGTTGAGGACTGATTAGAAAATTGAATTGCCTTCTCCCCAGAAAGGCCGGAGCAGAAGGTAATTTTTCTGGCCTGCGTGAGGTGCTTTGAAAGGGGATCCCAAGGCATGTTGATAGGGGAGCCGGCAGTTCTGCTGCTTTGGTGGTACCTGTTTTGTGGACAAACAAATGACTTCAGTTTCCAAGGCTGTCAATCTGGAACCCCTCATCACCACCAAATTAATAAAAACATCTTTAAAAAGTGAATAAAAAACATGTTAAAAGTGCCAAGTAGCCAGCAGTCTGGAGCTTGAAGCTTAAGATCGGATGGTAGAGAGGGAGCAGGGGGTCTCTTTCTCACCTAGGTAATGATTATACGAGTCCCATAAGGACATAGTTAAATCAAGTATTCAGAAGACTGCACTTAAGAGGGGAAAATATGTCAATCACACTTTGCCTTTGACAAAAGGAAATTCCTTGAAACTGAGAATGGGGAGAGAGCGGGAGGGAGAGTGTCTCGTCATGTGGGTGGCCAGGAAACTGGAGGCCAGAAAAGTACGAGAGAGAAAAAGAGTAAGAGACGGGGAGGGGGGGAAACCACCAGACTGAATTCTAATCCAAATGCTGTGAGGCGTTCACACCAGGCCTTGTGAGAATATTAACAAGGTTACAGGAGAGGGGCCTTTAGCCTCGGGAATTATTAGTGAATATGGAATTATATTTGCGCAAACACAACCAGATGCAAGCAGCTAAATGCTCTGCAGATGTGAAAGGAGACAGAGTGTGTTCCAAATGGGCAGCAGCTTCGTGTGTTTTAACCCTCCTTCACGGTGCCTGGTTGCCTGTCTGAGAGGGCTGCTTTTCTGAAATGGCAATGGGACGGCAGGGACAGGGTCTTCTTTTTTTATTAGAAATTCAAACATGGGTACACTTTAGGGATTATCATTCCCCAGAGCCACTAGCATCTCCCAGCTGACTATCACTCTGAAGAATACGTCCTGACTACATTCTTTTATCTCTGTGTCTTAGATTAATTTCCTGCAAGTTTTCATTTTTCTTCCATTTTACCATGTCTTTTTCTAAAATCTCTCTCTGTCCTCCCTCCCTGTTTTTCCTCATTGTGTGCTCTCTCTGGTTGCATTGTCTAACTCCATCGTAGCCTGAGCAGTTAGCCCATACGCACAGCATCGCAGGCTGTTTCCATTAGAATGAGAAACTGATTACTAGAGCCAGGTATTTCTTTGAAGTAATCCTGTTTTACTACAAACAAAGTCCCGCTTCTTGAAATACAGTAAGATTGAACAAGAATCCGTTGCTTTGCTCATGATCCCAGATCTGCTTGTATTCAGGGCTCTGCTCAAAAAGCTCCTTCCCTTGGCTTTCTTTCAAGGCCATTGTGTATTCACTTCATTTCTTGTATCATAATTTTTGGGTTTTCTCCCTGCCTGTTTTCTCCTGCTTTCCACTGTTTCATTCACTCTAATGGATCCTCTAACCCTGCGTTCAATGTTTACTTTGGGCAGTAGCCTCCATTGTGTAAGTTATTACTAAACACAGGGTGTTCCCTCATTTAGCCAGTGTGGAAGGCAGCGAGCACACCTAGCACCCTGAATGGGATTTATGGATGATTCAAAACCAAAAAGCTGCCTCTCAGCTCCCAAGCTCATATTATTAGGTGCTTAATATCAGTGGCTCAGTGTCTCGACTGAGAATGCAGCTTCATCATTCTAGATGAATGGCTACTTCCAAAGTAATTACGGTCCCTACTCTGAAGGGGAGAGAGCATATACTGAATCTTTAAAGATCAACTTTATAAATTTAAGTACAAAGCCACTGAAATGGCCGTAGGCATAATTATAAAAGTTTTTAGTGTCACTCTGTGGCACAGTTAAGACTTCTGCTCAAGAGGAAATTTTCTGCTATGAAGAATAATGGCAGCAAATGACTGTTCATCCTATAGAAGTGTAAAAGTATGGAGATCTGGAGGCTTAAGCATGTGGGATTTTAACAGACTACAGTTTGACTTGGTTGAGAATGCTAATTGTGATTTCAATTACCCGAACAGTTTGAATTCCCATTAAGTAAGATCTTGCCCATTTATCTCCTTGAATCACAACACTTGTTTTTGAAAATAATCATAACATTTCTACAGTATGGCTTGTGCAGAATTATTGATGATGTATGCCCTCAAATTTCATCATCTTTTAAAATATTTTCTACCACTTAGTGTGTGTTTTAGAAGCAATTAAAGACTCTAGAGTCAAGGCTGAAATTTCAGACTCAGGCATGCTTTATTGATTATTCTTTACTCTCTGTGAAAAATACAGTGTACTTTCCCTAATAGTACAATATCTATGGTTTGATTACAAAAAAAATTGTCCAGTTATTTCAGTGATGTATTTGAACATATTAATTTTTTTAGGGATTAAAAATCGGGCACCTAAAAAAATGGACCTTCCATTATTAGATGTCGCTTTGTCTCCTATCTTGGTAAAAAGAATACAGACTCCAGTGACCCAAGTGTATATGATGCAGGAGGTTGCCCAGTGAAAAGCAAGGGTGAAAAAATATCACACCTTCACAGATGAAGCGTTTATTATTCTCTGACAAAAATAGTTTCCTATTAAAACTGTCAAATAAGAATTTTGTTCTCTTAGTATTTAAGGGGTAATCAAGGTATCAATGGGAGACAGCAGCAAAAAGGACTTCAACCTCCCCTACAAAACAGCCTAAAACCTTCGCTAGCTCCCACATAAGTGGAACTCATTGCAACCTTGCACAAAGGCTTTCTTTCACTTGCTGCTTGTAATTAAGCTGGTTTTGTTTGGATATTTTTCCTGTTGCATGTAATCTTGTTTAGCCCAGGCAGGGCCCAGAGGCTGCTCAGTGGACCACTGCCTCCCCTCAACATGGTTGCTGCTCCCCAGTGCTCTGGATGGGCTGAGAGTGGTGGCAGGCCTCAGCTGGTGGCCACGTTGAGAAGGCTCTTCCTCATTGTTCCCAACGGGGTCTGTGTTTTATGATGCCTCACAGTATAGGCAGCCACCATCTCCCCCGAGGGCAATGGCAGTTTCTGTTTCATGGAGAACAATGGATGATGGTGGCCAGTGCAAAAGAGAACAATTCTGCATGGGGGGAAAAACAACAACAAAACCAAAACAACTCTTAGTTACAAAAAATAACAGCAAGTATGGCCATTCATACGAAGCAACTGGGAGGAAAGCACCTATTGTGCCAGATCCTCTTTACAGACAAGCTGAGAGGGAGGTGAGAGGCAGTGTGCTCTATTTCCACGCTGAAAGGGAAGCCAGGAGCACCCTCCCTGGAGGAGTGATGGAGAGGGAAGTGGACACATGCAGATGACTGGCTCCAGGTTTGTAAGCAATGTGGGCAAAATCATATTTTGCTGACCAAAGGAGAAGGGACAGGGACCCTTCTGCCATGAGATGGAGGAAGGGTGAGGAGCTGAGGCAGAGGGCTCACAGAACAACTCTGGAGAGCTGATCAGTCGCTGCTGCCATCACCAAGAGGCCAGAAGAGCTGGAGACATGGACCGATGCTGCTTGGCAGTGCCACCCTCCTGCCTAAGCAGAGCTGGTGCCCATGCAATCCCCTCACTCCCTCAGCAGCGGTGGCTGGCCTGGCTCTCCAAGTCCGTGGCATAAGAAAAGCAGGTGGCAGAGCAGGAAGGTTTTGCTGTCACCCTCAACCAACCTGATGCTCTAGTATATTTTATTAATACTAATTAATTAAAATTAGTATTTTTATTAATCACATCATAGAAGAAAATATGAGAGAAGTGCTAGTAAAGTTTGCAGATGATGCACAGCTTGGTGGAATGATAAACAGCACTGAGAAACAGCCAGTTATACACAGCTGGGTTGTTTGTTAGGAAGAGGAATCATTCAAGCAATGTGTCTGAACATACATGAATGTAAGGTCACACACCTGGAAACAAAAAATACCCTAAGTCACTCTTACAAGTTGGGGGACTGTGGAAACCACTGACACTGAAAATGGTAAACAGAGATCACATAGAAACAATGTGAGCTCTCAATGATGTGGCACAGCAGCTAACACTATTCTCAGATATACAAATGTTATTTATTGTTCTATTGATCTGTGCATCATCTGCAAACTTTCTTAGCAACACTTCTTTATTTTTTTAGCAGATGGTTGAGTAGAGGCAGACAGATATTAAGTATTGCCGTAGTATTGCGGCACATTTTGGTTCTTACCCTGAACAGAAAAACTTGAAAAACTGAGAAGATTAAGGAGCTACAATTGTAATTTAACATGTGTAAAGCCTATTTTATGATGACAGTTTTGAAAAAATCAGTCCATGCCATTTCCTTAACAAAACAAAAAAAAAAATATTTGATTAAAAGGGGAGAAGATTTCCAAAAGTAAAATGTGTTTTGGCTTAAAAGGCAATAATGTTATAAAATCTAAAACTGGAAAGTGAAATTAGACCAATGCAGATTGGAAATAGGGCGTATTTTTTAGGAACCAGAACAATTTATAAAAATACATGACAGGTTTTACATCAATGACTTTTCAAAAGTGGTGCCTAATGACCCTCAATTTAAATGCGAATTAGGCAAGCAGAGCTCTCTCTGCCCTACTCTCACATCTTTAAGATCCTTATTCCAACAAGCAGGTTGCGTGATTAACTTCATTATTCTTTGTAGTGTCTCTTCTGAGAACCTTGGCCAGACATGTAAGTCACAGGCAAATATTCACACTGCAATATACCCTCTAGAGAAAGAGAGAGATACATCGTGCTAACTGCCATTGTAAAAAAGGCAGCTGTGAGGTTCTCTTACTAATCTGAACAATCAGAATTACAAATCAGGGGTTCAGACTTTGTGAACTCCTACCCATCTCTAAATTTTCCAAATCTGTTTGCTTATGAGATTTTTCTTACTTAACTTTGGCATGCTTGTTTAAAACTTCTAAGTTTTCTTCATTCTTCCATTAATTCTAGTAATTCTATTTGCCATCTTAAGAGTTTTTAATATGTTCACAGGTATGGAAATATCATCATCAGTCGGGTATATCTGAAGGAGGTTTGGCAGATGAGGGAAATTATTAGAAGAGGGAAGACCATCCTCACTAACAATGTTGCCCAAAGTAAAACTCTAACCCATGGACTGTTACTTGAAGATGTGCTTCCACTTCAGAAAGGAAGAATCACTGATGCATACCAGCAAAAGAGCAAAAGCCTCCTTGGTGCCCAAGACAGTTATGACTGACAAACCAGTCCAGATGATGATTTTATCAAACTGTTCCCCAGATTTGTTCTATTTCTGCACACAACTTAAGATATCTTTGGGTACAATGTGGTGAGGGAGTACATCAGTCTAGTGAAATATATTTTGCATGGTATTTGCATTGATACATATTGGTATATTGAAGTTTTAAAAGGAGGACATTTATTTAGGAGACAGGAAGGTCTCAGGGCAGCATCTAAACCAATAAATTTCCTTCTTTCCAGGGCTAAATTCCTGTAAGAATACCAGAAAGTATGAGAAAGTACTGTATATCTGGCTCCCAGTGCTTCTTACAACACCTTTTCTCTCCTTTTCCAGTCTTCTGTTCTTGAAAAGCAGACAGATATGGATGATACGTCAGCACTAATTTTTTTCTTCGTGAAGTCCGTTGACATGGCCATTTTTTTCTGTCTGTGGATTTCGTTTAACTTACAAAGGGTAAGTATGTCCATTCTCCATTTCTACTCACAGTCCCTAAGAACACTTATCTGGACAGCAACATTTGCATATAAAACTGAATTTCAGATACAAAAGACACGAGTTATTAAAAGCATTGCTTATGTTACACCCAAAAATATGTTAAGCATTTTACAGATATAGAGTAAGATAGCTCTCTGCTGGGAACAATGATTGAAGGTCTCCTCAGACACCCAGGCTGGATGAACCACCGGAAATAATAGCAGAATTGGGTTTTCTATTTACTGTAGTAAAGCAACCTTGTCTATAAACCCCTTATTGCTGCAAACCAAAGGTGTGCATCTGGGGAGGGCAAGCTTTTCCCCTTGATGTTCCAGGACATGGAAATACAATCCTGTTTCAGACACAGATGTTTGCAATAGAAAACTTTCACTCCACTCTCTTCTGTTTTTAATCTGCTCGTGACAGGAAACACAGATTCAAAATGAATGTAAAGAACACAGTCACCATAACTGATGATAATACAAAAGAACATGTAGGGAAGATTTCTTTTTCCCAACATATTAGAGGGAGAAAAGGTTTACAGATTTCAGAAGATTCTCGGTGTTTTTATTTCTCAGTGGCTACCAGTACAGTGTTTTTCACAGGATATAGCTCTCTGCAATGCTATGATACTATCAACAGTTCCAGCATACAAAAGGTAATACAACACTTCTTCATGCTCTCTGCCAGATCTCCAGCGCTTCCAAATGATTACCCTGCCAAAGCTTCACTGAACAGACAGATGTATAAAAATGGTCAAAGATTCTTCCATAGCATGTGTAAAATGTAAAATGAAACAAGTAAGAATAATTGATTCACCCTCTTCAGCCAGTCTTGCTGCTAACCTCTAGGCTCTCAAGAATTTCAAAGATGTGCTTTTACACTACGCCAACCTACACATCTCAAGTGAAGTTCTTTATATATGACAATGTGAAGGGATTGACTGGACTCTTTCCCGTGCTTTTTGGTTGCCTGTTCCAACTTCTCCTCTTACTCTGTATTCTCCAGATCCCACACTGCCTGGTCTCCCTTCTCTTCCTTCTCTACGGTTTGCCTAAATCTCCCTTCCCTGCTCTTTCATTCAGGTAGTACCTTGCTAATGACATCATTTCCTTAAAAAACAATGGGAGTCACAATATTTGCATGGCAATCTCTGTAAATTCATTTATCGTGCCATGCGTCACACACTCTTTGATCTGTGTCCATTTTGTGTGTTTAGACTATGAGCTATTTGGAGCAGGGGCTGTCACCTGGTGCGTGCTTGAGCAATGCATGGCTCAAAGAGATCCTATTTTAGACAATACCTGAGCAATGCTGTAGCAAACAACTAAAAATTTTAATTATAATTATTCCTCCTCCAAGCCACATTAAAAAAGCATGATCAAACACTCAGAAATTGAGAAATCACAGAATCACAGAATCAACTACATTGGAAGAGACCTCTGGGATCATCGAGTCCATCCTTTGACCTAACACCACTGGGTCAACTAGACCATGGCACTAAGTGCCACATCCAGTCTTAAACACCTCCAGGAATGGTGACTCCACCACCTCCCTGGGTAGCCAAATGGCAGCATCAACTCTGTGATTCGATTTTAATTCATTTCTCTCTCTTCTTCTGTATTAATATTATGATACTGTCTCCAGCTATATGATAGCATACTATTTTTCTGCGAGTGTCTTGCTTCATTGATTATCATTCATTTAAAAAAAAAAATTATCCAAAATGGTGTCCTAAAACTTTCTTACCATAGGATTTTTCTGTCATAAACCCTCAGCTGAAGACAAAATTACTAATTTCCTTCTACATTATGCGTTGTTACTTTTATCAGAGAATGTGAATGATTCAAGAGTATTAGTGAAATTATTTTGACAGTTCTGACTTGAATACCGTTACTCTTACTCTGTTTTAAAGATGGGAGCTGAAGAACAAATAGATTAAGCTAAAACATAAATTTTATGCGTTAAATTAATAGATATAGGTCCTAACATTTTACGGTTTCATGTTTTTAGCATATAGTATATTAGAAGCACTGTAGCAAAATAATTAGCTTTCAGCTAGGAGTGCACAGAATTTCTGCAAATCTGCCCTAAATTTTCAGGTGAGGAACACAAAATATTTTAGTACATATAATTTTTGACAGTGCCAAGGAATAAAGCCAGGTTTTCAAAATTTGTTCACCTTCTTTAACCATTCTTCCTTTTTACAACCTGCTGCCACAGCCACCAAACAACTTCTAATTTCTACATTAATTAAGATGAGGAGGCTGTGCATAAAAACTCTCTACACTTCCCTAATTAATTCCCAGGACCCCATTCACATTGTAGACCAACCAAGTTTGGGTCCTGTGTAAAGCACTGCCTCTTGAAGGCTTCATGAAAATAAAAGTTTTGTGGGCTGTAGCCCAGTTACAGAGGTCTTTCTACTCAGAAAAAAAGAATCACAGACTTTCTGTTCTGCTCCTAGAAATATCCTTAATTTTCACTAATCACTTATTTAAGCATATGCCTAAGTCTTCTCTTAAATCACTTTATGGCTATTGTCTGTAGTTTTTTCCTTGATTTTTCAATATCTCTTCTTAAGTATGGAAACTCCAAGTGGACTTAGTATTTACTGACTGGTACCCTAGCACTAAAAAATCACTTATCTGACCATTTCAGCAACACGTCTGCACTATCAGAGTTGCTTGTCCAACACAAACTCTAGATCTTTTGCAGAATCACTGTGTCCCAGGAGACACACTCTCAGCTGAAAGATACGGTCTAGAACTCATTTCTAAGTCAACAGTTTGGCGGTATTAAAAACAGAATTGCACTAGTGATATTTCGACTGAGTTCTGATTCATGTTCACCTCTTACTGGTATTTTCCTAATTTGGGCTCAGTAACAGATTCTGCACATCTAAACAGCCTTGAATGTGTGTAGGGGTAATACGGGTAGGGGAAAAGGGTCTAGGAATCATACATGAGAAAAGTCAGAAGAGTTTCGGCAGCAGCGGGAGATTTCAGAGGACAATAAATATGAGCAGTGAATCTTTCTCTTCCCCTAACTTGGCCATCTCTCAGGATGCAAGACACCTCCTTTTCTCTGGGACTCTCAAGCCAACCTCTTCCTCTTCTCATCCTCCTCGCAGATTCACACCACTTTGCCTCACTGCCTGCACCAAGAATATCCTGTACTTATTCTTCTGCCCCTGCTAGATTTCTGTCATAGTAGTGGGCTCTTCTTGTGTGGAAGAGCTATTGTAAATAACGTGTTGTTTTCTTTTTGTTCAGCTTGACTTTGGGTTCAACAAAAGACTTCAAAGTAATAATTCAGGCTCAGTTCTGGTTAACTAAAAAAAACCAACTTTAATTCAAGTTTTTACTTAGGTTTCAATTTGATTTTAAAACATACTTTGTCTTAATACACTCCTATTATCAGAAAGATCTGAGTGATCACCATGTTTTTAGAGTTATTTACAAGCCTGTCAATATTTGTGTCAAGGGTACATTTCAACATAAATTAGCCAGTATCTATTCCCAGATTACTGGTAACAGTATTGAGTAGTGCAAAGCACGAGTCACCATAGAACTCTACTAAAGTCTCCCCTCCCACTTCAAATTTATCAAGTACTTTTGGAGAGCTGTCAGCTAATCTGCCCTTAGTCATTTAACACGTGCTTCTCTGGTATGTTTAATTAGAATGCTCTATAGCACTAAGTCAAAGGTATTACAGCAGTCTAAAAAGTATCAGCTTTTACTGTCCATTTATTAATTCAAATTCTAATAACCTTGAAAATTAACTTTTTAAGTGGTATTAGCTATACCTTCATTCTTTAGTCCTTTATCACAGAATCCCCACGTAGCTTTTTTCTTCATCATTTTGCCTGAAACCAATGTCTGACTTACTGATTTATAATAACATTATAATACTTATATTTAGTAGATAATGAAAGCTTTCTCCTTGGTAATTACATACTGGAAAAGAGTTTAGTTTTAAATGCTTTACAACTGAAAAACTGTCTTAACATTTCCTTATCACATTTTCTCAATTTTCTTTACAACTTTTTGAAGCTAAGTTTATATTCCTTTTGCCTCTTCAGCATCCCCCTCTTCATCATGCTATTTAAGACACCTCTCCCTGCTCCAATTAGTCTCCAACAGAGAACAGTTCCAGGTGTGAGACAGAGGCCAAGGCATCTGTGCATCCTTTCCACCACCAAAGTTGTTGTCTGATGCTCCACTCAAAGGATGTCTTCAGTCTCATGTTAGTGGAGCAGCCACCAGGTCTTGTCTAACAATTTTGGCCTTAGGACTGAAAAGTCTCAACAAGTATCACCTAACTTCTCCATTTTTCAGCTTCTTCCCTGATGTCTCCTACAATTCAAGCAGCTTCATGTGATTTTTTGACTAGTTATGTTCTCAAAAATGGAGGGCATTTTTGCAGAAATATAACACGAGACAAAAATGTCAGACAAAGATGAACATTTCACATTGAAGTTTTCAGCTCAAATTATAAACAATAGCTATACGGATGACACAAAGGATGAAAAAATTATATGCCCAACTTCTGGGTTCAAGTTAAAGTTCTTATTGATTGTGCAAAGTAGATTTTTTACCATTTGTATTATAGTAGAGTCTGGGGAACTAAATGAAGATTAGGCTCCAATGTTCTAAGCACTGTACATACACAGTTTTAAAATTTAAAAATTGTTATTATCCAGTGCATCAAAGTGAAAATAAATAAACAGTTATGTAAACTTACAGTGTTTTTAGCTATGTAAATTAATTCAGGATTTTATAGTTAGGAACATTCTATGGTAATATCCTCAATGATGGCGTTTGGACTAGTCTTGCTCAGTACTGAGTTGGCTACTGGAAATAATCACCCGTACGCTGTGTAGCACCACTGATAACAGACCTACAACTGCACCTTCTTTCCTGATTGCTGGTTTGTTTCCCCAAATGCTGCAGCAGCAGATTCCCACAGTCACTGCCCCAGATGTTTCCAGCCCTGCAGATGAGCCGCAGCTCCCATCACCTGAACATTGGTAACAAGCATTTTGTGGCTTACCAGCCTGGGAATTGAACTGGGTAGAAATTAACTGGGGAGAAACCTGGCATCCTTCCCAAAAGAGCCAGCATGAAGGGCTGAGGTACAAAGTCTTGTTAAACCTCATTTATAACTTCAGTGTTTTTTTTTTTTTGGCTCTGTTACCTAGCGAACCAGGAGCCACGCTGGCACAAAGACTGGATTTGGGGATGCAGTGTCAGGGGTGAAAGATGATGAGAGCTGCTTTGGCCTTGGCATTCAGGACAAAGCAGGGCCAGTTCACGGCAGAGAGGTTTTCTGTGGGGATTTCCTTTGGATAGTCTGACAAGTAAAGAGAAGTGAGACAGACAGAGGTGGGTACCTTTGGGCAGGGGCCCAAGCTGTGCATCTCTCGGCGAAAAAGCTGCCGCGGGCGCGATCGGGCGGCCTGAGGGGAGCAGGGGTCGGGGAGACCTCAGAGGTTATACGGGGGCTGGGGGGGGGGACACTGCTGAGAAGGACTGTTTCAAGGGCAACCTGCACCTGAGGCAGGACCCGTGAAAAAAGAGAGGCGATGCGCCGGCGGTTGCAGCACTGGCAAGGCCGCGCTGACAGGCCGCCACCGCGGCCCCGGCTGCTCCGGCAACGGGCGGGCCGCCGCCGCGCGCACCGACCGCCCTCCGCGCCGCTCCGCTGTCACGTGACCACTCCTCCCCGGTGGCCGCGCCCTCAAGCTGCCACTCCGGAACCGCGCATGCGCATTCCGGGCAGCGGGGAGGCCCGCTGCTGAGCGCATGCGCTGATCCTTCCGGGCCTCTGCCCCGTTTCTCTTCCCCCCCACCCCTTCCCGCCTTTGCCATGGCGACACCGAGTGGCCTCATCCGGGCCCTGCACCGCGGGACCCTCGGCCAGGTAACCGGCCTGGGACACTTCCCCCGTCCCGCGTGGACGCAGGGTCCTCTCCCGGTCTCTCCGTCTTGAGCTGAGCCCCGCGCTCCAGGCGAGGCCGGCCCAACCGGCAACCTGCCCCGCCGTGTAGCGGGCTGGCTCCGCGCATGCGCGGTGGGGAGGTGCCCGCCGCCCCTCACGCCGCCGTTCGCTCGGCCCCGTCCCTCCCTCTTGGCAGCGGGTTGTCTCTGGCACCTCTCGGTCGTAGGGGCATTTACTCTGCGGGGCACACGGGGTTTGGGGGCACGGGAGAGAGGGAGGCCTGAGTCAGCAAATGAGGTGTCGGGGCGTAGCGGCTGCTCCCGCCGCGCCTGGTCGGTGTCCTAGTGGTCGTTCAAGCGCTGAGGTACCACTGGACATTATTCAAGCTTTCAGCGTTAGTCTTTACATTTTCCCCAGAGTATTATCTTCCGATTTTGAATGTACCTACAGGCTACAAACTCCTGGCTTGTCCAGCAGGAAAAACAACCCACATAGGTGCCTGAACATTAGTTAGAGGATATATGTCAGCCTTCTGCCTTGGTACTTACACAGATTCGGTGGGGGGTAGTAGTGGTTTAATTTGCTTAATGCATTTGGGATTTTCATTGTAACCATAAGAAACAGGAACGTCCCTTCCCTTCCTTCCCCCCGATTCTATTAAAAAATTGAAATAAAGGAGCAGTGGATTGCATTGATCATGTTTGGGAAGATAGCCTAAGCAATCAGCCAAGTCAGGTAGGAATATATTCAGCAAGCGTGTGTTTGTAGGCAAGCTCCTTCATAAAGTTTTCTGTCTATAAATTATTTGCCCTACCAATCTAAAATTTTATATAGCTTGTAGTCTTGTGTTTACGATGAGTGGGAGAATATTTATTAAAACAATCTGATGACAATAATACTGATGCTCTGTGATTTCAGTGAATGTTTGTTTCCCGTAGCTGAACAATTGGCTTTTTCGTGCAAATCATGCTCACATGGATATGTCATCCAAATCCTGAATGGTATGCTGTGTTTCTATAATGGAACACTATCCAGAATGGGTGTCAGAGTAGACATGTCTCATGTTGCTTGTGAGGAGAAATAGGATAAGCAGAAGATCAAAGATGGCTTTCAGTTTTTTGGTGTTATCTGTGCTACCTGTGACCTTGCAGCAGCTGAATTCTATCTGTTACTCTCAACCACAGAGTTGTTATTCTGATAATTTCAAGCTAAAACATACACTAATACACAAAAAGTTGGTGTGTATAGTAGCGAGTCTGGGTAAACTACAAGTTACAGGAGTGGTTGAGTTATTTCAGAAATAGGATTTTACAATTAAACTTAAGAAATTAAGGCGTGTTTCAGTTACTTATCGAGGCAGCTAATAGCGTACAAATGACCTTGATTCTGCCCTTTTTATTGAGGTAGAGGGAAAGAGGGAGAACCTGTTATCCCATATGAAACTTTCATGACCGATATTTTAGTTAGTAACTGTATGCTTCCTACTAGGTGTTACTATGAGGCAGAGGTAAGGTTTCCGCTTATATTTTTTGTTTCAGAATTCATCTGTGTTTAACACTACTTTGAATTTTAACCTTATAGAAGACCTAAAGAGTCTTGACATGGCATACTCAATAAGCTTGTTGGGTATCTCCATTCCTTTAGGTGCTTTGATTTATTTTCACTTATGTGTACCTAAATGTTCCTACGTTTTTAGCACTTAAAATTTGAACAGTTACACTGTCCCTGTAATATGTTTGCCAAAGCAAACAACGTGCAGATCTTGCAAAGATGCCTCAAACCACTTTTTATTTTTAGAACAAAAACTGCAAAGTTCCTTGAAAAATATTGGAAGGGTTTGTATATGGTTATCTTTCCAGCTACTCATGGTGGCTCTTTGGGATCTGTTCAGTATCCTAGCAGGTACCCTCCCCTGCCTTCATTCCTCTAGCAAAGGGTTCTGATTTATCTTGCATAATAGAGAAATTTGCTCCAAGCAGACTTGTCTCTGTTATATCTTAATATTCACTCTGACATTAACTACTTTGCCAGCTCTGAGTCGCCCATCAGATTAAGATTAGTCATCAGGTGCTTTGTCACCTGGTTTCTGTTACCTGTTGTCCTTTAGATGGAACAGGTCTAAGAATGTACTTCCTTCGTATTGTTCTTTACATCTTTTAACTTAAAAAACAAGAAGCCCAAAGTTAGTGTTGGTTATGTAACTTCATACCGCCCGCCCTCAAATAACAGTAGAAATTTAAGTTGTTTCTGTGATTTTAAATTTGCAAGTCCAATATGCTGTGGGCTTTAGTCACTTTCCTCTCTCACTTTAAGTGCCTTCTTACATCTGACTGGAAAGAATTGCACTGGAATTGAAGTGGTACTTCAGTGCTTCTTCAAAAGAATTGAAGAAAAAACTGGCTTCCTAATTTATGCTGTTCCTGTTGCCGGACTGGACTTCACAGTAGTTCGACTATTATGGCAGACAGCTTGGAACAGATTGTGTATTTGCTGTGTGCTAAGAGGAATATTCAAATTTCAAGCTGGATATGTGTTTGTCTTCAGGCTTGAGCAGTATATATCTACTGGCATTCTTAGAGTTTTGATGTTTAAGCGTTTGATAATGCAGCCATAGTTATTACAGGATGTAATTTCTGTGGTTTCAGCTTTGTTTGACTGTAGTGCACAGTTCATCATTATGCTGGATTTATCATGTTGTGGAAAAGTTTCTCTATACTTTTTGTTGTACATATTTCTAGTGTGTAGAAATATAGAAGATGCCTACATCTAGAAGATGTAGGCATAATATATGTGGTTAAGAAGAAAGTAACATTTTGTTGGGGAGATTAATTATATTTTGAGTATCTTGACTTTTAAGAGCTTATTTTCAAATTCCTTTATTTACTGTTCTTCAGTGGTATCTTAAGACAGGGTTATAGAAAGTCATTTCATCAAGTCTGTTTCTTTGATAAGATACTCTTAAAAATGGCAACTAACAGGTACTGCAGTGAATTACTGATAAAATTCTGAGAAATTCAACTATGGCATAACCTGTCAGTAGGAAAATTTAATCTACGGTGAGTCAGTCAGCTGTTGGTGGATGGACCTGATAAAGTATGAATTAGGTTTAGTCCTGTCAGCAGAGCTCTAGAAGTTGTTGCTATCAATGTAAGTGTTCAGTTATATCTTAAATCTTACTAAATCAGACCTCACATTGTGTCAGTCAGTGAATTTCATGGGTTAGCTCTCACATCAGTATCTCCAACTGATAATCTCTCTGTAGTCTCACTGTTGCAAAGCCAAATCATTTAAGATCAGAAGTGGCCAGTGGTCAAATCCCAGCCTGTGTAGGTTTTTGTTTTTCCAATTCAGACCTTCATTCCTAACAGTAACAGCTGCTGATGAAAAAAATCTAAGTAAGTGAACGAAGTAAAGATAGGGCCTGATTGTGCTTAGATGATTAGGGAAGAAAATCTTACCTATCAGCAGTACTACCAATGCCAGTGACTAGCCGCGGAGCATTTCTGTACTGGTGTGAACAGTACTCTTGGACTGGGTATCGCTTTTTCTCCTCTGTACCCCATAATGGACTTCTAATTTGTTCAGAGAGGAGCCTAGTCAGCACTGCACATCACATAATCACAGAATGGTTAGGGTCGGAAGGGACCTCTGGAGATCATCTAGTCCAACCCCCTGCCAAAGTGGGTTCACCTAGAACACATTGCTCAGGGTTGCATCCGGGTGGGTTTTGAATATCTCCAGAGAAGGAGACTCCGCAACCTCCCTGGGCAGCCTGTTCCAGTACTCTACCACCCTCAAAGGAAATAAGTTTTTCCTCCTATTGAGATGGAACTTCCCATGTTTCAGTTTGTGCCCGTTGCCCCTCGTCCTGTCACTGAGTACCACTGAGAGGAGTCTGGCCCCATCCCCTTGACACACTAGATGATCTTTCGAGGTCCCTTCCAATCCCTAACATTCTGTGATTCTGTGACACCAGCCCCCATTGATAAGATCCCTCCTCAGTCTTCTCCAGATTAAACAGACCCAGCTCCCTCAGCGTCTCCTCGTAGGAGAGATGCTCCAGTCCTCTGATCATCTTTGTAGCCCTCCACTGGACTCTCTCCAGTAGTTCCTTATCTTTTTTGAACTGGAGGGCCGAGAACTGCACACAGTATTCCAGGTGTGGCCTCACTAGGCCACATACCCCTTTCAGACTCTGATTTACATAGCTTCTGCTACGTACTATGTTTAAGACATACCAGAAGGTAGTTTACTACCTTCACAGTTACCCCAGTGGAGTAGAAGAATGACGAGGTCTTGCTTTTGATTATAGAGACACACGCATCACTAGATGGCTTTCCAGGCTCCTAGCTGGAGGCCTACTATTAGATGCTATTTGCCTTCCTGAAGAAGTCAGGAGTCTTTGGCACCATTTTTCTTTTCTAGTAGCAAAGTAGTTATCACTATTAAACTTATTGTAAGGATACTGTAATACCTATATTGCTTTTCTTCCTGAGAGCATCTTTTAAAGAAAACATGAACCTCTCATTTTGCTGCCTTTTCTCCTACCTTGGTCTTCTCTCTTTGATAGGTAAGCCTTCCCTGGCTTTCACACATGATTTATTACAGTGGCTGAATTGTTGTTGCTAGGCTGTACATTTTGATGTCCTACAACCTTTGTCTCTTGTCAACTTTCACAGGAGTCTGATGCATTGGGAGGTAGGTTCTCTGTTAGCTTTAAGTGACACAAAACTGCATCTTCCAGCCACAAAGGTTGGTATTTTTTAACACAAAATACTTTCCTTTCCTCTTTGGTGCTAGAATTTGGTCATTTTTTTCTGGCACTCAAAGTTGGATTTGCTGTAATGAAATTCAGGGCAGTGACTCTAGCAGGCACTGTTCAGGTCGTACAAAGAGAAGATTGGTTTGAGTCCTAGAGTCCCAAAGATGCTGCTTCTACCTCTCAGTGAGTGCTGCAGAGAAAACATCTCTGGTGAATGTTTAGTCAGGACCATTGCAAGTATGAGACCTTCAAATCCAAGAAATCTTAGCCAATATGTTGGTAATCTTAGCAGCTCATTTAGGAATGTTCCTGTTTCTTTGCCTGAGTTAATATCTGAAAAAATGCCACAGGATAGATGGCTGTAGGTAGTTTCTCTAGCTCACTTTACAGTTTGTGACCAAAGGTGGTGCTAAAATCAAGACACATTTAACTGCGTCTTCCTCTGCTGTGACAGCCTAATGGGTCTTGAGGCTAAAGTCAGACTAGTCTGGCATGCTTTGCTCTTAACAAATCCATGTTTTCTGTTGTTTTCCTCTAGTTATCTTCTAGGGAATTGCAAAAGATGGTTTTTGTTCACTGAGAATTGATGCTGAGCAGACTACCTCCCAGACTGCTTCTCTTTTCCTGTATTTTTGGAGACAGGAATGACATTTGTCCTTTTTTGGTCTTCTGATACTTTGCTAGGCCTCTGTGAACCTCAACGATTCTGGCCAGTATTCTCAGTACTTTAAGAAGAGATCCTCAGACTTGTTGGCTCTGATGAAATTTTATTCCTTTTTTTGATGAAGTATTGTTCTTTCTGTATTCGGGCCACCTGATCACTCCATTGTTACTGTGCTAGTTGTGTTAATGACTGGTCATGTTTCATATTTTTTAATGAAGATGGCTGTGAAAAAGACAGATAAAAATTGAAGGGTTGTTTTGGAGGCGACCATTAAAATACTTTTTCCCAGATTGCAAATTTAATCTTGCACATTATCAGCTATAGTTACCATGTGGGTTCTGGAGAAGGGAACTAACTAAAATTACCAGGCCCTAATCCTTAAGGATTTCAAAGATTGTAGTTAAAACTATAGTGGGAGAGAGATCTCAATTTTTAGTATAATTCAGATGTCTTATGAATGAAATGCAAACAATTTAAAAGCATCCATGTTCCCATCTTGAATTTGTTGCTGTCACATAGGGGTCACCTTGTTAACCATTAATGAAATGAGTCCCCAGATGCATGTAACAAGCTGCACACATACACAAGTTACTGCAGCAGGTCAAGTTCAGAACAGCCGTCCAGGCAGTTGTATGCTGAGATTGATGGATGAGCAGAGAGTTTTTTAAGTGCCTGCCTTGGATTTGTGATTGTGACATTCCCCAGTATAGCATCTCTTTCTTCTCGAGAGCATGAAGGTTGGAGATAGCAAAATGCTTTTGACTGAGAAGCAAGCTGGAGTGCAAATACCTGTTTGATAGCAAAGAGCCATCCTGTTTCCTGGTGTCAATATGGGGTCATTCAGTACGTTGTAATCTACAGGACCTTTAGGAAAGATCTAAGTGACCTGAGAAACGCCTTCCAAATATGAGTAGCTCTGTGTGGATTCACGTGTCGAAATTGGTAATTTTTCTTTTTTTTTCTTTTTTTAGTTTTCCGTTTTCAGATTTTCCTGAATTTAACCTTTTGACTACTGTTGTTGGGCACAGATACTCGTTATTTAGTTGCCCGACTGCTCCTGAAATCAGCTGGATTTGGTAACATATTCCAGCCTTTGAATTAAACCTCTAGTATCTCCTATCCAGGTTGGAATGGAAGTCTTTCTTAATCTGTCATTTGTTTTTGTTTTAATCCTCTAGGGAAACTGGCTTATCTTTCACATAAAGCATGGGAGGTGTTCTTTATGCCAGAATGAAACCATTAGCTTGTGTATCATTTTCAGAGCTGAGGGAAGTTAGTATGCAGTGAGAATATACATTTCTTGGGTCTTCACTGGGTTTGAGAGAAGTCAGATTTCCATGAAGATTTATTAGACCTTCCAGTCGCAGAGAGACTTCTCCTAATCTGCCTTGCTTAATGCCTTGTCTCTAGTGGATTTTGGCCACTGTTGTAGCTGCACAGGAGAGAGCCCCCATTGTAGACACAAATGAAGGATCTTTGAGGCGTGAATGGGTCCTATTCATTTCCATAATGGAGTTCTAACAATAAAGTCTGGCAAATGTAGATTGTTTTAGCAGGAAACAACCCTTTATTCTGGCATCTTGGCAGGGCTTGGGTAGAGTCCCACCATTCTTTCCCCCTCTGGCCCTTGCTTTGAGTCTCTTGGCTGTGCTCATTTTTTCTCTTGAGGGACTTCTGTTTTTATTAACTTGTTTTTGTGCAGTGAGTTGAATGAAAGATGCTACTCTGGCAGTCCTAGATGTTGAAGTTTTGTGTAAATTTCTCTGGTGCATATGCTGGACAAACATATTGTGAATTGTGCAGTCTGTAGTGGATCACCTCTGTCTCGAGACTGCAGACTGGGGGTCTTGTTTTAATGCTGTTTCATTGGCAGATAGAATTTCCATTTTCTAATATGGCAAGTGCTATTCTAGTCATTCAACAATTACTTTTTCCATGACACAAGTTGTGGTTTATGCTGGGACTCTAGGGTTAGATGAACAAACATTTTGCGGAGTTGACTCAAATTACAGTAGGATCAGAAGTTGAAGTGAAGAAAACCCCTAAACATTAAGTCAGTTAAGTCACCTTAGATCATATTTTTTTTGAGCTCTGCTGAGTTCGCAAGTAGTGAATTGAAATTGTTTTTCTTTTGGTTATTTGAGCCCTTGACTGTAACAATACCATTCTTGGAGTCCCCAACTCAGACAAATCACAAAGCAGATTTTATCATTTTCTGTTGTATCAGGCAAATCTGTGCATTCACTGGACAGGATTAAATACAGTTTTGCCCCCAGACATGTCCACCTTGAGAGTGCACTGAAGTTATCACTGCAAGGGACAGGAAATAGATACATATGTGTATATTATGTGTATACACACACACACACACAAATATACAATGAAGTATATATACTTACTTTTTCATTTCCCTCATTCCTGTGCTGAAATGTGATGATTACTACCAGAAATGAAATGTCTGCTTTGACTTTTAACTTTGAGTTCTTTGAATTATGCTAGGGCTTGCTTCCACTTCTTGGAGCTGACAGAAGTAATGGAAAGGTGAAGTTTACCTGATTGCTTCAGTGATGTCCACACAATATCTTAATGAAGAATTAGTGTTGTGTGGAGGGAGCACTAATAGGGGTTTCCTCAGTTTTCATGGTGTTGCACATAGGTCATGTTATGAACTACTACCAGGACTCTGATGTTACCCTTCATAACCAGGGAGATAAAACCCTGCTATGCTTCATTTGTATTTAGATGGCACTTTCATAACTGTCCAGACTAGGAACTTTTTTTGTTTAGATTACCTTGTTTATAGATAAGGGGTTTGGAGCCTTACAGTACGCATTAGAAGGTGAATTAAGTGCTTCTTGTTGGTATTTCAAAGTGGGGTAGGCCCATGTAGTTCACCTACTTAGGTGGGTGTCATTATTTGTGTTCCTGTGCAGAAAAATCCCAGGGTTGGATAGTGCTAAGTTTCCATTTTTGAGGCTCAGAGCTCCTGTATAACTGTTCTTATTCCCAGAAGTATTCAGAAGCTAAAGTGAGATGAAATTGTATACATGCTCCTACTCTGACAGATGGAGTATATGTGATTTTGAATCCAGTCAGTGCAATCTTCTCACTGGCGTTTCTGGTCACATATACTCAGTGACAATCAGTTATTATGCCTTGGTCTTCATGATGTCTTCCTCACAATCTGGATGCTGAACTATTAATCTCATTTGGAAGGGTGTTGGCCAGCATTCAAAAAAATGGAATTCCTAGCATCTTCACAGCTTCCTGGGCTCACCATCATCTTTTCTCCTTTTGCCAGGTGCATAGTTCTCACTTTGAAATTTGCCTGTTAGCTGTGCCTTGGAAAAGATACAGCAACATTTCCATGTTAATAAAAGACTCCAAGCTTCCTGATGATCTCACCAAAGATGCACGTGGCAGCTATTTCTGCCGCTTGCTTTCACACTTGTAGATAGTCTAATGTCCCCTGCCCTTTGGTAGTGGAGATTGCTCAATGGCCTGTTTTGAGCTTATCCAACAGCACAAATAGTTCTTTCCAGGGATTCTGCCTTAATCCTAGAAGGTCTCATGAGCATTTGCTTTTCTGCCTACTAGCATTGCTTTTTACATTAACAACAGCAAAGAAATATGGGGAGGTACAAGCTTTTGACGACAGAACCACATTATGCTATCCTTCCTAAATATAATCTTTTTATAGCCACATCAAAGTTTCTTTCAGAGGTGGTCTTTGACTTCTACTTGAATTGGGTTATCCATTTGCAAATATTTTTCTTGAAATCACATACTTGCCAAGATGTGGAAAGACTTTACTTAATAGGCATCCATAGGGTGCTTTCCGTTTGCATGGAAGAACAAAACAGTTTCAAACATTTCAAAGCCTCTTTGTTGCTTATGTAAAGGGAATGAGGGGTCCCAGCCCTCCGAATTCCTGACCGAATCTCATTTTGCATCTCTGCTGGCAACAAATTAGCCCATGTAGTTGCTGCCACCAAGAATGAGTGCACATTCTGCTCTTCATACACTTCCACTATTTTATTGGGTTTTTCCTCTGGAAGATAGCCACGTTTGAGATCTTTGGAGAGTTAAAGCAATGTCAGCACTTTGCATGTTCATCAAGCAATAAGCCAGGTCAGAACAGCCAAAGGTGCGGTCATTCCCTTCAGGGGGACATTTTCACAGCTGGCCATGCAAAATTGATTGTAACTCTCTAGTAGAATACTTGCCAGCACTCAGAGAAAAATGGAGTATTACACATCTCTGGGATACCTGCAGTACAAACAGTCGGCTTCTTTTACAGTGATGTACTCCAAAGGGTACATCCAAATTGAGAGTTGGTAATTTGCCTGGTTTCCTGTGTGACAGTTTGAATAATACAGGTAGGTTAGCAAGGGAGAGCTCGTCTTTAAAACAAAGCAGTGAGTGTCACACGCAAACTAGAGAACTTTTTGTTTGACATTTCTGGGCTCAAGGTGTGTATTAAGTGGGACTGCGACTACAGTTTGCTGTGGCTTGAGTGGAGTGTGCTGCGGCCGTTCTAGTCTCTCAGGTAGTGTTCTGTAAACTTCTGTGTGTTTAGGTCTTAAACATGATAACCCTTAATTGTACTGCTACAAATCCTTACTTGTATTGCATTTGTTTTTATGTTCCTTAGATGTCAGTGACCAAGGGGCTGGCTTTTTTAAGCAGCATTTTGTTGTGCTAGTGGCTGAAGATGCTGGTACATATTAGATATCAGTCCTACAAGATCTTCCTCTCATGTAAGCAAAGAATTTGCTCAGTATACAGAAAATTGCGTCAGTTGTAAATTCAGTCTGCTCATTCAATGGAAATACAGACACTACATCTTCAACTCAACCTCAGATTCAATTCCATAGGAAGACAATATAGCTTTTATTGACTATTTATTCTCTGGGGTCAGTGCTTGTATCTAAACTGGGGCATCCAGATGAGCTTCTGTGCTCCTGGACACAGGAACATGCCTTGGATATATCCTCTTGGAGGGCAAGACCTAAGCACAAATGAACCTCTCTCTCTTTGCCCCCTTCATCCATTCCTCGTCTGTTGTTTCTCTTTTCTGTGGAAACAGCCTGGTCTGGTGATTTCAGGACCAACCTGCGCTGATAAAAACAGTTTAAATGTAGTCTATGAGTGTTGTCTGTCATACTTCAGAAAGTTTTAAAAATGCTGTAGAAGTCTCTCTATGATTATTAGGTCTAAAATATTTAAACTGATAGAATTCTCTTCAGCATAGACAAGGAGGACCAGCTGTAGCATTTGCTTTGTGTATGTGTGCACTGTTAGGGAATTTACTGAGACTTCCAAGTCCTAAGGCTCCTCAACAGCCATTAGGTGGTTTTAAAACTGTCCTTTTCACCTGAGATGAATTTCAGGCAGTGACCACAAGGTGAAAGTTTTTGAACAGCTGTGTTAATTTTGGCCCCATGTGAAACGAAGCCAACTTTTCCTTGCGACAGGAGATTGCCAAATAAAATAATGGAGAGGAAATGAACTCCTCTTTCAGTTTCTAGGACCATATTCTGAAGAAACATAGTAATTCCAAACAAAAAATATTTTTTAAAAAACATCCCTCTAGATGTAAGTCGATAGCCGTTGTTTATATTCCATAGGGCAATCTTGGTAGCAAGCAGACTCCTCACTTGAACAAAATATATAAAAAATATAATAAACTGTCTTTCAGCTAGAGGTCAGAGAAGGAGCAAGAGCGATCAGATGTTTTTGAGAGATTTGGGTACTACTGTGATCAAACCCATAAAACTTCTCTGATTTCTCTGGGAGGGAAGTATTTAGTTATGGGGGCATTCTTTAGCTTTTTGTTTTGTTTTGCTTTACGATTGTGATGTTTTCAGTACTTAAAATGATTTCATCTGTTAACTGAAAATCACATCAACATTTCATATCTCAAAATACCTATATTTCTAATTTAGAAATACAATATACTTTTCTTTACATTTTGACAGTAACACCTGTATCTTGTAGCAAAATGAGTGCTAATTCTTCACTTGTTGCTATCAGTTTTTTTCTGAGCAGTGTACGTTTCTGAATGTGGGTATGTACCAGCTTACAAGTATTTAATGTTAACCTGTATTTCACATCTTTCGACAACACAGAATGCTTTTTCAAAGCGTGTCAATGTTCGGCTGCTACCCGTGAAAAGGCCATAATTCTTACATTTTATTAAATGCAGGTAGAAAGACTCAAATCTTGAAATACCATGAGATCTAGCCTACCTAAACAGAACTCTAACTTCTCTTCCATCCTCTTTGGTCATCGCACTTTGACCTTAATCATGCCTGTATAAGATCATAGGCTCAGAGGACTATAAAAGACCCAAGTGGAGGTGATCTGGTGCTTTTCCTGGCCCAAAATAAAAATTAACTGCCTCTACATCTTTATCAACACATCTTGTATATTTTTTTTTAAATAAAGAACCTCTCTAAGCAGTCTTCTGAAATGTTTTCTTTTTCTTACTGTTGGAAAGTTTTCTTTATGTCTAGTCTGAATCTTTCTTACTGCAACTTAAGCTCATTTTTTCTTACCCTATTAACCATGGTCCCAAAAGTCATATGTAGAAGACTACATATTTGAGGCATGTTTAAGACATTGTCCCTCCACAGTCTTCGTTCCACTGGGCTAAACCTCAGTTCTTTCAGGCTTTCCTCTGTATTCTCATTTCTGAGGTCTCTCATTAGACTTGATTGTACTGCTACGGCCTCTTTCTACCACTGTTTTGAAATACAGGACCTAAAACCTGTCCCAGTGCTCCAGCTTGAGGCCACCCTCATCCTGAGTAAGATGAGCAATGTGTTTTGTGTCTTCTGGATTTTAATTCTATTCATATATTCCTGTGCAATTTTTGCTATATTTTATAAAAATTGTGTGTTTGCAGCAGCATGATATTGATTCATACTCACCTTCTAAAATGTTACAAACCCCAGATCCTGTTCTGCAGTTGTTGGCTAGACAGCTGTTCTCCTTCTTGTGTTTATGCAGTCGAGTAGCCCTTTCTGTATAGATCCACATACTTTTGCCTGGTAAATAGCATCCCGTTTTTTCAAATCATTTCTTCGTTTTGTCCAGATCCTTTTGAGCCCTTATCATCCTTCCACCTTTTGTCATCTGCAGTTTTAATGAATACTCGTTATTTCATCATCCAGATTACCAAGGAAGATCTTAAAATATAAAATAATACTGGACCCAGGACAAACCCCTGCAAGCCTGTGGTTGGTATATCTTTCCACAACCACTGTTAGCCACCTGAAAGGGCTGTTTTGTTTTTTTTCTGTCCAGTTCCACCTTCCCAGCATACAATATTATGTTTTAGGTGCTGTTTCTCTAGCTTGTGGGAAACTGAGGTAATATTGGAACTTAATGAAAATTGGGTTATAGCCTTTAGTACTTCTCCATTCTAGTATCTCTTCTGCTATAGAAGGCTATTAAAGTGATCTGACATCACTAGTTCCTGAGAAATACTGCTGTCTGCTGTTTACAGCTGTAATTTCTTCTAAGTTCTTTATCTGTTCCTGTATTTTTCCAAGAATTGAAGTTGAGCTGACTGATACAGAGTTACTCCACTTAGGTGAGGTCCCAGAGTAGAGCATGAGGTTCTTTCTCCCTGGCCTGCTGCTGCTGTGCCAGTGTGCTTTCTACCAGCCCATGGGGCTGTAGCTGGATCAGGAGGAAGGCAGACCTGGTGTGTGCTTCAGAGAGCTGTTTCCAGAAGGCATCTGTCCCTCAGGTTTTAATTGTTTGGTTGCTGCTGGTTCAGCCACATTATTCAATGAAAAGTAAACTAGTTTTTCTATGGATTTGTGTTTTAAGGGTGTTCTCCACGATGTCATAAGCCTGTGTCTCCGCTCCCTCTCCTTTTCCCTTGTGCCACCTTCTCCAAGCAATGCCTACAGTACTGTAACTATCAAATTTTCAGCTTCAAGCATTGTGTGTGTCATCTAATGGATTTGGAGGCAGCACGTACTGAACTGGCCTGACCTTCATGCCTTGCCCAGCTGGCCAGAATGTTCCTGCTGATGGTTCAGCACGTTTAGCTCCCGCTGCAGCCTCCTGTCAGTGAGGCACTCATTTGGTTTATCTCTTAGCACCTTACTTGTGTCGTAGTTTTAAGAATATAGTGTTATTAAGTCCTTTACCCTTTCAGTGAGTCTGGGTGAAATGGGCTGATAAGGCCTGCAGTTAATGTCTGTGGTTAGGTAGTTTGATTGAAGAAGCTTTATTGCCTTAGCTTAAAAAGAGAGAAGTAAATGGTTTGAGAATAGTTAATATAGGGTTAAGGCTGATAGGCTGCTGCCTGTCTTGGACCATCTGAGACCATTAGTTGCAGTTCTGTGTATGTTTTTGAAAACCAGGAGCAGTGCATGTGTCAGCATGTGTTGGACTTGCTCTGCAACTGTGCCTCTTTGGAGTATGCCTCAGCTTTGAACAGGTGCCATGGCATGCTGTCCTTCCAGTTGGTGTGGAGAACTGTTGGGAGCACAGCACAAAAATGTAAGACTATCAGCTGTGCCCTTGCTAAGGAAGACATCGTGGTGTAGAGTAGGATTGGTGACCACCGTTGGCTGCATGCAGACCCTGTGCTTAGTTCTTTCACCGACTGTGCACAAACCCTTCCTGCTTTGTCAAATGTCATCACCGCTTCTTGTCCTAGGACCTCTGCAGAGTACTTGAGCCAGCTCTTCTGTCTTGTAGACTGCTGGCTGTTTAAAAGTCCCTTAGCCAGAGTTTGTATAACCTATTTCACTCGGTGCGAGGGGGAAGGGTCCGCAGCTGCCTCAGGTCCAGAGGTACCTTCTGATCTGTGGTGGTGTGAACTGCAGCGACCTGCTGTAGATAATCCTGGCGTCTGTCAGTACAGCTGTCACTAGCACATTGAGTGGCACGTGGAGCTCATAAAGGCAAATGAGAGAATACATTTGCGGGATGCTGCGTACCACATTAAAGGATCCATTTGCTTAGTCATCTTTAACAAGGCAGCATGAGAGGGCAGCCTAACCCAAATGCAGTTATACTGTATTCTTTTGCTAGCCCTAGAGGGCAGAGTTAAATTTATAGGGTGGGGTTAGTATGTGCTGTAAATGTTCCTCGTTTAAATGTGTTTCTCATTTTAAATATAAATATTAAAATCTTAATTAAGTTTAAATATAAATGCATTTGACATTCAAGAAAGGGGTACCAGGCAGTGCTGTTTAAATCTTAATTTAGTTCAGTTTCTGAGCAACGAGTTAATCCTTTCTCAGAAGCTATTTATCTGGAAACTTGCTCTGGTCTAAGTATGTTTCTTTCTAATTTAATGTTAGCTCTTTAATCCCTAATTTTAAGAATTAAGTAGGATGAAATAGCATCTGTACCAGATGAATTTTTATGTTATGAATTAACAGATCAAGATAAACATGTTTTAAAGGTTTCTACAGCAAATTTGCAGAGAAGTAATTGCTTAAAAAGCAATAAATGAAGTCTGTAGTACATACACTGCTTCTAAGTTTCCCTTTTCCTTCAGTTTTTTTTCTATCTCTAATAACATTAACACTTAAATTGTCCCAATTAGGCTTTAAAATTTATGCTTTAGCTAGTAAAATCTGACTCCTCTGGTTTCCCTTCATTTTGCTGCTTAACAGCTGTCTGAAGACAGGTTTTGTTAAGCCAAGATTAACAGAGCAGCATATCATTTTAGCAACAAGAGCTTTGAAGTTGCAAAGTATTAATGAGGGGAAAAAAAAAGTCATAGACAGATGCAAAAGATGCAGTAGTTGGGGACTTCTGTCAGCCAAAGAATTTCTTTTGTCTCAGAGGCTGAGGCAAGTTTTTGGTTTTGGGTTTTTTTTCTTCCCTTTTTGATGCCTGTTGGGAGGATCTTCATGTTTGAAATTTCAAATTTTCCAATTTGTGTGTTTTACTCATGTCTGTGTTTGCTTAGTGCTGCTCTTTCTTCTCTTTGACTTTCACGTTTTCTTTTCCTTTGGCGAATTTGAACTTGCTTCAGTTTGGGACAACTAGGGCTAAATGAACCGCCACAGATAAAATTCTAACAAGAAGAGCAAAGTCTGTGAATGATCCTTTGCTGTTTCCTGAGTCATTCCAGTCTCATTAATCAGCGCTGGTGCTGTGGAGGCTGTGTGGTGTGTTATGTCGCCAGCACAGCAGCTTCTCCGTCCCTTTCCCCCACCCCCTGCGTGCCTACACAGTGGGGAAAACTAGAGAGGGAAGCCATCAATCTTTCTTGTCGTAGATGTCAGCAGTGATTCCCCTCTCAACTTCCTGCTCTCTCCGTTGTACACACCACCTGTGTTTAGAATTAGCTCTGATGCTGCAGATCTCGCTCAGCTCTTCACCTGTTCTGCCCCGACTAAATAGCTTTTAAAATAAAGCGGAGCGGTTAAATGCTATAGCATGTGAGCAGTAACTACCAATGTGGGTTGCAGGGTGATTTCTGTTGCAGCTGCTATTGTACTGCTGCTATTGTAATACTGTCATAATTTTCTGTAACAGTGGTTTTTTTTAGGTCTGAAATCTCTTGCTTGTGTTTCAGCCCAAGGGTGAGCTTGTGAGCAAGTCTTTATTTAATGTGTAGATGAAAATATTTATTAGATGTATTATAGATAGAGGCATAAGCCTATCTCCCATCAGTTAGCTTGCTCGAATAGCTTTATGAACAAAGTGCAAAGAAATTAATTAGTCTGAAGCCTTGTCCTTACCTTCAGTTACTCAAAGAATACAATTAGCAAAAGACTCTTTGAGAGTTGATTTTTATACCTGTATATCTGGCTAGTGGGGGTCTTGAAAATATAAGTGTCCATCTCCCCCATCACTGGGTGATTGAGAAGCTGAGATGTACTGCCTCTGTACTTCTAGGGCAGGATTAATGTCGTCATCTTGTGGTCTGTTGTGTTAAATAGTAGGACTAAAACAGACTCTAACCAGCCCAACTTGTATGTACACTTTTATGTAATTGTATAAGTGTTTTCCTATGCAGTCCTGAGAACTGTCTGTCTATTGGTAGCTTTTTCCTACCTCCTTGACTGGGTACTAGCTTTTTCTGTTTTTAAAACCCACAAAGAGATAACGTGTTTATAAGGCATAAGGTTTCCTTATAATTGTTAGCTTGTCTGCTGTCATTTCAAGTGTTTGATGGCAATATTTATGTGAAGTTATAAAGAACAGAGGCTCTGAAAACTTAAGTCCTGTGAATGCTTTTTTGTGTAACTCCTTTGTGAAGTAGAGGAACTGTATTATGACTGATTTTACTACATATATGAGAAGCAGTTTTCTGTTGACCGTGCCAGGCAAATACATGTATTCAACAGGTAAATACTTGTATTCAACCCTCACAGAATTCATCAAACATGAAAGGTATAGTCAGAATACTAAGAATTGGCTAGTGACATAGGATGTTTTGATCGGCATGGATCTTTTCAGTGTGGATTCTCAGCACTTTCAGAGACTTGAATTGGTTTCTTCTTTTCGATGAACACAATTTGAGGCTTCCCAAATCACTAGTTACCTCACCAAACGGCTGTATTTTGTATCCATGGTTTGTGTTTCAGTATGATGAGAGTTTCATGCTTGAGTTTGCCTGGCACTTACCCTGATCAATTTAAAAACAACAGCAACAACAAAATCTTCCTGGTGAAGTCTTAAAAATCTTTAAAAAATAAAAATAAAATGAAAAAGGGTACCTTGCTATGATTTTAAAGGAGGCAGAGGTGGCTTCTTATACTAATAAACAGAGGGAGTCTTACCATTTTAAATGTTGCAGATGTGGTACTGAGCTCATGGAAGGAGCCCTGTAACTTCATGGTCAGTGATACAATGAAATGCTTTCAGAAATGGAGTTATCTTTTGCTTTCCACCTGATTTTTAGTTTGGAAAAACAATTCTAGATTATGGTTAGCTGTACACTTCCATGCTTGTTTTTAAAGGAATCTTGAACTGTTACTTTCCAGACTCTCTAATGTTTAAGTTTTAAGAAACACATGTTTTTACAGATTTTTCTGAAGTAACTATTAATATTTTAATTTCTTTAAGCTTGTAAATGTTTTGCCTGTGTAGATCCTTAGCTTTTTTGAAGATGTCTTGTAGGTGTTGTATTGTTTAGATATTAATTATTATATATATTTCTCTCAGAGTAATACGTACTCAAATTGTACAGATGTCTGAATGAGAGGGTATTAACAAAGTAAATTTGAGTCAGCTGAAAGTCATAGGATGAAACAGAAAAACTTTGTTGTGAAACTTTTTTCTACAGCTGCAGACAGTTTAAGGAGCATATGGCATCCTGTTCTGGAGGTTGCAAAAAGCTTTTAAACACAACTAGAAATGCAAGATGTACAGCTACCAGCATCCAAAGAACTGCATAGCTGCTTTTAGAGTTTAGTGCTGCTGGGCTGCTGAAGAGCTTGGAAGCTTCTCTGTGTGCTCTTTAACAGACAAGAGAGTCCTGTGTCTGCTTTCTGCGGTGTACATTTTAACCCCTAAAATTGATTGTCCTCCTTCTCCAGATTTCCTATGAATAGTGAAAGGTGGTGTTTTCTGATGCAGAATGGCTGACCATGCTTAATGATTGAATATAGTTTGGCCTACTAAGGGTGAAAAACAAACTGAAACTCAATCTAAGGTAGTTGTATTTTTGAGTCCCCCCTTCTTTGAAGAATTTTTGCTTCGGTAGATTGTTGTGAGTGTAAATTTTAGGCAGTTTGCATGTTTCTTTTAAAGATTCAGCGGTCTTCAAGTCAGTCTGCCCATGTCATTAATAACATGAGAAAGTTGTGTATTACACGTACATTTCCCTATGTAACTGAACAGCATCAAGTTGACATTACTAATATTCTTCATTAAATTATTTTGATTAGACAAGCATGCTGTTAACACCCTCTTTGCTTTAAAACTAAAGCTGTTTGTAATGGTCTTCGAAAGACATGCAAATAGGATTTCAACTCTAGCCACATGGGTGTGTTCTCCAGTTCTGACACATTTGTCTTGAGCAGGGAATGAATGTGTTTTTGACTGCTGAATTGAGGCCTTGACAACCGTAGCTCTCCTTACTACGAGTGTGACATACTGAGAAAAGTTCTGCTTAGGTCCAAGAGAGCAGCATTGGATTTTGGAAGCTACCGTATTTTCCAGTATACTCTTTTGCATTGAAAATGGATGTGGCCATACTGCAGGGTGTCAGGGCCAGACTTTAGCCATCCTGCTCTGGGACAAGAATGTAACTCTTATTCCTGATTATTTGAGAGCATTTGGATGTTGACAGTTTTTCAGTATAAGGAGCAGCAGTTGTTCATCTCATCATGAAAAAGCAGGTTAGGTAAGAGAACACCTGAATCTTAAGTGGATTTGGGCCACGTCATTTAGAAATGCTGCTGAGAAATGCACTGTGGTGGTTAGAATTGCCATGCAGAAGTCTTATTGAGATAAAACAAATAATAAATGATAAAACATCTGTCAGATACTATGCTCTTAACAGGAGTCAAGATTAACATGCAGCACTACTGGTGTAGGTGCACACACCACACAGAGTTAAACATACGAACAGCAGGCTCACACTGTGCTTACTACAGATGTCTGAATGAGTGAGTGCCTGTGGGCTGGAGCTGCATGTCTTGTGGCTTTCGCTGTGCTCCATTGGGAAGTCTTCACTCCTTTTGTTTTTATCCTTTTCCAACTCCAGTACTTTCGAGCACACAGCTCCCATCCCCTGACCTAACAGCTCCATTGAAGTGCATTCCAGCCCCATGATTTCATGGTGCCAGGCAGAACTCCCCTGCCACGCTGCTATGCTGCCCGCTGCTTCTCACGGAGTGAACAAACAGGGAACATAAACTCTCTCCAAAGGAGCAATGTTCTCTGTATATTTTTAGTGCTAGAAATCCAAGATTCATTTAAGGTTGTTTTGTGTGGGCTTTTTTTAATATAGACTTCTGCTAACACAATGGAATATTTCATACCACCGTATTTGCTGTAACATCTCATGCTTTATGTTGTTAAATGGAGTCAAAGGAGTTAAAGATGAAAGACCTCTAGTCAACTGGTCCCTCAGCTGGGAGCCAGTGTGGGTTTGTTCTTTGTAATGTATTTGCTAGCGACTGCTTTACCCAGGTCCAGCCTAGCTCAGTTTTCATTATTGGATTTACTTGTTTCTGCAAATTCCATACTTCAGGTTAAGTAATTGCTGAGCTTAGACTCAGTATAATACTGCTACTGTTTGTTTCTCATGTTTAACTTGATATTTATTGCCCATACACTGAACAAACCTTTTATAAGTACTTGTTTACCATTTGAACATACAAGCACCGTTAAAGATGCCATGCTTGCTTTCACAGGTATTCTCTTTACTGGATAGACAGAGAACTTTGTTCTCTCTTTATGTGAAACTGTGACCATTTTACATTGTACTTGGGTGTTTTCCTTCCAACATGTAGTGTGTCACCATATGCTAACTTATGTAGTATTACAATAAACTAATCTTTAATTAGCTCATTGTTACCCTTCAAATATTTGGAGTTAGTACAGACTTTGAATATACAGTTTATGTTGAGACACTGATGTCTTGTATTTTCTTGGTGAAAAACTTTCTCAAACTGCCTATTTAAATGTTACTATTGCATTTGTATTATCTATTTGAGTATCTTATGCTCAAATTAGGGGACATAATTTTGCCAATACATCCAATATGTTCATAGTGACATAATCTACAAACTGGGCAATGATCCGGAAACATGTCATGGGAAGCGTACGAAGCAGGGACTGCAGCTGCAAGGGAATGGAGTCTGTGTGACTTGGGGACTGACAAGGTTTGTAGACAAAACTGTTCTCCACAGGCTCAGGGTGCGATCTCTTTTTGGGTCAAGGTATTGGCATGTGAGCTGATCTGTGCTGACTGCGCAGAGATTCACGCTTTCTGACACAACAGACAGTTACCCCAAGGGGTAGAGCTGTTTCTGCACTGAAGTAGCTCTAGCTTCAGGGTCCCAGGGAAAAGAAGCAATAACATCAGGAGACATTTCAGATGATGCTGTCTTTGGCTAGACTGCAGTTGAAAGTTGTGCAAGTTTCTGCACCATGCTTTAACATGGTCATCCTAACATACTTTATTTGATGCACATCCATAGTGGATTTCTAGAACATTATGAAGTTTCTTAGCTATTCTAACAGTGCAGGTAGGAAAGTCACTGGAGTTAAGGCAGTAATAGCTTCCTTACCATATGGCATTCTTTGTGCCTCCTTACTATCTTGATATACTGTGCAAGAGCTCTTGTAGGGAGCAGGGGGTGGAAAGCACAAGTGGAGGAAGAAAAGAATACAGGAACGAAGGACAGATGAAACTGATAAGAAAATGGAGAGTAGGGCTGTGTAGCCTGTGTGGAAGAGTGTGGTTAAACAGGCATATAAATGGGCACTGGAAAGCAGGCAGCACTGTGGGGAGAAATAATTGTGGAAAGGAGCATCAGGATTTGAACTGAGTGAGGGGAGACAGGGAGATAAGAGGAAATGTGCTCTGACACAGGGATCCCTGTAGGGGCAGAACAACATCTTAGTGACCATCTATTTATAGCCTTGTTTTCTTCTTGAGTTCTTATTCTTTTGGTGAAGAGCAGGAACATGAGAAGCAAAAGACAAATGTTATGCCTGTAAAGTAGCTGTCGCATTGCGTAGCAACTGCTCTATGCCCTTAGTAATAGAAGTGTGGCTATGAAGCCTAGTGAATCCCGAATTTCTACAAGAGTTCATTTAATTTATGTGTGTTGGGCTGCTCTATGCTTCCTTCTCTAGGTGAGCACCTGGCCCTTGTCACTGCTAACAAGAAGCTGGCTGCAGTCCTTGGGCCAGGTAGTAGCTCAGTGGGAGGCGAGGGGGTTCTGTGAGTGGCGATAAATGCTCTGATGTAGGTTACTAGGAAAACAAGGGATCAAATGGCAAAGAAGGAATTGAGTAGCATTATTCCATTTTTGTAGAATGCACAAAAGAGGCATGGGTGGTCAAGGACTGGAACACAAGAACTGGAAGTTAGAATTACTGTTGGAGGAAATGGTGTGCTTTTTGTTGTAGTGACTACCTTGCAGCTCCTGTGCTGGAGGTTTTCCAAGAGCACTTAGAAACTGACTCAAGAATTTACTAGAAGTCAAGAATATATTTGGGATGGGGTAAGGGGGTTACCACCCAGACTTATATGTGTAGGCATTTATATGAGCAGGTGAAATTAGCATGGCTGCTGGCCCAAACCTGTTCTTACCTGTCAGCGCGAACACTTAAATATTGGATAAGAAAATTATCTTGATCTGAAAAACAGGCTTACTTTGAAAGCAAAGAGAATTTTTCAGCGAATTTTGAAGGAAATGGGCTAGGCTTTTCTGAACTATAGATCATGTTAAAAAAAAAAAAAAGTTGTATGCCACTTGGAAACACTTTCTCATTAATTTTTCTTGAGTCTCAGTCAAAATGAATTAAGTCAATTTGAAGTCCTTTAGTTAAAAATAATGGTACTTGGCCTTGACTTTTGCTGCCATTTTGTGTGCTTTCATAGTTGTATGACTTTATTTTTTTTTCCTCCCCCATACATTTGTAAGAGATTCACAGAAATGAAAACAGACTACATCAATAAATAAATTCTACTTTGTTATAGATGTTGCTTATAAAATTTAGCAGGACAAAAATCTTGCAGCCAGAGGCATAATGAAGTTGATGTTCCTGCCACACAACAGAGTCTGAGGGTTTGTATTGTGCAACGTTGTGACTGGGACTCCCTGCTGAGGTTGGTGGGACCCTCATTTAGAAGTCAAGCAGTCTTGCATGCTCTTACAACTTGGCATGTAACAAGCATTTTCACATAAAACATTGCTGAGTTACTTTTGAATATGGTGGAATTCTTTGGAAAGGTCGGGGAGGTAATTGATCATATGCTGACAGCCTGGGGCTCTGAGAAAATGGTCCGATGGAGGGCTGGGATGCGGGAAAACAAACTTTCCAAGATAGTAACTGTCACTTAGCCAAGCTATACATTTTTAAATCTTTTTAGTCTTTGCTCACAACCTCAGCTTCTTAATCATTTTTTGCTGCTTCTCTGTGAACTGTCTTCAGATGTTGACATTTTACTGGTACTCGTGCATCTGCAGTATTCCAGGTGTGATCTTGAGCTGTATTTCTTTGTAGAACCCTTTTAGAAACTCTACTGCTGCCAAGATGGGGAGTTTCAGAACTTTGATAATCTCTTTCATTATTCTTTGACCTTCGGGTCAAGGACTAGGTTTCTTTCAGGAACCGCTCAAAATGTTCTTTGCAGCTATGAAAATAAGACTTCAATGTTCATGGGAGTTAAGACGGCGATCTACTGGGATATTGAATATGTTTACAACGAAAATGTTTTAATTTCTCTGCGCTGTGATCCTAAGCTTCTGTATCATAAGAGATACATACAGCTTCAGAGCAAAAAAGGATGAAAGAATCTACCACTTGGTTTCTGAGACCTAGTTTTCACTCCTCTTGTTTACAGCTATGTTTGTTTGCATATGCAGTCTGACAGCTTCAAGTCACGCTAGTTGTCAGTCTCTCTGCAGTAAGATACAGTATTTTCACTGACTTACTGCAATCATTTTTAGTCAATCCTGAGGTAATTTATATATTAATACACTGACAGGAGGAGAAAAGAGACAGGCATAAGTGGGGCTTTATTAATGATTTTAAAATACAAAAGAATCTGTCAGAAAAATGCATGTGTTAATTTTACCAATGCTTTGTAACAGAATATGATCGTGGATCGAATTTTCTCTGGTATCCAGCCAACTGGGACGCCTCATCTGGGTAATTACCTTGGAGCCATTCAGAACTGGGTGCATCTGCAGGAAGAGTGCAGCTCAGTGCTATATAGCATTATGGACATGCACTCTCTCACCATGCCCACGGAACCAGCTGTCCTGCGCCAGAACATACTGGACACCACTGCTGCCATCCTTGCCTGTGGTATTGACCCACAGAAGTGTTTCCTGTTCCGACAGTCACTGGTTAGTGCTCCTGTTACATTAGATTTGTTTCTCATTAAGTAGCTTTCCACACGTTAATGAATGAGCATAGCATTACTGAACTCTTTGTCATCATTGTGTCGGTGGTCCTAGAAAATGTTAGCGATGTTGGATTTCAGACTTATCCCTTGCGGCTGTTTTGAATTGGCTGCAATCATGATTGAGAAGTCCATTTAGGGATAAGTACATCTTAAATTTCCCAAGTGGAGCTAAGAGTTTGTGCAAGTAGTCGAGGTGGGGTGACCCAGGTGGGCATCCAGCTCTGGGGCCCCAACATAAGAAGGACATGGAGGTGTTGGAACAAGTCCAGAGGAGGGCCATGAAGATGATCAGAGGGCTGGAGCACCTCTCCTATGAAGACAGGCTGAGAGAGTTGGGGCTTTTCAGCCTGGAGAAGAGAAGGCTCCGGGAGGACCTTATAGCAGCCTTCTAGTACCTGAAGGGAGCCTACAGGAAAGATGGAGAGGGACTTTTTACAAGGGCAAGTAGTGACAGGACGAGGGGGGATGGTTTTAAACTGAAAGAGGGTGGATTTAGATTAGATATTAGGAAGAAATTCTTTACTATGAGGGTAGTGAGACACTGGAACAGGTTGCCCAGAGAAGTTGTGGATACCCCATCACTGCGTTCAAGGCCAGGTTGGATGGGGCTTTGAGCAGCCTGGTCTAGTGGAAAGGTGTCCCTGCCTGTGGCAGGGGGGTTGGAACTAGATGATTTTTAAGGTCCCTTCCAACTGAAACCATTCTATGATTTTATAAGTTATGAGTAAAATACTGAAAAGACCTGTTAGGAGTGCATTCATTTAGCTCTGTAAGTCTCACTTTAGTCACAAAAGTTTAACTCATAAATGCATAAACATAGTCCGTGCAACCATAAGGGCAAGTAAAATGTGTTTCTATGGTTTTGTATCAGCACTTACCACTTTATCTGCCAGCTGCACAACATCTGCAACAGGTGCTTGGCATGGTAAGTTTTGTGTCAGTTCCATCGTTATCACCAGGGAGTTAGGTCTTCTCTGGGTTTTTTTTCCCCTCCTTTGCTATAACCTCCTTTTCATATGCACCTTTTCCCACCTGATCTGATAATTCGTATGTGAAATATTTGCTTTTTCTCTTGACCACCCGGAGGGGTACTGGGTTTACCTTCCTGCTTGGTATGTGTCAGCCTAGTCTATTGCATGCTGCAATTTCCTGCAACACAACTTAGTTTCTTGCCTGACTAACTTCCTGTTACTGACTCTAAACTGGCAAGCTTCTGTAATTTCCCACAGAGGTAGATGTGTCATAGCTTCTGCTCTTGTGAAGATGTCCAACTTGTAACAGAACTGCAAAGGTGATGTGCACAGGGACTGAATTTTATCAGTGACAGGTGAAATCATGGTATTACATTCCTCCTTTGAACATGGTTCTTTACAGGCAGGGTTTCCTGTGGTTGTCAAACTGCAAATGACAATCATAGCTCCATATCCCTGGTGGATATTGAAATGATGAAGACAGATACACTTCCTGCTTCACTTTTCCTCTGTATTAAAAAAACAATCTAAACAGATTAGCTCAGAATTCTGGTGGAGGTAGGTTTAAATTAATTCCTCCTTTGTTCAAATCTGTTTATCCTTTTGAATAAGTTACCAGCTTGGGTTTTAATTTGGCTCTACTCTGACTTAACTTCATTCACATTGAGGCTGACATTAACTGGAATAATCTCAAGGTGAGTTACAAGCCAGTGATGCAGTAAAAACCAGTCTGGAGTTTTGTTTTTTGTTGTTTTCAAGCAACTGAACAATTCAGTTAGTTACAACACAGGATCAGTGACTAGATACACAGGGAGGACTCTTCAGCCTAGAAGGGAGATGATTTGCAGGTTATGGTTAAAGAGGAATAAAGTAAAGGTTCATAAAACTGCAAGTGAAATGGAGAAAATAGATAGGGAACAACTGTTTTATCCACTGAAGGACATGAACTAACAGGTATCAAAGTAAGTTAACACCTGGTAGATTCAGCATGAGTGAAACAATGCTGCGTTTCATGAAGTCAACAATTAGGCTACAGAACTCCTTGGCACAGGAGACAGTGCACGCTGAAATGTGTATGAATTCAGAAAAGGGCTTGACAAATTAATCTGAAAAAGTCTGATGGGGACTGTTATATACCTGAGGTGCCACCTCTGCAGGAAGTGCTGCAACCACAGTGCGATAGTGTCTGTGCTTTTCTGTACTTACGCTCTTTTCTGTTGGTTGCTGTCAGGGATGGGTATTTGATCTGTTCCAGTGTTGCTTTTCTAAAAGCTAAACTGCTGCTGTACCAGGTCTTGCTAAAGCCAACACATAGACTTCCCTTGAAGCCAGCAGATTATCAGTGAGGATCTTAACATTGCAGTCAGCCACAGAAAGCGTGTTGTATCTTTCACAATATAATAATGCAGCGATTGAGTCTTTGAGTCCCCAAAGAGAAAGTACCAGACTCAGGAAATGATGGGAGGACAGAACTATAAGTGATGCTTCTACAGAACCAATACAGTCAACAACCAGTGAAAACTTTAGGTAGCTACGCTTCAGAAATGTTCAGCTTTATCAAACAAAAGTTTCCGCCAAAGATGAGTCTCATTTATGTTATGGTGGTTAGGCTGGCCTCTGTTAAATAGACTACCTTTTATCTTAATTTTTCTGGGTGTCTTTATCCATCCAGATCTAATGGTTGTCTAAACCATTAAGTAATCGCTTTCTGTGGGCAGTGTCTGATGCTTTGAACCATATTCTTACTAATACTTACCACACGTGTATCAATACAGCTTTCAGAAGTGGCTGATTCTAGCACATTTTTGAAAGCTCATTTTCACACTGCAGGCTGAAGAAAAGGACTATTACAGTTGTTTGTGAATCCAGACTGTTTCAGTAATGGTTCAGGCTGAAGTGGTTTGTTGACTTCCCAAGAACAAGTCTATTTAAGCTGCATGTAGTGGTCAGGTGTACCCAGAGATGCACTACGGTCTGTTACAATTGCATTGGCAGGCCCAGATGTTTCTCTGGAAGCAATTAAAAGGAATATCTGTGTATAGCTCTTGATGCTAGGAAAGGAGACAGGAACCTTGCTAATGTGATTATTGTTTTAGTATGATAATGAAATAGTATGTTATGGAATGTCATAATATTGAGATGATTGTTCCTAAAAACAAAGGTGTAAGATGGATTGCGGCTATTGCTGATCAAGAAAGTTTATTCCTTGATTTTTGGATTGGTAATTGCTCAGTTTTCAAAAAAAGAAGCTGGCCTCTCCTTTTCAGCCACTGTAGCAGTCTCCAAGGGTGGTCAGAAAAAACACAATTTTGTTTACAAACATTTGGCTGAGGTGTAAAGAGAAGTGATGAAAACCAATTGTATACTGAAGTAGGTTGTACTTCCAGAGGTCATCAGGAAAGCAGTGAAAATCCAGCTGCAAATAGAGAACTGGTATCGGTATTTGGTTATGGGCAAAGTGGCTTTCTCTTTTCAATACCAGATCAAACTGAAAAATGAGAGAGTTCTCGGTAGATTAACATGCTGCCATTATTGCTGTGTTTTGGGTTCTGTCTTGAAAATTACCAAATCTATAGATCACAGAAGCGCTACTGCAGTTGCTTCTGATTAACACTTCTGTTCATTTTTAAACAAACATCATGCGATGAAATTATTATGAAATAAGAACTTTTGGGTTTAATCACCAAAACCAGCTACAACTAATGACTGATAGCACCCTAGTTCTGTGGCGGTAATAGCAGGATGAAATTCTTGCACTGTAAAAGTATGCTAGTAATGGTAAGCCCCACTAAGGAAATTGCTCATGCAGTCGCTGTTGTAAATGCTGCTGTGTCCTCTTACTTTCTCTGGATTAACCTGGCAAGAATGGTCTAGAATTGCTGAAGAGGGGGATTTTTTTGTTTTTTTGTTTGGCTTGCTGTTTCTGTACTTTCTTTCTGTGGCTGCTTCTGTTGCTTCTCAGGAATATGTTTGCCATATGTGTAAAAAATATTGATACTTTGTTTCTCGAAAGGCCTGTACATTTGGTAAGGGTTTCACTGTCAGTAGGCTTTTATTTACAGCAGGGTTTATGCAGATCAAATCTCTAATCCAGAGCTATCTGAAATACCTGCCTCCAGAGTTTTCCCACATTTTATCTTCCTTTCCAATACAAGCAGGAGACAAAAATCTGAACAATATTAATCACAGATTGACTGCTGGGAAAAAGTGTGTTGAGAACAGATACCTCTCATGTTTACACTAGATCCAAAAGGTGCTGCTATGATAAGGATACAGGTGAAGTTGTCTTGGAGTCCCAGAACTGATTTCAGTGATGTCCTTGCCTTGCTAGTAAAATGAAATAAAAGTGAGAGGAATTTTGCATAGTCTGATTTTTATTGTATTCCTTAGAGGGTATATGGCCTCTGCTCTTATGCATCAGGTATACAGCTAAGTTACCTATAAAGGGAAAGTGCTAGTTTGACAAAAATTGGTTTTGTATGCTTCAGAATCTACCATTTGTAAATTATAGGTTTTTTATAACATATATAAACAGAAAGTTAATGACTGGGTGTATATTTGGGCTCCATACATAACAGTTCACCAAATACCTCTCACACATTAACATATACAAACTTGAACTCCAGCTTAGGGAAGTAGTGGCTACAAAGAACAAGTGATGATAAATTGAAAATATTTAGCAGCAAGAAGGACGATGATTATTTAGGGTAGTGTTTGGAACCACATTGTCTGTGAAGGGTTATAAAAAAGCACGTTTAGTCAGAGTATCTAGGAAAACATAGTTGTAGAATATGTTGGGACACTAGAATGGCCTCCCAGTGAGAGAAGCTCTTTCATTACAGCTTGTTTAATTATATTTTCTTAAGTAGGAAGACAAGTCATAGAAGAGTGACAATTTCTGTAAGAATAAAAATAATAATGCATATTTCAAAATTATGCGTTTTTATGTGGAACACAGCTGCAGGATGTATGAAACCCTCTTTGCTCTTAGAGAAAATAATGTCAAGATATGCTTTAAGTGGCTGCCTTTGCCTACCAGGCATAAAAGAGAAGTAACAGAATAATGACTTATACAACATATCCTGAGAATACTAGAAGAAAGAACAAATATATTCCTTGAATTGTACCATAACGGATAAAAGCTGTAACAGTCGTCTTTCATAAAACTTAGAATGTTTTATTAAAAACAAAAAGGACTACGGGGGGAGGAAATAAGAAGACAGTAAGCAATCTGCACACATGGTAAGCTTATATGGTATAACCCATTTTCTCTGATTCCTGGTGGGTACAATACACATTTCAGTTCTTACCCATAACCATCTTGTGTCTCATCTGCTTCACAGTCAAAACAATTTTAGAAACTGCTGTTGCTTTTATGTGGTCTCAGACTGTTCTTCCTGTCCACCTACCTATCCTAGTAGACACATGCTAAATGTCCCAAGAGAAACTAAAATTCCGTCAGAGTTGATTCAGCAGGCAGTGGTTGATACGCTGCACTAACGCTTCTCTGAGGAGTCCTGTGAGTTTCTGGACAATGTAACGTTCAGTTTCGGGGTGGAAAATTGCAGTTTTCAGCCTTCTGGATGGGATGATTTATTTTCTGAGTATAATCAGCTGTAGTATTCTTGCAGTGTGCAAGCAAATTGAAGCAGTAACTCTGGGAGGTGGGAATTTGCCAATTTGTCCTAGCCTTAACTCCAAAAGCCAAAATATGACAATTTAAATGTGTGCACTAACTGTTTCACTGCTATTATTTTCCAGAAATATCCAGCTGCTTTGTTTTGTGGGCAGAGTTTGAATGGATTCATGCTACTTCTTGTCCAGTTTTCAGAGGGGCTTAAACACTTCCATTGCATCATAGCTTATAAATTAATTAAAGTACATTAATTTAGCATGGTCCATTGAAAACTTCCTGTCATAAGAGGAAGTATGTGACTATTTAATTTAGAAAATTATTCTGCTTCTCTCATCCCTCTGTTTTCTCCCCCATAGGACTGGGCTAGACATAACTAGAGCTCAGTGGGAAGAAAAGTCATGGTTCAGTAAGATTTTTTTTTTTTCTTTCTTCCTCAATTTACCTGTTTTATTTCATACTATTATGTAGCTGTTATATGTTCTTCTCTCCACCAGTCTTCTGGACACACCAAACTAATTACTCAAACAGTATTGTAGGTTAGACTAGGAGAATGTTTTTGAATAAGTTAATTTCATAATGAATAAAGGGAAGGAAAAGGGAGCCTCAGCCAAATTACTGTGCTGTATCTGAGTTTATAACCAGTATAACCTGATTCCAGTAGGGTTATTCTTGGTCAGGCTCTTCAGAAAGGAGAGACAGATCTTATTTCTGTAAGTTGTAGCCAAATATAAATAAGGATAAGTTATTAAAATGTTCAAAGGTAATAGTGGAAGCTGTAAATACTGATAGATTTACCAGTGATAGCTAGATAACCACCCCCCAAATCAATACATTGCTTAACATGTTCTTTAAATCAGATGTTGCCTTTGTAACCATGAACTTACTCCAGTCACACTTGAATTACTTCTTTGAACAGGAATTTGGGATACCATGTCAAATTTTCTGTCATAAAAGTATCTCACTGGGTGTTCTGTTGCTGTGTGTGTTTGATTCAAGAGCAGTCTATTTTGTCTTGTTTATGGCCCCGTTACTCTCTCTAGTTGTATAATCACAGAATCACAGAATCAATGAGGCTGGAAGAGACCTCTGGGATCATCGAGTCCAACCATTGCCCTGACACCACCATGTCAACTAGACCATGGCACTAAGTGCCATGTCCAGTCTTTTCTTAAACACATCCAGAGATGGTGACTCCACCACCTCCCTGGGCAGCCCCTTCCAATGTCTAACTACCCTTTCTGAGAAGAAATTCTTCCTAATGTCTAACCTGAACCTCCCCTGGCGAAGCTTGAGGCTGTGTCCTCTTGTCCTATCACTAGTTGCCCGGGAGAAGAGGCCGACTCCCACTCTGCTACAACCTCCTTTCAGGTAGTTGTAGACTGCAATAAGGTCACCTCTGAGCCTTACAAAGTATCTTGAACATACTGCTTACAACTTTAGGCATTAATAAAATCTTACCTCTTACTCAAGAAAAATAAATGTGAGCAGCACTTTCTTCTAAAAGGCCTCTTGAATTTTTTAGAAGCACTAACTGGTACTTCTAGAAAAGACAAAAATCCTAAAAAAAAAGGTTTCATTTCTTTTGAAGTTTAGGACACTTTCCCTCCTCTGTTCAGTTTTCTTTTAGTACACAGCTATCCAAATTACCTCCCCAGACCTGTTTGTTTGTCCTCTACGCTGTCAAAATAAAATCTGTGAAATTTATTGCCCATTTGAAATGTAGCCCTTAAAGAGGTTACACTGCTGAGGGGAAGCTGTTTCCACATAACAGATACGCAGCAAGTTTGCAGTCCCTTACAGGGAAGGGCTATAGGTTGCAACTTGAGGAGATCCTTCTTGAAAATGAAACACTGCATCTCTTTTTGCAGGAAGCCACTTCAGCTGCCAACACACAACTTTGTATAATAAGCCTCAGAAAGCTGAGTTCCAGTATTGCTGACTTGCCTGCTTTCAGATCTGCTCACAGCATCCATGCCTTTCCTTCTGTTATTGTTCTTGAATCTCATTGCTTGCTGTCCTCCTCAGCTGTATGTCTCAGCATGAAAAGTCATCTAGAATTACTTGGACTAAAAGTAGCTATTGGTTTTCCATATATATATCATCAACTGTGGCTGTGTCCAGGGAATAGCAGCAATAACTCGGTAGGGAATAGCTAGGATCAAGGACAAAGTAATAGATCTGCAGGGAGAAGTCCTGAGGTTGTACTTCAGCATATAACACCCCAGAGATGATCCAAGTGTAAATTGTGATCTGAGTTTAATAACGTCAAATGGCCGCACAAGTGAACAATTAAGAAGCTATTTGTCTGTAAAGAGGGAGGAGCAGGGCACTCAGCCAGGTGAAGAAACAAAGTTGTTTCTGCCTTCTAGATAACTGCTCATTATCATTTGGAAGTGGTCATCTCTGCTAAATAAGTGTGCTTTTAAAAAAAATAAAATAAAAGGAGTCTGACTATACAGACTCGGGCTTGTCAGGCCACAAGGAAGGAATGTAAGTGGTTTGTTCTGGAAATAACTCTTTGATTAGTGATTAGTAAGCCAGGTTGTGGGGGATGCTTAATGCAATGGAAATTGAAGGAGGAAGTGTGTCACTGGTAATAGCAGAGAGATGACCATCTCGACCCTTTGAGAAATGTTGATGGTTTTTACAGACTTGTAACAGATTAGGAAAGAAAACTGTGTTAAAGTGGGTGAGAGCACAGAGCAGGAAAAAAGAACTTGGATGTGTTTACTGAGGCAAAGGGTATGATTTGGGCTGTCTAAAAAGGGGGGGGTCACTACATGTATGTGGTTAAGCTTTTTTGTGAAAACTGCTAAATGGGAAATAGCTGGCTTTGTAAGGGAAACAATAAATAGAGGACTTACAAGACTGTTAGTCCTCCAGATATTTTCAGCCAAGCTGCAAGAAATATTTCCTGAGAAAATAATGTTTGTATTGAAAACAGGCTATTATATTCTTTCTGGACACAAAAGTAGCTGGAGTTGACATGAAGGGTTTAATAGATTAGATAGGTGTTTTTCAGAGTTACCAATGATTGTGATGTTCTTGGAGACTGGTTTGACATATAGTTCAGAAGCTGTCACTGGTTGTGAGTTTTGTTCGTTGGAGATGTAAATTCTGTTTTTCTACATTTTGTAGTATTTTTATACTGGGGTATTTGAGGGAGAGGGCACTGCTGAGAAACTGATATCTTCTTTGGAGAAGAACTAAGCTTATTATTATCTGATCTCTTTCGGGAGGGTGGGGTATTCCTGAAGTATGTCATAGCTCCAGAGGGTACTTCTGTTGTCAGATTTTAAAATATGAAACAAATTAAGTTCTTTACTGGTTCAAGTATACACAGAATAATCTTAATTGATTGGAACTCTGTATACTTTTATTTCCTAGAGTCGTAGTTAGATTTTGGGTGAACTCCTTTTTATTAAAAAAAAAAAAAAAAAAAAAAAGGAAAAAAGCAAGCAAAAGACCTCTCTGACAGTCCTACTCTTTTTAATGAAAATTGTGTGAAAAGTGATGCTTCTTTGACAAAGGTCTTCCTTGCGATGGCACGATGAATGCTACCTGACACAATAGGAAGCAACTGAAAATCATTTGACAGATTGATACAAAGATGAGATGTCTTTTATCTGTTTTGTTTCATTTCATTGTTTGAATTTACTGGAGGGATTGCCTCTCTTCATAGTACTATGGGGAAATAAAAATCCTTGTGGGTGAAAATACCAGAATCTAACAGAAGATGTGTTACTGAGATTGTACTGATGACCCACCAATCAAAATGATGACAGTGATCAGGAGATGTTAAGTGAGATGAAAGAAGCTGCAAATGTAGGACAGGGAGCCATAGTATTACATTTCAACTATCCACATATAGCCTTTGTCAGGATGAGACATACAGACAAAATTTTTGGATGCAATAAATTATGCTTCCTAGTTTTACAATCTGTTAGAAATTATGCCGTTCTACTTTTGCTTTTGGGCGTGCACAGAACCTAGTTAAGGATGTTTGAGCGGAAGGCTCTCAGTAGTAGCAACCTCATTATAGCAGTGTTCAGCATTGTGGCTGGAGATAGCAGACCAAATAAAGTGCATGAATGTTCTATTTCAAGAAAGAGAGCTAGGTGAAAAGTCCAGTTGTCAGAAATAAACAAAAAGCAAGAAAGCTACAACTATCCTGGAGGTCATATTTTTAAAAAGCAAAGGTATTTAAAAAAAAACAAAAACAAAACCAACAGTTAAATATGTGGCACCACTCATGAAGAAAACATTGGTCCAGCAAATCCCTTTTCATAGGTACATAAGTTAGGAGGCAATCAGGGGAAAAGATTAGATTTTCAGCAGGGAAAACTTGCCCAAATTAGAAGAACAAGAAAGCACATGAAACTGGCAAGTTCCCTTTTTTTAAAAAACAAAAAATTAAGGCGGCTAAAAAAGAACTTGAGGAGCACCCTGCAGAGGATTATTAAGCTGATAACTAAGTGATATTGCATCAAAAACAGGAGGTCGTTTAGGGGATCAGTGAGCCCAAAGGATAGGAGACACTCAGTGTTGATAAGGCCCTAAGAGCCAGGCTCAGTTCTTGGTATTGGACTGTGCTGCTGAAGGTATTGGGAAGGTTGCCACTTTGTGCATTTTGTAGCAGCAGATCAGAAGAGCTAAGTCAGTTTACTGTAAATTTACAGAAAATAATAGGTAAAGATAGACAGTTTAGACACCAGATGGCATTCAGCTGAGAGTCTGAAAAAAACTCAGATGTGAAATGGTGGAACTGGTGGCCGAGGTGTGCAGTCTGCCATCAGAAATGGTCACTGTGCCAGAGGAATAGTAGATTTAAGTCACATTGGCAGTACACAAGCTGAGGTCTAAATGGGACCTCGGAAACTAGAAACTGATGTTTTTGACTTTCACCTTACCTGGGATGGTAGTCTTCAACAAAGAATAGGACACTGAGTGCGTGAGTGAACAGTCTCTTTGGAAAGTCACTATGGTTTCTTTAAAGGGAAATCCTGTTTCACTAAACTGCTGGACTCTATGAGGGTGTCAGTAAGCATGTGAATAAAGGGCATCCCAGGAACATAATGGACTCATAAAACAGAGTGGGTAGGCAAATTCATGGTAGAAGAGCTTTAAATGCAAAGTAAAGCATCTAGGTAAAAGTAATCTAAACCTGCTTTATACAGTATTGAACTGAGTCACAATGCAGGTAAAAAGTCTTGGAGTCATCACTGGCAATTCTCTGAAATCGTTGGCTGAACACAAGTAATTTTCAAAAAAGCCAACAATATGTCATCATTGCCATATCACCAGGAAGGGTATTGGGAATAAGACAGAGGTCATGTTTTGTCACTATACAAAACCTTGGTGTGCCCATATCTTGAATACTGGATAGAGCTTTAGTGGCTGCATCTCAAGAAGGAAGTAGTGAAGTGAATTAGAGATGATACGAGGAAGGGGAATTAATGCTGCAGGGGACAGAGTAGCTGCCTTAGAAGGAAAAATTTAGAAGTCTGGGATGCTTCACTTTGAAGAGGTGAAGGCTAAAGTGTAGATGCAATCAAAGTTTACAAAATCAGAAAAGCACTGGATAAACTGAACGTGGAATTGTTCACCGAATTGTGCAATACAAGAAACAGGTGGCATTCAAAACTAGTAAACAAAGAGTTTAGCAGATAAATGAAAGTACTTCTTTACACATGAGATTTGAACCCCTGGAGCTTGTTGCTGCATGAGGTTGTGAAGTGGGCAGTATCAGCAGGTTCAGAAAGGGATTAGACACATTCATGGGGAACATGGATACTAACAGGACTGAGCCAGGGATAACATCTTCTGATATTCCCTAGTGCAACAATTATGGCTGCTGGAGAAGTATGAGGGGAAGGTACTGTAGGAAGCGATAGGCTCATGTGCTTACCCTAAATGCCATCTCTTGTTGCTACTCCTGGAAACAGTGCTAGGCTACAGCTGCCTCTGTTGTGGTCCAGTAGGATATTGTTTCTTTTGTTCTTATGTTCTGGTTGTTTAATGAAGACATTTGGTCAAAATTTTAAATGGGCTCAGGGCAGGAGGCTGACTGAGTTTGTCCGAGAGAGTGGCTTCTCCTAATTGCGCTCCATTGGTATTGCTCAGTGCGAGAAAGGAAGAGTAGGCTGGGCCTTTAGTTTACTGGTATCATAGACATCTTCACTTCTTTCAGTTTCTTTGTATCCAGAGTTATCCAATCAAAGTGATGGAGTACTGTAGCGTAATGAGTAACCACATTTGAGCTGATGCATGGTGACCGACCAAATGCAGCAATTACCTGCCCCTCTTGCCAAGTAAAACACAGTAGCTTAAACCATGATTTAGTCTGACAAATGATTTGTGGTTTAAGCCTAGTACCTCCTGATTCACAGACCAACATACAGTCAGTTACTGCAATTTGGGTGATGAATGTTAACTCATTAGGCTCCAGTACTGAAATTCTTTCCAACTGCAATCTACCCTTCTGTGCACTTTTTTCTATTTTCTCCCCCTTTTATCATGCTTTTTCTTCACAGTATTCAGCACTCTAGACTTCCTTAGGAAAGGACTGTGTGTGTTTGAGGATTAGAAGCGAATATAACTTGCTAGGACCCAGAACTGCAGATTCAACTCAACAATTGCTGTTTAGATCACTTGATGTTTTGGTAACTGATGTAATGTCAAAGCCACTGATGCAATGAAACACACGTGCACTCTTGGCTGTGGAAGCAACATCTGATAGAGCTGGATCAATGACTGCATAGCTTTTAAAGGGAGTCCTTGTCAACACAAGTGCAACAGAGCACCATCTCCTCTCTATCCGTGACTAGAAGAAAGGAATGAGAAACCACTTTGAACCAGATGGTGATTCCTTCTAAATGAAATGGGGGTCTTGAGCTTAGTATTTTCTATAAAGCTCGGTTTACTCTCTGTGTCTTGCAGAAGGTATGTTTGGTGCATCTTGCTGTACTTTGTCTTGTGCACAGAAGATTGCAGGTCAAATAAGCGTGAGGAAATTAAAAGAAAAAATTTTTTAAAAACTGTGGGAAAGGTAGAAAGAAGGGAAAGAGAATCAACGTGGAATATTTTATATCTCTAACAGCTTAGCTGTTGTCTTGAAGTCAGATACCTCTATACAACATTGACAACCGACATAGTTTAATGACTGTTAGCTAGGAAATGACTCCATTTAAAATGTGACAACAAAGGAATTGCCATTAACAATGCTAGTAATTCTTACTTGTTAACAAACACTTTTTACTGCTTTCCATCTGGGTTGTTATATTGTGTTGCAAGCATGAAGCTTTGAACATCTTTGGACAGTTAGCATGCTCTTAAACATCCAAACGTGCCAATATTGAAAAGAGTGAATCAAACATGTAAGCAAAGAAGCAGAACATAGATCACCTCTTTTTTTGTTGTTGTTACTGTTATCTTACATATAGATAACTAGCAACAGACCAAAATGACTGGAAAGAAACTAAAGAACGGCGCATGCATCAGCAATACTTGTCTGTTTTACTAATCCTACAATGAATATTGGAAATGCAAAAATTGAAGGGTATATGTCAAGATGCTAAACATCGATTCATCCAACAGAGGTTGTTGCACAGCACATTTCTTGTCTCTGCTTGTGGAAAGTCTTCCTCTTAGCAGGAGGGGGGCAATCACTCTGTCTAATGTATTTCTGAAACTATTAAAATGCCACTATAACTGCAGTCCCCCCAAATGTTAAATGAAGGGTTTGTGGTTTGAGCTTAAATGGAGTCTTCTTTCTGTCTGATTTTTTCAAACTACCCTTTTAGCAAAGGGCATGTGGGGGCCTGATCCTTTTCTTTCACCTGCAGATCAGTATTATTTTTGAGAGGACTGCAGAACTGAAGGACAAATAGCCCACAATTCAGGCTGTACTATAAAGTTTGACACACAACCTTAGCTGTTATCCCTGTTTTGCAAACTGGTCAGGGCCATTAAGACCTGTTGGTGCACCCAAGGCCCTGACAAACCTCACCTGAACTCTCCTCCACCCATGCACCTCTTGGAGCTCCACTTAAGCTGAGGCCCCCAGTCTGCACGTGAGCTACCACAGTGTACCAGTGCTCAGCCCTGTCCCTGCTGCTCTGATTTTCTCACTGGGCTTCCTGGGTTGACCTCAGATGTGGCTAATTACCTTGCTATGTCTGTTGATCACCAGACTGTCACCGTCAGCACCCCTGCCCTGATTAAATACTGCAGGACATTGTCCTCGTCAGGGAGGTAACTGTTCCTGCCTGGCTTGTGCCTGTCTACAGCCATCCCCTCATGGAGCAGTCCAGCTCTTCTTGTTTCCTGGCTGTTAAATCAGGCTTCTGTGAAGGACCTGCAGTTATTATACAGCCAGCCATGCTGCAGTGTAATGTAGCTTGAGCAAGGACTGGGGGAGCCTGGCCTGAGCTTAAGTGGGGCTCCTGGGACCATGGGCAGAAGGTGTGAGTGGAGGGCGCAAGTGAGGCTGGTCAGGACAATTAAGGGAAATTAGTGCATTCAGAGCCCTGATGGAGAAGAAATGAAGCTCGGATAACTTATTGGCACTGGAACTGAGAAAGGCAAAGAGGTTTTGTAACTATTACTGTATTATCTCAGGGTGTGGGGAGGCTGTGGCACAGTGGCCAGCAGTTGGTTCGTTTACATATAAGTTCAACTCTGTTATTGCTAAAACATTTTCTTTCTTCTTTAGAATATGAGTGGATAGGATCAAGAACCTTGCTGTGCTGCTTGAGTATAGCACATTCAATCCATGCAGTGTCCAAAACTTTCCATTAACTTCTCATTGACCTTACTGAAAAAATAATAGACAAAAATAAATGGTTTTCTGATCTCTAATACTACTTATCTATATTGATTTTGAGAAAATATGCATATAAATGCAGAAGATTAAAATGTATTCTGACTTTGTAATTCCAGGTTCCTGAGCATGCAGAACTTGCCTGGATTCTTGGGTGCTTAATTAACATGCCACGTCTGCTACGCTTGCCCCAGTGGAAGGTATGGACAGTTTCATGAATTGAAAGGAAATATATGGGAATTAAGCAGAACTGCTGTCCCTGAAATACTTGTTATCTGTGAAGTACTAACTGTATCTTGGTTATCCTTGCTTTAGGTTTAAGCAATTCTCTAGTCCTGTGGTGGAAGGTGGAAAATGGTGTCTTTCCAGGTCCATTGCTATCAGTGAACATTTTCCTCCTGGAAGCTACAGGATAATATTTTTGGTGGGGACTTGCAGAAACTGTACTAAATAGGAAGTTTGTTTCGTGTTCTTAGACTGATTTTGCTAGAATGCTTAGAGTTATTTCAATGCTTATTTAATGATGCAAAACAACTACAAGATATTGTAGTGGAAACCTTGAGCGTTGCTGATTAAGGAGTTCCATAAACAGCTTTTCTTCTTCCACCATGAAGGGTGGCTGTTCTGTAGACTTTATGGAAGAGGCTGCAAAAGAAGCATATGTTGGAAGAGGAGCATAGAAATTATAAATATTAAAAATGTCCTGAGTAATAAAGTTAATGCTCTTTAAATATTTGCCTTTACAAATTTCAAATATTCATCTTCTTAATCTTGATACTGCATCAGCTGAGTTCTTATATTGTATTTTGGCATTTAGTAAGCAGAAAAAACAAAAGGCAAGAGAGAGAAGTATCAAAAAAGGAAAAAAAAAATCTTAAGAGCAGTTTGGTTTGCAGAGTTCAGAGCAGTCTTAAATATCTCCAGATGTTTTCTTTTTTCCTGTTTTTCTTCTTAATTAAATAAAAACAGTAAAACTTAAATACAGCAACCAGCGTTAATGCATGGCATAGATTAAAGCCAACCTTTTCAAGCCTGAGGTTCTAAAGTTAAGCTCTTAAATCCAACTTTGACTGGATTGACTTTCCAAATCTACAGATAGGTGTTACAGGTGCTAGGCTTTGCAAATTAGGTCCCCTGAACCCTAGGCACTTAGATATGCAGACAGAAGACAGGATCTGTATGAGAGGATGAGAAAAATCTAAATATATTTGAATAGTCTTAATGAAATAATTAAGATTTTAAGGGTGTTAGTTTATTTAAATACTGTTGTTAAAAGCAAAAGTAGACATGCCATTGCTAGAGCAGAATGAGTATCTGTAGCCTGGCTATCTTGGTTTAAATGACCATATCCTAGAGTGGTAAGGGACTGCAGGACAGCGGGTGGATTGTGGGGAGCAGCGTGAACTAATGGAGAGAGCACTGCACTCTGCCTCTGTAGTTCTGGGTTCTCCTCCTAGCTGTCACTGACTTCTGGTGACTGCATGATCACTGTGTCTTGATGTCTTTTCAGTGAAAGACAGGTATTAATCCCTTTTATATCTCTGTTATGAAGTGTTTCAAGTATTTACTGCTGAAATGCTATTTAAAAAGTAGGGGTTATCAATAATAAGTGTAATAACCCAGCATGATTGATTTGTATTTGTAATCATTTTCGTTATTAAGATTACAAAAAGAAAGAAAACACAAGCCTATGTTTTCTCCTCACTACAGTATCAGAACAGTGTAGGGAAATTCATAAATATAGGACACAAAATGGGATGTGTATTCACAAGGAGCAGATTTTACATGGCATGCTTTTCTCTAGAGTTACGCAGTAAGTTACGCAAATAAGTCGGAATTCTAATTAATTAAAATCACAGACTTTGACATCATTAGCCAAAAGTGTGATTCCTCTCTATTTTTCTTTTGCAAACAGATGAAGCGTGCCAGCCAGAATAATGAAGGAACTGTTGGTTTGTTGACTTACCCTGTGCTTCAAGCAGCAGATATTTTGCTGTACAAGTAAGAGGCAGAATGTGAGCCTGTGGGCAATGTCTGTTCAGCTGCATTAGAATGAATGTTCGTCAGGTCAACATGCTAACTTATTAAGTGGGGGAGCTGGGTGTGATTAGATCAGAAGATTGGAAATGGATGACAGCTTTTTACCTCTCGAGTGGCCGGTTGAAAACTAGCCTGGTTTGAAAGCAACTGACGGGGCTATAAAGAGAAAAAGCTGTTCACTTCAGAATAATTCTTTGGGAATTATAACACATTGATGTTTAATTACACGTATTACATGTCCACACACATACATACACATAATTTTTTTTATGCTTTATTTTTTGCAGTGCACTGTAGAGGCACTTGAGCTGGCTGTATATGATATACCCATATTAGTGTGGGATTCTGTGTAGGCCTGTTGATACTGATGAAAAAGTGAATAATTTATTGCACCTTGGGTACCTGGGCTTGTTCAATTTTCTCTGTAGTGTACTATGTACTGCAATGGAAATACACCCTCATGAGAGACGGGTGACTCAGCATGGCTAAGTTTGTAGCCTGGCTGATAGAGCTTGTAGTGCATTGTTGTGACTGGTTGTATTTCATAATACGTTTTAAACTGTCTCAATAAGTAAATGTCAGAGACAATGCACTATATATTAATTATTTTTATGTTCTGAGCTTATGTACTTTGTGTACATTTGTTCTGAAGTTGTGCATATTTGTTGGAACAGAAAACTAATACAGAACTATGAGGGGCAGAGACGTTAGGAGGACAGAGTAACGGAGATTAGCAAGTTGTTAGCACAGAAAAATGTATCTAGAGAAATTGAATGCTAAGTGATCATTAGTAGGGGAAAAGTGTAATGTTAGAAGACCAGTAGATGATATTTCTAATTCACTTGAATTTTAACTAAAAATAATGGGAAACAAGCAAAAGTCAGAATGAATTGGAACGTTAAAAAAATATTCTAAGCAGTGAGTCCCATTCATCAAGCAGTGTTTAAGGGTGAAATTTAGACAACTTTATCAGAAATCACCTTGTTTTGATTGAGCTCAACCATGTATGTCTTTTCCATCTCTAGTAAGATCATGTGATTCATCATTCCTCAGTGAAGCCTGTAGTCTGTTTGCTGCCTTGTGTATTAACAGCAGACTGTGCAGACAGAGGACAAAACAAGTGAAAGAGAAACAGTATCTCTTTGAAGAAATTTGACATAATATCTTTAAGAAATGTTTTAATGTAAAAACATAATATAGGGAACAAAAATCAGGGAGAAATGGAAACACAGGAGGCAAACGGCAGTCATGAAGAAGAACTAAGAGCTGGAGTAAAGGGAGAAACAGCACTAATTCAGATGAACCAAGGATCAAAGAGACAGGAAAATGGAGAGAAGGTAAATATATGACAGAAAGGAATAAAAATAGCACCAGCACAGAAATATTTAAAAAAAAAAAAAAAAACAGCAAGGCAAAAGGCAAGGAATCATGCAGAAGCATTTATAAAGACAATATGTTTTCTGTTTAGTGGCAAACTTTGTGAATATGGAACCATTTTGGCATATGGAAACATTTCTTTTGGCCTGTTTAAAGTATATTGGTTATGGTAACTGATTTTCTTTCTGTTAGTTTTAGGCCACTGTGATTTCCTATTGGCTACTGTAACTGTTTTTAGGTTGCCTTGCTGACTATTTGGTGGGGAATGAAGGTGGTCAAATTGGTTCCTGCATGTCAGCCCAGTAATTCAGAATCAGAAAGAAGGAGTACCGTGGTGAACTGAAATTTTCTGGGAACTTAAAAGATTCATAGTGAACTTTCTTACGCTGGAACATATCCAGGATTCAGAGCTGAATACCCCACAAGTCTTAGAAAAAAAAATCTGCTGGGGGAGGGGAGAGTGATCAAAAGTTGGCAAGACTTCAAGTCTGCCTCATCTAAAAGAATCATACATTTTTAGCGAGTATGATTAACTGTGGGAAAGAATCACCAGGGGAAGTAATGGATTCTTCACCTCCTCATGTCCTCTGATGCAGATTGTGTTTTCTTCCAGAACTGCATTCAAGCTATTGAGCTCAATACAGAAGATCAAATGATTCTTTGATCCTAATAGTTCGAATCTATGAATGATAACACTTGTGGCAGTAGAGGCACTGATCCACATGATATTTATATAATGGTGACCTGTGAGGAAGAACGACTCTCTTCTTTCCTTCCCTTGATAAATCCACGGTACTAACTTCTCAACAAGAAGTTGTGTTTTCCTGAGGCTTGACAAGGCAAGGTGCTTGCGCTTTATGCCTTGCAGATCTTTCTTACTTTGTTCACACACTGTAACATGTGCTCTTTGATCTCCTAAGAGACAGCAGGAGATACTACAAAAACCTTTCTTTGAGCTGAGTTTAATGATTTGCTCTTATTGGCATCTTTACCGTATATGTTTTCATGAAGGGCTATTTTTGTGCTTGGAGATGTACTTCAGTTCAGCACAAAAAGCAGACTCATCCTGGGGTACGGTCAGTTTGGGGTCTTGTTCCCACAGCACCTATATCTAGCTGGGATCTTGTTCCCACAGCACCTGTATCTAGCTGGGACTGAGTGTTTGGCTCAATCTGGCCCTCACTCATGACAAAAGCTGTGACAGTCTTGAGTAACATTTCAGCAGAACCAGAGAGCTTTGCTGAGTTTCCTGTATCTGTCTTTTATTAAAAGGTCGACACATGTTCCCGTTGGAGAAGATCAAGTCCTGCACCTGGAACTAGCCCAAGATATAGCACAACATTTCAACAAGAAATATGGAGAATTCTTTCCTATGCCCAAAGCCATTTTAAGTGAGCTGGTCTTGTTTTTTTTGCAGACTGCAACTTCCCCCCCCCCCCCGGTTAACTGTACTTCAAGGTTGAAGATGGATTTAAATATTGTGGAAATAGTTGCAGGGACCAAGAAAAGGGAGCAAACTGATGCTAAGGGAGTGGAAAATTTAAAACTGACAAGAGACTAAAGGCTGTGAAATTGAACTCCCAAGATAGACATAAGGCTTTACAGATCCCCGGTAGAGGAATGTATATGACGTCTGGTATTCTAGTCCAGGGGGTCACATGCACTCTGCTGCTGCCAGTCAGCCTTGCTCTTCAAGCGCTGGACCTCTTAAGAGTAGGATCTCTACTCCATGTTGCTAGATCAGGAGATATATAAGGAACAAGACAAGAGACCACTAGCAAGCAGAATTCTTCAATGTCTGCAATGTAGGTGTTTACATTAAGCATGCTAAACAGGTTGTAGGCTTATTGCTACAATGCTCAAAAGTCTTTTAAGTGTGTTTAATATATGCTTGCGTATTTCAGTAAGGGTCTCTTACAGAGCTAGACTTTCCGTTTCTGATCTTAGACTCAGGGAGGCTTATAAGGAAAATCTCAGCCATTTTTTGAGCTATAAGGTCATAGGCCAGGGGGTGAGGAGGAGTCAGATGGCAGAAATGGCATGTTTAAGAAACGTGAAGAAATGGGCAAGGAAGAAGCATCTTTGTTGTAAGTAATGTAGAGGAATGCACAGCAGAGACCTTCGCCCCCAAAAGGGCAAGGAGCTCTCACCTTAGAAAAGACAAGCAGTAATAAACCTTTCTCAATTTTCAAGCCTCAGTGACAAAAATTGTATTAGACCCAGAGTGGAGCCTAGAGAATACAGAGTATTGCAAGCTCTGCAGTTTCTAATGAACAATTAAATACTAAGTACTGTAATGAGGAGCTGAGTGTAGCCTATGATGCAGGTGAGACTGTTTCCCAGGAAATAAAAAGCTCAATTTGGGAAAAAAAAAAAGAATTTTTCACTTTCCTCATGAAAAGCATCCCTTCATGAGTGCACATGTAGATGCAAACCAATGAAATATCCTAGGTGAATGGAAGAGTTAGGGTCCTATTCAGACTCATTAGCTGTAGGCAGTTAAATTACCTGGACTCCTTCAAATTTACAGAAAAGAGATGGGCTCTTCCAAAAGGTGATTCAGAACAGAGCACTTGCTGGGGCAGTCTGAATTGTACACTGGAAGAACACTTCTCCTTTCACTGAGTACATAGGCCGTCTGTGAGGAGTATGTGGGTAATTTAGTTGGCTGTATTAGGTGTCTGAAAACAATTGGTGTGAGTACTTTCTAGGTCAGTGGTACTTTGTGTATTCCATGAATGATGCTTCTTGGTGAAAGACTGAAACAGTTTGGGTTGATGTTGTTAAAAAAAGTACTTTGAAATATTCCCTGAATGCTACTATTCTATTTCATGTACACATGTATATGTTAGTAGTTTGTACAATATGCACACCTCTCTTATCTGAACAGAGCTTTGCCTCTAATGGAGCTGGTTGGTGTTAAGGAAACAACTGTCTTTACTGATATTTAGGAAAATTACCAAGAACTTTTGGGTGGAAGAGTTTCCTAAAGTAAGGAGATTAACTGTTCTGGGATTCTTTTTTACCGGTGGATTTAAGCTGTTTCTCCACTGTTACAGTACATGTCAGTAGTGTGCCGTCCATGCTCTCTAGGTAACTTGTCCCCAGTGCCAGGAATACAAGGGAGGAGAGAGTTTTGGGGGAAAATTGGCATGTAGCCACAGCAAATATTAGGAAGTGTCCCATCAGAAGTTTCTGCGTAGAGAGGAGGGAAGAAATGGAGCAGGTTTTCATTTAGTTTATCGGAGGAGAAGAGTGGCTTAGAAGTACAGGGGGGGCATAAGGACTAAATAGGACCCTACATGTTTGTGCTCACAACTCATTTTTAAGCAAGGATAAACAGAGAACTTCATCATGCTGCTACAAAGTGTTCTTAGCAATTGTCGTAAGAAACCATTGTCTATGTGTGTTCGTAATTATTCCCTTTTTTTTTTTTTTTTAAGGTACAACAAAGAAAATAAAATCCCTCAGAGATCCAACAGTGAAGATGTCCAAGTCAGACCCACAGAAGTTAGCTACTGTTAACATAGCAGACAGCCCTGACGAAATAGTGCTAAAATTCCGCAAAGCGGTGACTGACTTTACCTCTGAGGTGACCTATGACCCAGACGGTCGTCCTGGTGTCTCCAATCTGGTGTCCATTCATGCTGCAGTAACAGGCCTTAGCATAAAAGAAGTGCTGCACCAATCTGCTGGTCTCGACACTGCTCACTACAAAATGGTGGTAGCAGAGTCAGTTATTCAAAAATTTGCACCTATCAGGAATGAAATCAAGAAACTCCAGGAAGACAAATCCCATCTGATAAAGGTTTTAGAGGATGGAGCAGAGAAAGCCAAAGAACTGGCTGCCCCCATCTATCAAGAAATAAGACGACTGGTGGGATTTCAGTAGAAACTGCTGAGTAGTTGCAAGGACTTTTGTTTCCTGGGACAGACGTTTTGTTATTTGTATCTTCTTAATCATTTTGGTTTGAAACAAAAACTTTTTTTCCTGGAAAATCCAAGTAGAACATTGAATGTGTTTGCATTAAAACATGTGCATGAAGTCGGATATTTCCAGTGGGACCAGCATTGAGCTTGTCTGGATAGTCAAAGAGAGAGGGCGGAAGCAATCACAGTTCGTGAAGAAACCCCACAAAAGCAGAATATGAGATTACCCAAATGGAGTTTTGGGTTTTCCATTGACCACTGCAAGAAGCTGAGGTATAGGCAAGGTGATCAGAATCTAGCAGAAAGATTTGTAATCTTCTCAAGGACACCCTTAGCTGTTCATGTGATCTTACTACAAATGGAGAGTTCATCCCATTGGTGGTTATTCAGCTTTGATATGGTAGTTGAATGTGTTTTTGGATAACCAGAATAAAAGCACAGGCTTACAAATCAAAATGCTCAGGATGATGAAGAGAGAACTTACTGCCTCTCCCTATCACGTCTTCAAACTCAGTGTAATTTTGTATCTGCATCTAGTTTGTGTGAAGTGAGTCAATGTGTCTTATGGCTACAGATATCCATACACCACAACTCACTGTGACTGCTGTGCTAGATGGCTTATTTGATAGTCACTCCAAAGAATCCAGAGAGTGGACTTGAATTTCACTTCTGCCACCTGTGCCATCCTGCTGGTCCAGGTCTAAGATACTTAAGTGAGAAGCGACATGTGCTTCAACTGCTCTTGTTCCACCTGCTGTTCGGTTTAGCAGGGAGCTCTAGGATTTTCAGTTCAGCATCAAGTCTAGGATTCCTTTAGAAAAGGTACAGGGGAAAAGATGTAGTCCTCTGTGAAAGAAATCTTAGGCTGAGAAATCAGAGAACTTTCTGTAGAATTTACAAAATTATTTGTTTAGAAAATTGTGCTGAGGTCAGAGCCAGAATGGGATTAAATAGTTCTTTATGAAATCTCACTACTGAGCCTCAAGGAAACTCAGTGGTGGCAGAATGGTGTTAGCCTCTACTGGTCTTAGGCCTCACAAGACCCACGGACTGGGACCCATGGACCATGGCATTTGTTGGGGAATGTGTGGCAAAGGGGAATTGCCAAAAGGAGACACCCCCTTCTGAACAGGGGGCAGTAATACGTGTTAAAAGGTAACGAAAGCCCTACTGGTCCTGTGCCAGCATATTTAAGTGCATCATTGCACTTAATGGTGTGGTGTTTGAATTTGCTATACTGTGATGTAAATTGAGTTCATCCTGTACTCCAGCAGCTCATAACCATTATATGCTTGTGGCATTTGTCATGAAAGATTGCAGTCTTACATGACCGAGTTAGTAAAACTGGGGAGGGTTCTATGTAGTGCGGTTGTTTGTTTCTTTTTTAAAAGAAGCTATTTAGTTTTAAATCTAGTTAATTATCATAGTGAGATGATTCAGAAAGAATTATTTAATTTTGCAAAACAAGAAGTTGTGGACTGAGCATCTGCGGACCTGTACTGAGATCTGTACTTATTTGTTGGGGATCTGAAGAAGAGAACTGACACACAAGAACTTGATGATGACAGAGTTTCTAAAGTTAGTCAAGACTAGAGGAGCAGAGTGGATGGAGACAGAATGATGGGAAACCAAACTCAGTGCAGACAAGTCCAAGGTAATGTCCTTTGGAAAGAGTAAGTGTACTCAAAAATAGTCCCTTGTTTCAAATTAGCTGTAGCGGATTAGGAAAGGGCACAGTTATAACTGTGCGTATTTAGGTAGTTTTACAAAACTTTTGCCAGTATTCAACAGCTGCATTAGTCTGTGGGGGAACTAAGACAGAAGATTAAGGCACACAGTTACTGCTGCTTACTGACTTGGCATAAAGTGTTTGCTGGTGACACTTTTTAACATGGGTTGATTTCTCCAAAGGTCCCACAATAGGTTCCTTAAGAGAAGATAGCACAGTGCTCATGGGAATACTGAAATGCCTTAGCACTAATGTATCTAGTTTCTACCTGTTTCTTTTTTTCACTAGCAAAGATAGCAGCATGTATTCAAAAGACAAATCATAGTTTCAAGGTGTCTTTATACTTCTGATACTCAAATCACCTAACATACAGGATTGGCATTCAACATTGCAGTGAAAAGGAAATAGGACTATTCATGTGTCTTCAATACAATTTGTTAAAAAAAAAAAAAAGGGAGGGGGGTAATGACATCAACAGGCAATTCTGGCTTGGTACCCAAACTGTTCTGAGCGGTCTTTCCAAAACTGTTTTGGTTTTTTTTTTTCAGAAAATCATGTAGGTGAAGCAGGAAGAAAAGCTTCAAGAGCCCTTTTTTTGGGGTAGGGGTTTAATACATTACATATTTAACAGTGTTTCAATCAAATTTACTATTTTCTCTCTTTTTAATTCAAGAATAAATTGGGGTTTTCTCCTTCCCTTTCCCCTCTCAGTCAAACAAATCTTACTTGCCTGACCTATTTCCTTCAAGTAAGGAAATATGCCTGTTTTTTCTTCCTTAGGGAAGTGAAACTTGTGTAAAATGAGTATATTCACCTACTGATTATTGACTTAGCCTTTTTATTTTAGTATCTCCTGTGGAGGAATTCTCAAAGCTGTATCTGCCCAATGAAATAATCCCAGTTCCACTCATAACCATGATCATTAGAGTCCCCTGAGGGGAGACAACTGTAATGTCGATATTTGCAGGTATCTGCTGCCTATTTCAGTTTTCTTAGAGCGTGGATTTTCTGGGAAGTTAATCATCTTGGCATTCAGGTTAAGAATCTAACTGGACCTAGCCTGGCTACCTCTTTGCATTCCTTGAGCCATTTGCTTTGCATCTAGGAAGAGTTTGGCAGGCAGAAGCTGAGCTTGAAGCGACCTGTGCTCGCTATTATCAGTAAAAGTTGTTTGGTACCAAGCTACTCAGATCTCTTTGCTCTTCTATCTCCCTGTTTCCTCTTCAGAACATTTTTGTAAGCACGCATTCTAGATGGAGTTCTGTGGCAGTGTTTACTTCAGCAAAGCAGTGCAGATGTGTTAGAGCAGCTTTTTAGAGAACAGTTGTTGGAGAAGGCTTGATGCTATGTACTTCAGAAGGATTTGTTTCACACTAACCCTCGTCCAGTGTACCAGGGCTTTACTGTTTGTTTACATCAGGAATGCAGTAGGTGCACTCCTGAAAAGCATTTTCGTGTTTGGTTTCATCTAGTTCATGTTCCCTGAGACTTCTCTGTAGTGCCCACTGAAGCGCAGTTAGTGGGAACAGTAGGGAGTTTCTGCAGAATTACACTCCTGATCGCAACCACAGTGCTCGTGTAGGCGTGCCCTGTGGTGCTGTGGAAGTTGTAAGGTGTTCTTCCAGGACTGGGTGGGAAAGAGATCTAATCACATCTTTCCTGGTTGAAGAAAGAGCTGAAAGGTGGAGAGGTATCCTTACCCCTTGCTATGTTGCTCTTTGTTTCAGCTTCCTTTTCTTCAGCAATCCTTTTCCTCAAATATGTGCAGTAATTGTGTCTTAGTCTCAAAATCTCCTCTTTACCCATTCCTGTATGTTTAGTGCATCTGAAATACTGCGGATCCCAACCACTACATATGTATCAGACCTAGCATCTCCAGGTAACTGAAGAGATTCACTTACCTTTAGAGACGAACATCAACTCCACAGTGAATAACTTACTAAGATCTAACTAAAACATTTATACACTTGAGACATTTATCTTTGCGACCAGTGGTTCCTAGGAAGTCATCACTTAGCAGAAGACACTGATAGTGAGTCTCAGTTACGTGCTCCCACTTTAGAGCACAGAATTTACTGGGAATTTTAGATTCAGGAGCAATGTTTTCTTCAACAGAGACTCCAGATGATGATTGACCTCATAAACTAACGCCAGCATCTGCATACATCCTTGCCTCAAATAACTGGAGTATATGTATATTGTACATTATACTGGAATTTATTTGTAACTCTTAAAAGATGTGGTTGAAGTATACATAGTTTTCAAACACCATGATCTGGATTCTCAGATTCTCCAGAAGACCTTGTGCTTAGTTCTGATTCAGCGTGTGTTTATCTACAAACAATTCAAGCAAAACTCTTTAGCAGGATTACGGTTGCCTTCATTCAAGGTTAGGGAGTTCATAGAAGTTTAAGGAAAGTTTAAGGAAGGACAGTGAAATGGAATCCTTGGGGACTGGCCTACGTCTAAATGTTTTGGGACTATAGATTATCAGAGCAAATGTTTTCTTATCCTTGGTTAGGACCATCATGATCCTGACAACAGTACAGCAGTAAATACTGCTGATGAAAGCCTTTATGTCAGCTTATGTAGGAACTCCATCTGGTTTGTTGAGGACTGTACTATAACATGAAACTCCAACTTTTCTGCTCTCCACAGTTTGCTAGGAGTTGTGTCAGCAGAAATCTGTTTGGAAACCATTAGCCAAAGCCAAATCCAATCCTCAGATCCAAAGCCTTTGGATGTTTTCCCAAAATGAGGATTGCCCGAAACAGCTTGTTTTTGACAAGCTACAGTACCAAGTTCAGTAGTTGCTGTAGGATCAGTAAGAGTCAGAGGTCCATTCTGAATGACTCATTTGTATTTTTCATTACTGCTTTGATGCATCTTCTACTTACCCATATGGTTCAAAACTCAGAGAGGGTCTGTGTGTGGTTCTGGTAATAGCAACAGTATGGACCCAGGTGGGTTTGAGTCTTGAATCTAATGAGCACGTTTTTTCAGTGGTCCAATTTGGTTAGATTTATATTCAGAACAACAGATGACTGTTTCACCTGTACTGTTATCCTTGCATTTGAGTTCCTGGATGCTGCCTACCTGTTTGTTTATGACTTGATTGCTTCACAGAAAGAAATAGTCTAGCGTGCTAGCATAGGGAGTCTAGTGGAAAAGGTTTTCTGTTGAGGGAAGATGTTATCTGTTCTTGCCAAGAAAACAAAAACCCCTCTTTCTGTTATATTGGACTATCTAATTTCCTTTAAATGAGTTGATCTGTTCCTTCTCTCTGGGTAAACTTGGCAATAATAGCTGCAAGAAGAATGTCACTTTATGGGGTAGTCAAAAGTCTTGTTAAGGACCCAGGCATCTCCTCTCATCATTTCGGAAGTCCCTTACGTCGTGGTACTTTACTAGTTGCATCAGCCAGTTTCAGGGAAAATGCTGCAGCAAAACTGTACTCTTATGTGACATTCATTGATCCAAGTAAAGCTTTTGTGCTTTGGTTTGGTTTTTTTTTAACTCATAGGCTGTGAGAGAAGACTTTTGTTAAACTTTGAATTTCCAACCAAGCTTTCTATCACATGGTCCTTTGATGACCAGGTGACAGCTGAAGTAATGGAAAATTCTCTTTATTGTCACAAAAGATTCTGTGCTGATTCCTGCTGGTTTTTCTGTTGGCTTTGTTGGTTGTGCTAATGGTCATATTGGGGAAGGTTTGACAGAAAAGTATTTATTTATTTATTTTGGTTTGTGCCAATGAAAAATCATTCTACCTGCAACAGTACCACATTATTATGCAAATAGCAGATTCATTGATCATTTTGCTTTTAGGCAGCAGCTTTGGTTTCACAATTATTTTATATAAAACCAAATGCCAACCTCCTGTACTGAGGAATGAGCACATGTGCCCAGTTACAATAAACAGTTTAACATCTGGGAAGATATTTTGCTACTGTGGTAAATTGCTGTCACACAACACCATGACTGAAGATGAGATTATCCACTACATGAGTGGTCTTGTGCTGCCTGTGGACGTGAAACTAAGCACTGAGCTTAATGTCTGTTGTGCTGTCATGCTCTCAGCACTCCAACATGGCTGAGAGACAGGAACAGCAAATCTGTGCCACACGAGAAGGCTCGATCAGTTCCAGATGTGCCATATTTGGTGTATATGGAAGATGAAATGTCAGGACAAGAGTTCCAGCACCGAAATCCTTAAAAGTTATTAAATGTTTGGTAGTAACAGCATGCTTGTAAAAGCCTGGGTATGGTAGCATGGTCATAGCCTCATTCATGTGGCTGACACGAGAAGTCACACAGCTGTATGTGAAGGTGGAGTAAAGTAAGCCATCTGCTTCCTCAATACAATCAATGTAAAGACAGTATGAGTCTAATCTGAAGGGTTAATGGATTAACCCTTACAAGTGGGAAGCAACAGCTTATGGCAGAGCAAGGTGGTACCAGATCTGTCTTGGTGTCCTAAACCGTTCTGAAACCAGATGCTTGCAGTTCAGGTGGGGACTTCAAGTCGTACAAAGCACAGGCAAGATCCTGCATGGACAGTGTCACTTGTCCTGCATGCTGTTGTATCTACGACTCTGATCGGTGTGATTTCTGAGGCATGTCTTCATTGTTGTGTGACTTTATTGTCATCCATCAACGTGAAATGATGGTCACGTGCTGATAAAATTAATGAAACTTCTGTTATAAACATTGAATGTACGTTCTTTGCTATCTTTGGTGAAAACATCTTTCCTGATGCCCCAGGATTTATAGAAACATTGATAAGCTAAATACAGATGAAACTTACCAAAACAAGGCTACTCTTTGGCATTACCCAGAGTTTCTGGTGTAGGTGGTCTCTGGCTTCGTTCACCCTGTTTACTTTCATGTTTCTTTCCCTAAACCGCATCCCTCTCTGAGTAAAGTACAATCTTGTATGTTGAATGTTGTGAGACTGGCTTTTTATTGTGACTGGAAGCAGTTGTATTTCAAGACTCTCTTTGTGGTGTTTGCTGAATGAATAATAAAAGATCTCAGTAAGTGCCTCTTGAGTACTCAAGCCAAGAAAGATCTTTCTGAGTGGGTTGGGGCTTGCTTTGTCCACACTTATTTCTTCACAGCCTGTCTGGCAGATGTTCCTACAGCAAGAATGGGAAAAAGAGCAATATTCTGTTTAGGCTTGTGGGCCAAATGTAAACTGTGAGAGGGGCAGTGTGGCATCCATTCTTTTTAGGCAACTCTCATCAACTTTCTGTTACTGACGTAAGTGCTTGCAAACCCCCAAAATTGAAGTTGTGTATATATATTCAGGGAGAAAAAAAGACTGGCTATTTACCTTACAGTAACTATGGTTCTTCAAGACTTGTTATCCACATGTGCTCTGTGTCCTGCCTTCCATCTGTTCTGATCAGAAAGTTACTCCTGAGATTCTTGCTCTTAAAAATAGGTTGCACTTTTTTCTTGCAACAGGAAGCAAGGTGTGCAGAGTTAATGCTGGGCTTCAATGGCTGCATCTCTTTTAAAAGAATCCAGTCATACATTCCTGGGGCATATGTGGAATCCATGTGGACAAGGCATCTCAAAGGACCACGGTTTAACTATAGTTTTGATGCACGGAAAGCTCCTCCCCATCACATCAAGTACACTTCTCAAGAAGCACTGGAGTTGCTGTCTAGTCACAGGCTGAACGCACTGGACGTGAACGACTAAACCCATTTTCTTCTCGGAGCTAGTGTGTTCACTAGGCATGCACGTTGACACATGACGCAGAAGGGCCTTGATGGACGTTGGGAGAATGTTCGTTGGGAGAGGATTACTGCTGCCTTTGAGACAACTGATCCAAGCTGCGACACTCCTGGCAGCATGAAGCCCCTAGAAGGAAGCTGTGAAGTGGATGAATTTACTGTGTGGGCTGCATGAAGGCTGCAGGTTAAGTAGTGTTGGTGTGACCTGTTGGGAAAGTGTCATGTCGGTGTTTAATAACCATTGCAGAAATGACTCAGGGATGTGCTGGGATTCTGAAGATCTTGGATTCAGGTGTGTTGCTGACTTCTGTGTGGGAACAGGTTGTTCTGCCTCCACTGAAGATGAAATGTGCTTTTGTGGGGGGCTTATTTCTAATGGGCTTAATACCTACAGAGAAACAGTGGTGTTAAAATAGGCTTCAGAGTTACAATATACCTGTGTAGAATAACAGCAAAATTGAGGTGGTGAGCATCACTGCTCTTTTAATCCATTTTGCTTACCAGTATCACATGCTGGCAGGAAGAGAAATTCTGCTTTTTTTGATTCTTTAAGCCAGCAAAGTCCTGACTCAAAGGGCTTCACTCTACTCTCTGCTTGCCTTTGAGGAGATGGATTAGCTGAAGTGTGAATGTCGTCTTTGTGGTTTATGAGGATGTTTCAGTAGATGATGAGTGGTTTGTCAAGGGACATCTCTGGGTGGCCTGAGAAGATTTAATGGATGCTGGAAGGTTGGGGGGGGGGTGGGGGTGTTTTAGTTCTCTTTAGTTTAAAAAAAAAAAAAAAAGTGTAATGTATCTGCAGCTGAGGATCAGGAGCTGAGAATTAAAATAAATACAACAGATTTCCTAACAGCTTCATAGAATGTTTTGCTACAGCTTCATAGAAAACAACAAAATGTGCATCAGCAGGGCCATTTTGTTCTGTTGGTTTTAATCTGATTTGTGTCTTTGTTGTCTGCCTTGTGAGTTTTCTGCTCCTTTAGTGTTATTTCTGCAGGAAGAGTTTTGCTCTTTGGTTAAGTAAAGAAAATCTAAGAATATGTTTCACCTTCTGTTTCTTTGATGTCCTTGAGCAAGTTGCTTAACTTTGCCTCAGTTTCCTTTGCTATAAAATGAGGCAGAGGAGACTTTGTTACGCAGGTATTGGGAGGCTAAACTAATATTTGCTAAGCATTTTGAGCCTTCCAGTTGAAGATGCCGTGGCTTGGCGCTGAGTTGCAGTGTTTCTTCCTGAGATGCTCTATTAGCGGTGCTTGTGGCGTGAATAAACATAGTGAAATGTGCTGGAGGGCAGACAGTTCAATCCAGAGTCATAAATAACGGATCCAATGAAAGCGTCAGAGTCGTCTGCTTCTCAGAAACCTGTAGGCTATTGCTTTCTAACTTGATACTTTTTGTTCTGCTGCAAAATGACTGAAAAATGTCCTGAAAGAAACTTACACTGCAGTCTTTACTGCAGCTCCTTAATCTTTGTCTCCTCCCTGCAGCCTGAAAGCCAGGGCCTCCGGCTGGGATCTAATATCAAAAGAAGGGTAGTGCCACTACAGGGAGGGGAAAAATAATTACTAAATTTCCTGAATAGTAAACAGTTTGGGTTTGTTTTTTTCTTTCAAGGAGCTGGTTCCCCTGCTCTTTTGGCCCTTGCTCAGGTGGTGGGTGTCTCTAGGGCGGGATGCCCCAGCCTGCCGTCGTTGCGAGCCTCTCCCCGCTCCCCACCCCGAAAACAGCAGCCAGTGGAGAAAGCGGGTGTGACGGGGGGAGTCTCACAGGAGCGAAGCGGCGGTGGGGAGCGTTGCTCAGCCTCCGTGCGTGGGAAGGAGCTTCCCCTCTACGGGGGGAGCTGCCGCCCGCCCGGCTCCACCGCGGCCGGCGGGCGGGGAGCGCAGTGCGCGGCGGCGGGCGCCAGGGGGCAGCCGCGGGGCGGGGCGGGGGCTGCGGGGAGGGCGGAGGGACACCACCACCCCTCCTCAGAAAGGGCCCGCAGCCCAGGGCCGTGGCTCCCCGCGGCACGGAGCCGGGGGCTGCTCTTGCATGTGTCCCGCTGCTCTGTCCGGGGCGAGAGGGCGGACTCCGAGCTCCACGGGTACGAGGAGATGAAGCTCAGCCTTCCAAAGTCAAACTAGTCCCCACGGGGAGGGAGCCCGGCTCAGCCCGTTATTTGCGGGTGAGTGCGGGAGGTCAGCTCCGTGCCGCGGCACTGCGCAGCTCCGCACGGGGCTGTGTCCCCGGGCTCCCCAGTGGCCTCTGGGCATCCACCGAGCCCTCCCAAACGTCAAAAACAAACAGGAGGCGTCTTGACGCTCAAGTGGCGCGTCGCCTTTCCCTTGTCCTCTCCCTCCCTCCTTCTGGAACGGTGCTTGCTCACGGCACGGAGCAGAGCCCCAGCACTGAAGGCCACCCCGAGATCTCGGCATCCCCAAGGGCTCTTTTCTCGCCCTCCCGCAGATTCCAGAGCAGAAAACAGGACAGACCCCACCCCACCTTCGGGGTAGTGAAGCCCTGGAGGGGAAACGAGGGTGACTCCAGCACCTCTCGGTCCGTCCCTCTCCCGACGATTATTACCCAGCATTTTCCCTCAGGCGAGCCGAAGGCTGGGGATGATTTCAGTGGCCGAGAGGTTTGAAGGCATACGGGAGGGGACTGTGCAGGCGCGATCAGATCTGCTCGTCGAGAGTTATTTGCTAAACCCTCCCCCCTTCCCTAAACACGAAAAATACGAGACGAGCCGAAGATTGGCCCGAGCCGTTACCTCCATAACGTGGGGAAAGAGGGAGAAGGGTGCTACGCTGCCCGGGAAACCTTTCATTACTTTGTTTTCAAGAGAGGGCAATAGGATCGACAGGGCAAAATACACCTGATGCTGCTAATTGCAGCGAGGACAGAATGAGTGTCTCGGCAGCTACAGACGCCCGCCGCCTTTTGTTGCCGTACGAGCACCGGTACACTATCTTTTCCTCTTGGCTTTATTCGTTCCCCCCTGCCTCTGCTGGGGCTGGCTAAATACGCCTTCGAAACAAAAGCAGAGACGTGGGGTTTGGAAAGCCTAAGTGCGATCCGGGCCGTGTATCCCAACCTTGAGCCTCTTTCAGCCCCGCAATGCGATGCTGAACCCCGCGTGGCCGTGCATCTCCTCGCCTCCGCGGGGTCGGAGCGTTGCAAGTCTCCGAGCCCTGGTGTGGCGGCAGAGGTGACAGAGGAGAGGGGCTAGTCCCGAGCCCTGCGCCTCTGCCGTCCTCCTCGGGCCCCAAACTCGTGGGTGGGCAGAACTGCCCGCATCCGTGTCCCCATCCAGGGGCTTTCGGGGCGACTTAAAGCAAGGCAATGATTGCCTTCATCCGATTGCGGCCGAAGCAACCGCGTTTTGCTGAGGCAGGGAATAAATCTGCGGGTTGCCGAGCACCCCTTTATGTAGCGTTCCCCGCAGTTTGAGCTCTTTGGGATGAGCGAGAGGTTAAACTCCAGGTTCACGTGAAAATACCCCGGAGACAACGTGCGTGGGGGAGGCGGGGGAGGCAGCAGCGGCGGACTGCAGCGCTCTGTCTTTTCAAGCATCTCAGCGGGGAAAATTGCAGCAACCTCCCTACGACGAAAACCAATTTAGGGGAGAAAAGAAAACAGAAAACAATTAGAGAGTTGATACGTTTCGAGAAATGAAACCTTGAGCGCCCAGCACCGTTCCGTGCAGGGTACAGCGTTAGTTGCCTTAGCTAAATCCCGCTGATCATTTTTTTTCTTCTCTCGGGGAAGCCAGGCGAGTCCCGCGAATCTCTACGCGGTTTCAGCGGAGGCTCCGGGTGCTGAAGCCCGCGGCGCTGCGGTGCCGAGGGCGGGTAGCGCATCACTCCTGCGGCTCGGAGCAGCCGGTCTCTCTCCCCTGCCCCTCCTGGTGCTCACACCGGGCGGGAGGTCTCCGCTCCCGGCTTCTCCCGGAGTACCAGGGGTCAGCCCCGACGAGTACCTTTTCTGCCTCTTATTTCAGGCGACTGAGGCGCCTACACCAGCCATTCCCGTTGTGCCTCGCAAACTTTCCCCAAGCGTTGTCGTGTCCGAAATAAATTTTCTAAACAAGCATTTGCCTCCCAAATACGAGTATAATCTTCCTGGGCTTTCTTTTTAAGGACTTCCATTGAATCGATGCTGCAAAGCTCTTTATCTCATAGTGCAATACGGAATGTGGCATTGTACACATATGGTTTAGTTTTTCCCCCCTAATTCTTGCGAGCTGGGCAGCTTTGAGCCGGGAAAGGCATAGTTATACGTATATGACTCCTTCCACATTCTAAGACGCTGCAGAGGTATAGGGTGGTTTGGGAGATGTGTTTGGGCAGAGAGATTAAACTTAAGTCTCGGGCAAATGTACTTTAAAGCGGATTCCGAGGAAACGAGACCGTCCTTAGGACAGAGCTAAAAATGCCGTGGAAAACCGTTATTGCTATTGCTGAAAATACGCGAAGCACGGAGAGATCAATTGTAATGGCAAACACATCAAGAATAAGAGTTAAGATACCGTGTGGGGGAAAAAAATAGAAAGAAAGGAAGGAAGAAAAAAAAAAGAGAAGGAAGGTACGTGTAAAGCCGCTGATAAAAGAGGATGCGTGCAAAGCCGGGGGAGCCGTGGGGCGTGGGCGCAGGCAGGGGCCGCTGACGCGAGGTCTGGCGTGCGGTGCGGGCATGGAGGCAGGGGGCAAGCGGGGGGGGAAGGTGGCAGGCAGCCTGCCCGCGGCCGCGCTCAGGTACGGCCGCCCCGGAGCCGGCAGGCCGGCCCCTCTGCCTTTCCCCGCCGCGCTGATGGAGCCGAGGGCTCCCCGCCTGGGGAGGCGGTTTGGGAACCCCGCAGCCGGCACAAAATCACGCCGCCGGGGCCCTGCAGTTCTCCACCCCGCGCCGTCCCGGCCCCGGGCGAGCAGGGGGGCTGCGAGGGCTCCCCGCGCCCCTCCCGAAACTCATCCCAGCTCGGAGCCTGCACCCAGGGGCTCGCCTGCCTCACGCCGCGTGTGTCGCTGTGCGAGTGTGTGTGCGTGTGTGTGTGCGTGTGTGTGTGGGAGCGTCCTGCGTGTGTGTGGATGCGTGAGGCTGCCGTGTCCGTGCCTGGTTTCTGTTTGAAGGCATCTAGAAGTGTTGTCTCTGGTCTCCACACGACCCGCTGGCAAGGCAGAGGGGGTGAGTATGAGTGATGTAGCCCCTGGTTGTGACCCCTCTTTGTGCTGTGTCTGAGCTGCCAGGCCATCTTGTCTGGAGTGTGATTTTTATCTTTAGCTGCTCAGGAAGAGTTTACTCTGCGTTCTCCTTCTTCCTCTGAACTTGACAGGGAAGTGTCGGTGCGATTTTATTTCGTGCAAGACAGTGCCTGCAAAAGCGATATATGCTTCAATCCAAATACATAAGTCCGAGTGAACTCCACTCTCTGAACTGTGCCACCCCTTTCCAGGCTGAACTCAAGCTCCTTTTCTAACTTGCAAAATCTGTCCGTGTGCCTGCCCACCGGTCTGTCCATCTGTCTGTCCGTCGATCTGCCTTTGGGGCTGGGCTTTCTGGGAAAGGCAACCCAGGTCAAACCACTGAGTACTCAAGTGTATGTGCAGTCCTTTACCAGTTTGTTTTGGGTAGGTTTCCTCCCAAGCCCCCCCGAATTCGTTCTTATTTGAGTAATGAGACAAAGAAAGACCCGTCTCCTTACTGAACAGCTAAGGCCCCGAAACCAAAACCCAATCACAGCAGTCAAAATTCAGAGAGCTTCTTTGAAGGAAGTGTATTTGTATTTACGTTTATATACACGAATGTAGACCCGTAAAAAGCTCCCGAGCCGCGCCAGTGTGTAAACGAAGTGTCAACCCCTGTATTGTGTGAAAAGAGATAACATTCATCTTCTAGGTGCGTGTGAAAGAGGTTGCTGGTTTATTGTTGAGTTTGGTTTTTTTTTTTTTCCTCCAGAAATAAACATGAAGTTATTTCTGAAATCCTTTCCCCCCCCGGTATTCTGCCATTTTCTGTGATGTAGCTGCCGTTGCAAAAAGGAGACGAACAATTTCGAAATCTCGGATCACGGTTAGAGGATAGGAAGAGTTAATGCCGCCAGCCCAGCTCTGTTTCTAGACAGAGGTATTTTGGAAAATGGCAATACGCTGAAGAAAAGGTGCTCTCCGAAAGGACGAGCCGCTCGGCTAAACGCCGTGAAACTGTGGAGGAGGGAAGCTCTGCAGCTGCGGAGATCCCGACCCCGAAACGTTTGCTCTGTAGTTATTTACGATGATCATTTGTATCGAGTGCGGGAATGCGGGAGGGCCGAGCTCTTATTGCAGCTCTGCTCAGGTTTACAGCCGCGAACCGTAGGGGACCGTGCTGCAAAGCCGAGGTCTTGAGGGCCTCCACTTTGGCAGGGAAACCCCCCCAGCGCTGGTGGGACACCACGCTTCATGGGATGTCGCCGAGGTGTCTTCTCTCCAGCGAGGCTTTGGGGCTTGTGCGTGTCGGTCTCGGTCTCTCGGGGCGGGGGAAGTGTTTGCTAAATCATTTTCCAATGCCGAGGTTAAAACGAAAAGGCGACCTTTGAAGCGTCGCTTATGAGACGCGCCGCGCAAACCTGGAAACCAAGTCTCCGGGGATCGGTCGTGAAACCTAAAGAGGGGATGGGGAGCCTGGAAATCTTTGCAGCGGCAAAGAGGATTAATCGCATAATACCGGCTAGACGGCGCCCGCCCGGGCCGTGCGTTTAAACATCAAAACAAGGGGGAAAAAAAAAACAATGTGAAAAACAGGGAAGATGCAGCTACAATAAAAGCGGGTCACGTAAAACCTGCACCGCGCAGGCAGACCCGCATGCCCGGTGTCAGGGCGGAGGGAGGAAGGTGTGACCCAGACGCGTAAGGGGCCTTCGCCGGGCTCCCCCGGGCCGGCGGGGGAGGCGACGGGCGAGGCCGCGGCCACGAAGCGGAGCTGAGGATGGTGCAGCTCCACCACCGGTGCCATAGGCGTTGGGAGGGGAGGCATCGCCTCGGGGGCACACCGGCAACTAAAGGCCCGGAGCCCCGGCCCCGAGTGTGAACTGCTTTTGCGCTCCTGGTGACCCAGCTCGGCCTTTTCGGGTGCTGGAGGAGGGACTCGGGGCTGCTCTTGGTTTCCCGAAAAGAGAGCAAAGCGCTGCGATTTCTTCTCCGCGGCTCTCTGGGTGATTCCTTCTCCCTCTCTGCGTTTATATGCTTGTCCAACTTAAAAAAAAACTTTGTTCGCGAAAGTTTCTGTTCCCGGGGCTCCAGATATGTCTCCTGACACTGAAGAGTCGCGATCGACTTTTTCCCTTTTGCAGGAAACCGCCCGGCCCGTGGGGGTTTCTTCTGCTCTGCTCCAAGTTCAAAGGCACGATCCTGAAGTCGTTAAGGGGGCAAAAGGGACAAGTGCGAGGGAGGCACAGGGTCAGGAGAGCAGGGTAGAAGCTATTAGAGCCGCCGCCTCTGCGGGCTCGCCCTTTTCGGCCTCAGCCTTTCGCTGCGGGCATCGCCCTGTCCTGAGGACCCAGGAGCTTAAGGGGCACGGGGGGAAGGGAAATGTCACGGTATTTCTCTTTGGAAACGGGGACGGCACTGAGGGCCACCGAGCCGCCGAAGAAGTGACCCCGGCGGGGATCGGGGCTTGAGGAGAGCGCGGTTTCCCCATCCGCTAGCGCTCTTCTCCCTTCTTGGGATCCATGATCCCGAGGGCCCCGGGGCAGGCATATCCCTCCTAATAAACGGAACAAACATTTCTCTGCCGCTCCCGGGACCTGCCTCTCTCCGTCTCCTGGATCCCCTGTTAGCCCGAGGGCGTCTGCTGGGGAAATCTTCCCCTCGCCGCCGCCCTCTGCTCCTTCCCTGCAAATTATTGGGTTACACTCGGTCGCTGTGTTATACGGGGCATGTGCTGGGCCGTTAGAAGCCTCTATAAAAGAATAAAGCTTTAGTGGCAGCCCGAGCCTGAAACTCGTTTCCCTACACGTTATAACACAGTCCGCAGACGCCGTTTAGTAGCGACGGGATTTGGGCTAGTAGAAAGACGAGTCTCGTATTATTCCTATTTGATCGCAAGAAGAAAGACGTGTAAGGTGTTTCCTGTCTACTTGAGATTTTGTACGACCCTTTAGGCAGGTTATTTCTTTGGAAAACAGCCACGGAGCGCATTGTCTTTATCTGATGCTTGAAAGATTGGTGAGGAGAGGAAGGAGGAAAATCATTGTTAAAAACCACTTTGAAGTTGTGCAACTGTTGCTGCTCCAATTTTTTTCTCCAGTCTCCAGATGCACCAGAAATCGTTACTTTGATCTCACAAAGCAGCAATTTATATTTTTAAATTTTTTTTAAAAAATGGTGGGGTAACTCAGAGCGTAATGGCAAACATGCAGGGAATGAGGTCATTGGGGAGCGCGGGGAGGGCCCGGGGAGGCGGGGGGCAAACGCCGAGAGCTCAGGAATGAGGCAGCGGGGAGGAAGGGGCTTTCTCTCCAAACGAGCCTGGCTGCGGGAACATCTGCTCAGGGCTAGTTTTACATCCCCCCTCGTTCACAAGGGAAAAGTCTCTGCCAGTGCACATGGGGCTGGCTGGAGCGTGCGAGGGACCTTCCCTTCCCTGCGCGTGCCAGGGGATGGCGGAGAGGCGCGATGCCACGGAGAGAGGAGCGCAGACGTCGGGTGACGAGAAGCTTGGGAGCTGTTAAAAGCGCTGCTGGGGCATGGCGAGGTCCAGGACCCTGCATGCCAGAGCAGAGCCCCCACCTCTACGTCAGAGCAGACAGGAAATTTGGGGGAGCCCTTTGCTTTCTCTGGTGCATGAGCAACCTTCTTTGAGCGCTCCCCAAAAATGGGTCGCCCCAGACAAAACCACGAGCTTCGCGTCTCTTGCAACGCTGCCAGCTCGGGGATGAGTGGGGTGGCGTTACCAAAGCCAGCCCTACCCGGTGCCTGCGCCCGCCGGGGCAGGGGCAGCTCTCGTCTGCTCCCTCCTGCCCAGAGGCGCCTGGACCGGCAGTCCGGTCCCCACGGTCACGGCCACGGCCGCCACCGGGCCCGTGGTGGCGGCAGGAGCAGTGCTAGGAGCGCCCGGACGGGAGCAGCAGGCTGCCAGCTGCCTCCTCGTGAGGGCCTGGGGGCGTCCTCAGGCCGCCTCCTCCCTGACCGAGCCACAGCCACCTGCCTAATGGCTTGAGTCCCGGGAGAGACCCACCCGTGCGCAGGTCAGGAGTTTATTTTGCTAAGTAAAATCAAATGCGAGGAAGGAGGGGGGGACGGACCCGAGACACAGCGGCCCCATCACTCCGCCATTTAAAAAAAGAAGCAGAGCCGTGTCCCCGTCGGGCCCACCGGCTGTGCAGTGCCGGCGTGGTTTGTGCTGAACCCGGCGTTGATCGCGCGTGATTTTCCTGCTGGGCAACCGCTGCCTGGCATTTCCATCCCGAAGGTACCGACTCGGGAGCAGCCCGCTGTCCCTGCAGCACACGCTTGTTCCCGTCGTGCCCCCGTGGGCGTGTTTCCAGAACCTGCCCCCCCGCCCCGGGTGCCAGCGCTGGAGAGAGCTCGGCCCGGGCTCTGCTCCAGCTGTGCCTGCGGGTGCCCTGCGCGGGATGCGCCGGGGATGTGCCCTTCTCCCACGGCGCGGGTGGAGACGGACCCACAGCAGCCACCTGCGAGCAGGATTTCGGTGTAAGGCCGGCTGGACCCACGCGAGCCGCCGGCACCACGGAGACCTGGCTCCGACCCTGCTCCCGCCGAGGGGCGAGACGGCTCCAGGCGCCGGTCGCGGGCGAAAGAGCCCAGGCAGCGCAGGGCAGACACCTCCCTGCAGGCTGGGTCCCCGCGTGGGCTGGCGTGTCACCGCCCGGGCGGCCCCGGGCGACAAGGGCCCGGCGCTGCCGGAGCCCCCTGCTCACCTGTGTGGTGCGGACCGCTCGCTGCCTGCTCCCTCAGGGAGCCCGCAGGCAGGGGGAAGGCGAGGTGCCCGCGGAGGACAAGGGGAGACCTGCCGGCTGGCGGCCAGGCACACGGCCGCCTCCCACCGCAGCCTCGGGGCGGGAGCTGCGGGCGCGGAAATCTGTGGTCTCCAGGGGAAAGGGCAGTCCGACATCTCTAGAATTGGCCCTCCCCTAGGAAACGGGACCGCACTGACCCGCGGGTGATGTGGCGGGTCAAAAAATCGTATTTTTAAAAGGGTTAAAATGGCGGGAGGGGAAGAAGCGACAGAAAAGAGATGCTGACACTGAGGAGTCGCAGGGAGACATCAACAATTGATGTCTATAGACCACATCAAAGGACTGCAGAGCAGCAATAAAATGCCTTGAAATACTTCTTAATGCAATGTTTGCATTGGGCAAGTCCACAAATGACGCCGAATTTGCCATCGCAGGGGAAAGAAAGCAGCAGATGAGGAGGTTTAGCCAACATTCATCTGAAACACGGCTTTAGAGGGAAAAGAGGGGAAGGGAGAGATTTTTATAATCCTGAAAGGCAAGAGGAGAAACCACATCAACGCGGAGCGAGCAAATGCGGCAGGGCAGGATTATCAGGGCACAGAGGGACCTTAACAAATGGACTGATCTGCAAAAAGACATCTGTAAAGAGCAAAACTTCCGATCAGGGTTGCTACGGGGGGGCATTTTTGACTCTGAGGCTATTGCTTGGCCCTGCGCTTTTAAAAGAGGCCACACTTGTCCCCCTTGCGCACGCTCCCCCCTCCGGGGGGGATTTGGGAGCATCCCCAGCCTGAGGCTCGTCCCGGTCGCTGAAGAGCTTTCCTGCGGCGGGGCGTCCCGGTGCGACACGCCTCTCGCACCGATGGGGAAGGAGGGAAAAGGGGGTAAATGTGTGTGCTGGCGAGGGGAAAGCCTCCAGGTTCCGGTCAGTCTCTGCCAAACAAGCAGTCACACTCAGATGAGCGCTTAATTGCTATTGTGTTTTTGTTTTCCAAAGGCAGAACCACTATTCCCCGAGCGCGGCTGCAGTGTGGCACAGGCTGGCTTTGTCTGGTTGCTGTGCGGCAGCTCTCGTCATGCTGGTCCCGCCTGACTGAAGCCCAAAGTCAGGAGCACCTATTTAGCCGCCTGCCACCCACGCACGACTGAACCGCTGGACGCAGGCCGCTGAACACCCCCCCCGCAAGGGCAGAGGGCCCGAGCCCTGCAGCGGGTCTCCCTCCCTCGCTGGCTGCTCACCCCCGGGGAGATGAAGCCGCTCGGCTCCCCGATCTGTGCTGAGCTGCCAGGTCCCGCTCTAAATTTGCTTTGTTGCCCCTTCTCCTGTGGGCGAGCTGCTGTCCCCTCCACGTCCGACTCTCCCATCTCACCCGCCCGAGCTCCCCCGCAGCCGGCCGGCCATGCCAGGCGAGAGCCGGCTCCTGCTGCCCGCAGTGCCTTTCCCAAAAGCCGGAGCCCGTTGCGGCTGAGCCGCCCGCGGTGGTTTCATACGAAACCTCCCAGTTGCTGCGCCCACCTCGGGCAGCCTCGGGAAGCGCTGCCGGGCTGCCTGCCCTCGCCCCGGCCGGCCGGGGGGCTCCGCTCTCGCCTGCTGAGGGGATGTCCCTGCTGTTCGGCCCCTGCGGGCAAGAGCTGGTGACTGCACACGCCACCCCCGCCATCCCCCCCCGCCCGCAAAGCATTGTTCTGCGAGAGCCTGGAAGGCGGCATTGCGGGAGAGGGCGAGGGGGGGCTCCCGCAGCGGGCTGGGGAGGCCGGCCGGCGCCCTGCAGCGCTGGCGTCCCGCTCCCGCCGGCCCCCGACCCCCCACTGGCGACCGATCCCCCCGGCCCCGGGCTGTCTTCGCTGCGGCTGCCGAGCCCAGTGCTTGGCCTCATGGCCCCAGCCCCGAAAGCTCTCGGGAGGGGGCTCTCAGCTCCCCGAGTGGCGGGGGGGCGGCTGCAAGCTCGGCCCTCGGGCTCCTCCTCCGGGGATGCCGCACGCCGCTCCCTTGACCCTGGGCGATTCCGTGCCCCCGCCGACGCGCCGGGGCGGAGAGAGGCCTTGCGGCGGGGGGAGCATCGCACACGCTGCCAGGGTCGAGGTCTCCTCTGGGGCATGGAGGGAGAAGATAAATTCACTCGTAATATCAATATCGCGATAAAAAGTGACACCGACAGGAAAGCTGCCAGCGCCGAGGCGGTAGCGGGGAAATCTTTGTACGTTTCCGCCCGTTTGCTGGGAATTAGCGGGATGAGCTGTGGGGACGAGAGAAGGCTGCGCTGAGGGAGGGATAAAGGTCCAGCTGGATCAGGGGTGCCCCACGGCGGCATCGCCCGCCGCCTTCCGTTCGCTTCCAAGGTTTCTGATTTCCAGCCGGGAAAAAGCCCTGCGAGACAGGCAGGGCGCACGGCAAACGAGGGACCGCAGGCAGTAGAAGCAAATGCTCCCGGGGACAGCCCAAAATTTAACTCTGGCATAACCCAGTCCCCGGTAGTGTTTTGGTTACTAGAAACTAATAAAAACAGTATTAGAGACTAAGAAAAACTCTTTTAATAATAAATCTGGGCAAATTCCGAGCGCGGAGCAAGAGCGGGCAAGGTTTGCGACGCAGAAAAGGAGCCGGGGCCGGGGCCCGACGGATCATGACCATTTTGTGGGGACCGGAGCCGGGTTTCTGGCGTGCCTGCTTTACCCAGCAGTCGCGTTTCACGCGAAATAAGCCATGTTTGAAGTTCCCGGGGTTGTGCCGCGTACATTGCTGCCCGTCGTGGAGGCCGGGGACTGCTCTCCTGCTTTTGTGGCAGCCTATTTTCGATAGCAAACTGATCACGCAGCCACCGCTCTTTTGAATAGTCCCGTTACAGTTAGCTGCGTTTTAGGATCGGCCCTAAACGGGATTGTTTACAGTGTAACACATCGTGTGTGAGATAGGGGAGCGCACAGACCTCTCTTGGTTCAAAGAGCTGTACCTTGAAGAGAAAAAAAAAATCCCCTTATATTTATTTATTTTGACTGAACACGCATTGAAATGCTGTGCGCAGCTCGGCTTTCTTCCCTGGAAAAGCGGACTTTGGATCCCGTCTCGGTAACAAGAGGCCGCTTGTCCGACTGCAGCGCCCCATACGAGAACCATTGTGTGTAAGACCCGCAGCGTTTTCTGGGGACCGCCGCTTTTTCGGCGTGTGTGAGGTGTGGGGACAAGGCGGGGGACAAGGGGGAAGCGTGGCTGCCAGGTGGGTCTGGCCTGGACTGTGGGGAGGTGAAAGCAGAGCTTGGCCGCTCCCGTTCCTCCTCCCAGTCCGGCAGCCTCAGCTGGGGCAGCTGCAAGGTAGCGTGAGCGCCGTGTGCGGGTGAAGCCCCGGATCTCCCCACCCATCATAACTCAGTCCTGTGGGTTTGGGAGCTGGCGGTTGCATTGAGGCTGGGGGGAAAAAAAAATCAAACAAAAAAAAAACCAAAACCCAGAGCTTCAAAACCCTCAACCTACCCTAAATTATAATATCGTCAATAATCTGCAAAGAAGTAGCTCTTCGATGCGCCGCCGTGTAAATGCTGTTTGCTTCGGACGTGAAACTGATTTCTTTTTCTTCCCCTGCGGAAAAGGAAAGCCGGGCACCCTGCTGGGAACAGTCACCTTTTAGACTAAAATCTCCCCGCCGGGACTCGCGCGTGGGCTGCCCCACGCCTGGCCCCGGCCCGGCTTTCCCGGTTCTCCTCGCATCCCTCTGTCCGCGCCGCGGCGAGGCGTGGGGCAAGAGGGAAGGCATCCATGGCCCGGTCTGGGCTCGGAGAAATAGCAATGCTGAGCCCAAACACGGCAGAGTTGAGTCCCTCGGGCTCCGGCAGACGTTTGTCGCTTGGCGGGCAACCTCCCCGGGACCGGCTCGTGTGGCCCTGCTCTGGCAGTGAGTCTGGTCAAAGCTCTGGTCCTAGAGCAGGAGCTTGTCTACATACAGCCCCGCTGCCGGCTTTTCCACGCTCTTTCAGAGGTCCCCCAACCCTCCAGATCTCCGAAATCCCGCAAGGGCGGTTTATTTCTCGGGGAAAAAAAAAAACAAACAACGCACAACAAAAACCAAGCCAGACCCAGGAACCGCTTTGAGAACTCTCTCAGTCCCTTCCCGCCGGCCAACACCACCCCCAGCCCACCTGCAAACGGGGGCAGGGGCAGAAAAAAGGAGGCCCCGAGGAAACCTCAGTGACCCACTGCAGATGGGGCCGGGGGAGCGCTCAGGGGGGCGGCGGAGCCCAGCCCCCCCTTCCCCTCGGCACCAGCCGTGTGAGCGGCCTCGTCTCGCTTTGCCACCTCTTCTCGGGGCGGGGGCGGGGGGCAGATATGGCTGTCAGGAAGGTAACGTGGCGGGTGGCGAGCTGTGAACAGGCTGGCATGGCCGATTAGACACCTATTTTTCTCCTTGTCCCTCTCCTGCTCGGAGGAGCCGAGCGGAGAGCAGCCCTTTTTGGGGAGACCTCTGCTCTCAGGCGGGCTTGCAGCCCTCTGCCCTCCGTGGAGCTGCCTCCTGCCTCTCGCCACACGAGAGCTGCGGCCGCGTGAATTCACCTGTCAGCAGAGACCTCAGCAGGGAGAAAATCACCCCAGGAGGAGAGGGAAAATATATATATATAATATAAAAAAAAAAAAAAAAAAAAGGCGGCAGGAGCAGCAGCAGCCGGGAGAGGGTCCTGGGGCGCCCGTGGGTGTGAAGCGGGGTGTCCCGGGCGGGCGCGCCCCCAGGCTGTGCCCGGGGACTGCAGCTCACAGGGAGCGCACAGGAGCAAACCAAGCGCGCCTGTGTGTATCTGCGGGTTTTATGGATGCAGGGAAAGCTGAACGCTGCAGAAACTCGGCGACCCTGGTGACAGCCGGGCGAAGTGTGTTTGTAGGCGGCAAATGAAGAAAGAGATCACCTAGACACCTCGCTTATCGCTCGGGTTGTGCTGCAGTTTGGCGTGGGTAAATACAAAATGCATGGCTTTTAACCCTGCCTGTGTTGGTCCAAGTTAGCAGCTGAGGAGGCAGAAGGGTCTCTAGACGGAACTTTCGTCTTTGTTTGCGAAGGGGAACCTGCTTTGTTTGAATTATTCGTCACAATTGCTTATTTCCAAACAGCTCCACGGGGAGGCTCCGAAATGCAGTCAGGTCTGATTAGTGCCTGCGAAGAAACGACGCCCGGAGCTGGAGGAAGTTCAGTGACTTTTTAAGTACCCGATTCTCCTCCCCTCCGGGAACACTGGGGCCGGGATAGGGCTGAGGGGGGACGGGGGACAGGCCCGAATACACGGGACATTTTGTTGCCTTAAGCCCAGGAAACCTGCCGATGCGTTTCTGCTTTGGCTGGTCTTCTTCTGCTGCCCCGAAAACAGGAGAGCCAGAAATCATGTACGCGCGTTGGTCTGCGCTGCCGAAACAAGTCGGGGAGAAGTCCTGGTAAAATGGAGGGAAAGTCGTGGCTGTTTTTTATAGTCCAAGTGTATAATCGGATTTTTTTTCTCTCCTGATAGAAAGCAGATAAATTTATGAAGGGAGAGCTAAGAGAATAATTACAGGGTGAAGGTAGTTAAATTTTATTTCGAGTCCCAAAGGCAAAACCTGACATTTTATTGCAAACATCTGGAAGGCTTAAGAGACTGGCATGGTGTTTGTTTAAACACTAATAGAGATTTTTATTCTGTAAAACACAAACAAAGCCCATTTAAAAACACTTGAGACTGTAAATATTTTGCGGTGGTTCAATACTCAAAGCCTGAGAAAACCCGGGGAAGGAAGGGGAGGGAACGAATCGACAGCATAATAGGGGTATAATTATGAATTAGTTAATAATACGCAACAATACCGTTTGTGCAGACCATAAAAATAAATTGCAGGCGTATTTTTTTCCACAGTCACAATAACTGACCCCGCGCAGCCCGGAACATCACCTCGCTCCAGTTTTCATGCGGCGACTTGTGTTCGCTTTAAACTCGCCTCTTAGGAGAGCGCCAGCCTCGAAATCCTCCGGTCCGTTTTAAAAGATAATCGACGTTGCGTTAAAATCCAGTAAATCACTCGCTCACTTTATCAGACAGCCTTCAGCCCGCACCTGATGATTAGTTTTAACATTGTTTTCAATTACTAACTTAAAAAAAAAGTAATAAATCCCCGGTCTAGGTCTGTCTAAAGGACCTTCGGTAAGGTTTTCCTTGCTATGGCGCAGGGTTTGAAACTGGCTGGGCTCAACAATTTGCGCGAGCAGCACATCTGGACAGCACTCCCGCCCCGCAGCCGGCTCCCCTCATTTCTCTTTTTTTCCCCAAATATTTCCATATATAAACAAATATTTTCAGGCTCGTTCTGCGACGACTGGAAAGCAGGAGTGAATGATTTCTTTATGAACCCCGGGGCCTGGCCCTGCGACCCTTGCTCCCGCCACTTTATTCCAGGGAGCAGTTTCCTGGATTTAATGGGGGTTACCCCTGCGAATGAGGGTCTGGAATAAAGACCAGGCAAAGGGACGCATTCATCTCTGGCGGCCGGAGGTCGGAGTCGGATCGGAATCCGGATTAAGCCCAGGCCGGCTCCAGATTTACGCCGTTTGCCGCGGTGAGCGAGGACCCGGTCCCTAGGAGCTCTCCGGCTAAGAGCCCCGGGGACCGGGTGCCGGCGGCGCAGCGCGGAGGCATTTCGCTCAGCGAGATTTTGGTGCAAAGGCTGAATCGAAATCCCAACCCCCGGTTTGAGGAGCGCGGGTTTCTCTGGGCGAGTCCTCTCAATGCAGGGGGCAGCGGTCCCTGCGAGGGGGAAGCGCTGGCTCTCCCTCCCCAGTCCCATCCCTCCCACGAGGTTGTGCAAGGGGCCGCAGGGCTCGGGGAGGGCAAGGTCGCCGCAGGGGCTGCCCTTTCCCCTGGGGCAAGGAGGGGGCGAGGGAGGGCGAACTGTGCTAAATCTCCCGGGCATCGGCGTAGAGGCAGGGAGGAGGGAGAAGAGCGGCCGGCGGCTGCATGTCCCTGCGCCCCCGGACACCGCTCCCGGGACCGCAGGGAGCTGCTCTCCCGTCCCTGGCAAAAGGGTCCGCTCCCTGGGGTGTGTCAATTAGGGGCCATACTGGCACGGGAACTCCGCTGTGTTTCTGCTTGCTCCTGTGGAGGCTTTGGCCGCTGCCAGGGCCGGGCGCGGGGTGGTCTGACACGGCTTACAGACCTCGACCGGCAGCCCTCGGTGAGAGACCAAAAGGGGTCTGGGCTGCTTTAAACTCTCGACCCGTAAAACCCCACTTAACGCTGTGGAAAACATATTTCTAAGCTCTTACATCAGCCCCCAAATTTCGTTTAAATCGCCCTGCCTTTCCAACACCATTTCCTTTCGCTAAAACGCTATAAATAATCCTCTGTTTTCTTGGGCTCTCTTTCTAAAATCTCCCTCCAGCTTCTTTAAATCCTTCCTCGGTGTCTGTCTCCCAGACGAGTGTTTCCGAGGCTTTCGAAAATAGGGAAACTGATTTTTTTTTTATTATTTGGGAGACATTCCTTCGCCGTGGGAAGGACACACAGCCGGGGGACCGGCTGGAAACGAGTGTGCCCCCCTCCGGGTCCCGCTCCTCAGTCAGTCCCACTGCCGGCTCCCTCCAAGCCCCTGCCTCTGTCGCTCCCTTCTCCCCGCTGCTCCCGCCCGGGGACTGACCCGTTCCTCGGCTCCGCGGGGAGCAGTGCCGGGGGACACACACACCCACGACACCCCGTGTGGCAGTGCCGCTGTGCCCGGCGCCGAGCCCTCGGCGAGTGACCTGTCAAAGGCGATGTACAAGAGGGGAGGGGAAAGGATCGGTGGGGAGGGGTGGTGGGGGTGGTGAGGGGGTGTAGGGCGGGTGATGGGGACGCACAAAACCTGCCTCTCGGCCTAGGTAACAGGGCTTAACTTCCCCGTGTTTTCCCGAAGAAACGATTTCTTTCTCGCTTTTCACCCGAAATCCCTTTCCGTGCGTGTGAACCGCGGCGGGCTGTGGTCACGCCGGCGGGAGCCAGGGCTTTAGGCCGGGGAAAGGGGGCTGAAGGGCTCCGCTGTACCACGCAGACATGGGCACCGTGGGGTCACTCTGGTAGCTAAAGGAACTGGCCTGCTCCCTTCACATGTGTCCGGCCCCATCGAAAAATCTCGCCTAAGAAAAATCTCACTCTCCCCCGGCGCTGCTCGAAGCAGCTCTGCGCCTTCGGGGAGCATCAGAGAAACCCCGGCCAAAAAGAACCCCGTCCTGAAATTTGGTGTGTATCCTCCCCCGCTGTTCCACCGTGGCTAAATTCATATTAAATCCCTCCCTTACTATAAAATTATTTATTGTTTTTTTTGAACCTGTATTAGATTCTCGGGATCGAATTAACCCCCGGCGGCTTTCCCCGCTGTATTTTCCCTAGACGGTGTTTCGCTTGACTTCATCTATTTTTCCGTGGTCCCATCAGCTAATGAAAACACACGGTGCTCCCTTCACCTTCGCAAATGCAGCCCTTGTTCCTTTTCACTGCGAGCCCCCCCTGCCCCACGGCACGACCGAGGAGCGTGGGAGCAGCTCCGGACCCGCCTCAACCTGGTTTCTGGGTAGAGTGAACAGGCGAGCAGAAATAAAATGCTGAATATCATCCAGGCAACCGGCCGGGATCTGTGTCTAGCGGGTTTGTTCTCGCTGTAGTTAAAATGACAAAAAGGATCGTGAAAGGAAAAAAAAAAAAATATATATATGTATATAAAAAATCCCCCTTCCCAAAGAGAAGGCGCTGCCCTGCCCGGGGCTGTCTGGGTCTGTTTGCTCCGCTGCCGGCGCCAGCCCACGCCACCCGCTCAGCCCCGCCGCTCCACGGACACGCATGGTTTTGAAGTGAAACTTCAACCCCCCCGCCCGGAGACCTTGCTGTTGCCGAGCCAAACACCGATTCCGCCGGCAAGCGCAAGTAACACAGGGCATGAATGACGTTTTAAAAACACCCCTTCACCCGGCCCCCCCGGGTGGTAAAGCTCCTCTCGGGTGCTTTGCGTGGGGATTAGCTAGCAGCAGCAGCAGCCCCTGGGAAACCTGGGTGCGGCGGAGAGAAGTGCGTGAGTTGTTACCTCTCTGCATTTAGAGCTATGGGTTTCCTACTGGCTCCCCGTTCTTCAAACAGTTAATTCTCCCGACCGGTGCTCCAGGACTCAGATGGCCAAAATTCCTCGCCCTGAAGCCCGAGTCTCCCTCCCCTCCCCATTGGGTCGCAGCTTTTGGGTCTCTCCCGATCTCTCCCTCCTATTGGCCGGGGACAGGGTTTTTTTTTTTTCCACTTTCTTTTCTTTTTTTTTTTTTCCTTGACAGGCGCACACAGCCTGCCTAACTCTTGGAGAGGGGGAAAAAAAAATCCCAGAAGTTTGGATCAATCAGAGAGAGACAGAAGGAAAGGGGAGAAGGGGGGGCGAAAAAAAAAAAAAGATGAAATCCAGCCTGCAGCCCCTCTGAGCAAGTGCTGGGGACCTGGGCTGAGCACACCCTCCCGACTCTGCCTACGGAGTATCTGCAGCCTCATGTAGTGCCTTCAGGAGACTGAGGGCTGGTTCTTCTGGGGGTGCAGCTGGGGAGGGGTGGGGGGAGAAAGAGGCGAAAGGCTCTGCCTCTGGTCCCTGAGCTCTGCGCTCCCAGCCACTGGCCGCTCATCTGCCCAAGGGTCTGGGGATAAGATGAGTGAGAGGCGAAGATCGGCGGTGGCCCTCAGCTCCCGAGCGCACGCTTTCTCGGTGGAAGCCTTGATTGGGACAAATAAAAAGAGGAAACTGCGAGACTGGGAGGACAAGGGGCTGGATTTGTCCATGGAAAGCCTCAGCCCCAACGGCCAGCTGGGGGACAATGAAGACCCGACTCAATGCCTGGACCTCAACCCCGGTTAGTGCAACTCCTTTCTCTTCGGGGACCCCCCAGCCCCGCTCCTTCCCTGCCGCTCGCCGCTGAGCCCTTGCCGGGAGGTGCCCGCCGGGAGAGCGGCGCCGGGGCAGGGAGGCAGCGCGTCCCGGAAAACATCCAGGACCGGGGGTGGGGGAAAAGGGGGGCGGATTTTGCGGAGATTCCTTGGATTTTGCTTTCCCCGCCCGCCCCTCGGGTTTACGGGGACATTTCTCCTACTCACTGCGGCTCTTTCCCACCCCAACTCCATGATGTCCCGGGAGGGAGCGGCGCGTCACCCCCGCGCTTCCTCCTTCTCCCTCTCTCCTCCCTCTCCGTGCCTGCCGGTCGCGATAGTCCTTCCCGGGTGTTTCGCCTTGCCCCGGAGCTTCCCGACCATCGTGGGGTGCCCTGTGGGTCGGGATCAAAGGAATTAGGGCACGACACTCGGATCCCCGCGGGAGGGATCACCCCTCTCTTCTTCCGTGCGGCTTTCCGAGACACCGGCCACCACCCCGTGCAGTCCTAACCGGAGGTTTCGCTGCAGGAGGAGGATGAGGCGGGCAGCACAGATCAGCGTTGCGCCGAGGCGAGGGGCGCCGGCTGCGCGGAGCGGCGGGGACCGGCTGCACACGCACCCCCGCCCTGCAGCGAGCTCCCACCCGAGACCGCCACGGGCCGGGGGCGGGCTCAGCCCGGCAGCGAGGGGCTGGGGGCCTGATCCTTCCCCGGGGATCGGGCCCGCCGGGGCTCAGCGGCGCGGCCTCGCTCCGTGTCTGGGACGGAGCGGGCAAGCCCGTGTGGCGGCTCCGGCAGACGGGGGCGGGAGGTCTCCCCTCTTCGCAGAGACACTGCTCCCGCAAGGAAAAGGGCCTCAGCTGGGAGCAGGGACAGCGAGTGAGGGGGGCTCCGAGGAGTCCGGACCCCGCTACCGAGCCTGGTGCCTCCCGGGAACAGGGGCGTTTGGAGCAGCGCCGGGGCTCCGGCCCCTCGGTCGGCTGCAGGGTATTTGGGGAGAGAGAGCACGACACTTCCCTCCTGGTATTTTTATTTTTAATTTTAAACTTTTATTTGATTATTTATTTTATTTATTTTAATTTATTTTCACTTATTTTTATTTATTTTTATTTATTTTTATTTATTTTTATTTATTTTTATTTATTTTTATTTATTTTTATTTATTTTTATTTAAAAGGGAGCCGGTAGCTTGGTATCGAAACCCTCGGTCTGCTCTCGTAGCCCCCGGCCTTTTCTCTCCGGCCTAAAACGACGATCCCGCAAAAGCAGCCGCGGACCCGCCGCGACCCCGAGGGGTGAAAACACGCTGCCCCCGCGCCCCCGCTGCCCCCCCGCACCCGCGCTGCCCCCGCGCCCCCCACTGCCTCCCGTATCCGTGCTGCCCCCTCGTCCGCGCCCTTCTCGCCGTCCCCCCACCCCTCTCCCCAACACTTTAAAATGGGACAGAGCCGCCGGCCCCGCTCTCACTATTATAGTGTGCGGAGAAAGTGAATTTTAGGTATTTTCTCTTTACTTTTTCTTTTAATATTCGCGTGGGGCAAAAAGGTCAAGCGATTTCTGTGCGCGACCCTGTAAGAGAAAGGGCAGAAATTTCCTCCACTCGCGCCAAGTCCACTCCGCTGCATTTGGAGAAGAAAACACCTTTTTTTTTTTTTTTTCGCGTGACGTTGCCCGCGCTTTCAATAAGCATCAGCTACCCAAAACCCAGCGTAAAACAAATAAATAAACCAAAACAGGAAAAAAAAACAAACAAAAAAAGGTGACAGAATCAGAGATCGAAATGTAAAAAATATCTGCTGTAAAAAAATCTGTTAAGTGTTTTTGAAGGGAGCGAAAGACCGGGAACTCCGGAGACCTCGCCCCGCTCAGCTCTCAAGGAACCGCATTTCAATTTGCTTGTAGCAGCAGCAGTCCTGCCGCTGCGGATCCTAAGGAGATGTAGGTAAAATCTGCTGCTGGGACCTCTCTCTTAGCAGAGCGACGGGCGTACAGGAGAGAGAATAGAAGCGATCAAAATATCAACCGCAAAAAAAAAATACGTCACGGTGTCAGAGTCTTCCCCGTTCAAAATAATAAATACGCGAACGAAGCGACAAAAATCCCCTTTCCAATACGAGATCAGATATGGGCATCAGTCTTCTTTTCAGAACAGTTTCTCATTAATTTTTAGCCACAATAGGTTGTATTTTTAGACGGTCTAGAAGTTTAATTTGTCCATTTCTCCATGAATTCGAAATAAAGTATTGGAAAACTCCCCCTGCGCCAGACTGGAGAGCAGGAGAGGACGGCTGCTAATGCCTGAAACCTTAGAAAGCAAACGTGATGTTTTTCATAAAGCAAAGGAAATCAAGAACAGTTTGAGAAATCATTTTTAGGAGGTTGATAGACTTTAAATAAAGTCCGGGACTGTAATTTGCACAGTCACTTCATTAAACCTAAGTCCTCCGCGGTGTACCTTTGCTGCTGGGTGAAAACTGATTAGCGGCTCTATAAATGGCCACCAAATTCCATCTTTACAAGGCCCAATTAAGAACAAACTTTACACCTAAAGTATTTTAAACTTGCCAAATCTCCAGCGGTATAAAAGAAAAATTAGAAAATGGAATTTTTATGGCGTCCCAAAGGTTCAAAACCCAAAGTCGCTGCCCTGAGTAGCTTAGGGAATAACACAGGGCTGTTCCTCCTGCTGGAGATATTATTGGTACGCGTGTGCTTACAGAGAGGCTCCAAATATCACAGTATGCACTGGGAAATGATGTGTGGATTTTGCATGTGACAACGCAAATCGGTCTAGCCCGATTTATCGATCTCTTCTCATAAAACCCCCTCAACTTCGGCCCAGGACGGTCTGAAAGGCTGAAAACCATTCGCCGCGGGGAACCAAACACCGTCGGAAGAAGAGTAAGGCTTCGCTCGCCTTTCTGCAGCTCTTTTCCTTGCGGACGGGTATTGGGATTTCTCTCCCACGGGTTGGCCACTGCTCGCGGGGATTTCCCTCTCCGTCCCCACCGCGAGTGGCGCTGGGTGCCCCGGGGCAGGGCGGGGGGAGAGGGGGTGTCGTCGGGGCGGCCCCGCTCGGCTCCCGGCGTGGGGGCCTCGCCGCCCTCGGTGCGGCTCTGCGCTGGCCATGCACAAAATGGAGCCGTCGGGGGGGGCGTGGGAGACAGCGCTCCTCGTTTCCCCGTTTTGGCGAAATCCCTCACCCCTTATGTGCGATTTTCCAGCCGTGCCCAAACCCTTCGGCGACAATATCGGCGATCCCGAGTCCTCTCGAGTGCCCCAAAGACCCTCCCCGCGGCCGCATCTTCCCGGGAGAGGCGAGGTGGCAGACTGGGAGGTGCCGGGTCGGGGGGGTGGCGTGGGGAAAGGTGAGAAAAGCCAGCGGATACATCTCCCAGGTTTGTAAAAAATATCTCCCGAGCATCCAAGTTATTTATGTCTCAGCAATGAATCTTGTCACCGGAGTTAATGTGCTGTTTTACGAGACTCAGTTAAAAGGGAGATAAAGCTGGATTTTAATCACGTGCGGGTTTTAATCACGAAGTTGTGAAAACGAATTCGCAACTACAGCGGCAGTTCCCTCTCTGTCGTCTCCACCCCCCCCCCCCGCCGTCTCCCACTCGGGGCGCTCCGCGCGTGGGGCTCGCCGCGGGGTTCGGCCGAGGGGAGCGGGGCGGCCGGGAGCCTCCCCCGCCCCTGCCCCGCCGCCGGGCCGGGCCGCCCCGCATCCTCCTCTGGCCTCCGGCTCTCGCCGCTGCTGCGGAGAGGAGGAGGCGGGTGGTGGGGCGCAGGCGGCGGCGGACGCCCCTCCGTCCCCTTGGCAGGTTTGGTTTCAGAGGGCAGCAAAACAATGGGCTCGAATGTCTTCTGGGTATTTATAGATTAAACCTGAGCAGCGGAAAGGTCACGGGGGGCCCAGGCGTTGCCTCCCTTGATGTATATATTATTTACCATCGTTTACAGCGGTGGCTTTCGTCAGCCCTTCCCTCTGCGCAGGGACAGACCGAGGCAGAGCCGAGCGCGGTCCTTTGCTCGCCGGGAGTTTACGATGGGGTTTTTGGGGGGGACGTCTCCCCGCGGACGGGTTCAGTCCCCCGAAACACGGCTGCTCCCTTAGGCAGTGGGGTGGCTACACAAGAGAGCCGCTACACAGGCGCTTCAGAGGCAGAGCAAAATGGTGCGGCTAAAAAGAGATAATTTCTGGGCTTTGGGACGGTCCTGTTCCTCGCAAAGTAACACGCTAGCGAGTTTGTAAACGGACTTCGCCAGTGCAGTCTTCATATCACACGTCCCATCGGTATTTTTGATTGCATACGTTAAAAATGCACCCATCAGTTAAAAAATACCACAACAACAGAGCAAAACAAAAAAAACCAAAACATTTTTGAGAGTTTTATTTTTGTCAGTCCGCGAAGACGTTGCATTATGAATTGTTTTTCGTTCCGTATGTTTTTCTAAAGCTACATTAACGAACTACTGCGCAGCTTTGCAACGACAGAAAACAACACGGCGCACATTTTAAGACCTACAACGTATTTATTACAGCTGCTTATCCATAAGATTAAGATCCGGTAGCTTGACAAAGCCTTCCGTGGCTGGCAAGAGTAAAACCTCCGTCTCTTTCACCGTGGCGTGCAGTTTTTCTGCCTAGCCTCGGAGGTGGCACGGATATCCATCCTAATCCCGCTCCGCCGCGGGGTACCTGTTCCCCCCTTCCCCCCAGGCAGCCCCCCCTCCTCCGGCGGGGGTGCGGGAGCCGTGCAGCCCGCCAACCCTCCGGAGAGGCAAACAAATATTACGAGCGGGAGAAACGCGATTGATGATACCCGATTATTTTTTTTTTTATACCACTGCTTCTGAATACTCATAGTGATGAAGTCCCATTTTTTGAGCAGCGGCTGTTAAACCCGTGAGTGGGGAGTGACTTAATTTGGTTCCAGACGTAGTTTCTCACTTCAGCTTTTGTTTGAGTGCTCGGTGGATGGGACTAGGATTTCAAGAGCTGGCAGAAAACTTTTTCTCGTCTCTTTCCTGAGGTAGGGTGAATTGGTCTGCACTATCCTTTGCGAGGTCCTTGAGGCTCGCCGATAAGCGATGCTCCGTAACAACGAGGTGTAAGACAGAGAGCACCAGCTTTGCTTTTGGCAGAAGGGATTGGGACTGGGATTTATTGATGCTATGTCTTTCTAACAAATATGTGTGTGACTGGGATTGTATGAATTCATTCCACCTGTTGCATCATCAGTTTGCCTCCTAAAGGGGGGATAGCGAGCTCAGATCCATTGCTCCCTTGTGTGTGATGGAAGGAAACGGGAAAATCTGACCCTCGTAATGTTTCTGCTCCCCCTGTACTCTGGGCGCAGAGCTAATGCTCTCGCCCTTCCCAGAGGAGACAGTTGCCGGAGGCAGATGGAGCTGTCCAGATGAGAGCCAGGAGAGCCCCGTGGGGGCTCGGGAAATGGTTGCTTTGGTCAAGTTCGTACAACTCTGACCTTGGAGCCGGAGGAGACAGGGAGTGAGAAGGATTTGTCTCTGCGGTAATATGCGTCTTACTGAATTGGCGAACTCCTGCTGCTGGGTTTGTGAAACTCTTCCTGCAGAGAGGTGAATTGCTCACGCTCTATTAATGGGACAGGTAATAGAATAATCGAGTCAAATCTTACAGAACAGCAGAGTGTTAGAAAAAAGTCAGTGTGTCAAACAATGTCTTCCTTTCTTTTATATGGGTTTTAAATCTGCAGCGTTTTTTACACAGGATTATTCCATGTGCTGGGAAGGGGAAAGCCGCTATTTCAAAAGACATTTCTTGTCTTTGACAAGAACTTTGGGAGAATCCAAAAAGCTTCTGTTACAAGCAAAAGTCAAGTAATTCCTTACAAACCATCAATCACTTCTCCCTCCTCCCACTTGGGACGGAGCGCTTATATCAAATATCAGCCCAGCTAGCCTCTCCTCAGGCAGAAGTGTCCTGCTTTATCTATATCTGCCTTTAAGGAAAACTGATGCTTTTTTCAGATTAAAAAGTTGAAAGATGTCTTCCAAGAGTGCTACATTCAGGAAAGAGCATTTGCATTGTTTTACAACACACTCAGTGCCACTTAAGTCACCTCTAGCCACACAGATCACTGTTCCTCTTTTAATCAGTTGGATTCCTGTATGAATCTTTGCTTGTGGTCTTATGTCTTCAAAGGTCAAAGCGTGTTTTTTTTTTAACTTTTCTTTTTTTCCTGCCTTCTGATCTAGATTAATAAGCTTACATTAGTTTAAAAAGTAACCTAAAATCAGTCTGAGAGCACTTGGAAAATTCCTGTATATATTGAAACCGGCTCATATGGCATTTACATCAGTTCCTGTTGCAAGTAAAATCTATTCAACTGTGGTTTAAATCACCCCAAGCGTCCATATTGAGATCTGTAGTTTACACTGGTGATGTAAAATCAAGTTCAGTGAAAGAAGCTTAAGTTTTCTAAAACTGACAACGTTTTAGAGATCAACAGAGTTTCCCAGAGAGGCTGAGTTTGCTAGTGTCTGTTGATGGAGTTAAAAGATTTTGTGCTAGCCCTTAGCTCTCAGCTCTCTGACATCGTCCTGAACAACACCCTTACTTTGTAGGAATGGGCTGGGAAGTTATCTTTAAATCCTGACAGCAAAAGCAAGGTGGGTATACACGTGAATGGTCAGTATCTATCAGCCTGGGAGCTGTGTGGCTGCATTAGGAAGAGCAGCAGCAGGCACCTGGGCATACAGGGAGACGCAGGCAACTGGAAGCTTCCCAGTGCTCCAGTGCCTAATCATGCCCGGAGCAGCTCTGCACAGCAGGACATCGAAAGATTTGGCTTTTCCGGATTATTATTGGAACTAGAGTTTCCACAGGTAGAGAGTACTGTGCAGCAATGTTGAGTCACTTTTATTTTCAGAGAAAAAAATTGTGTAGCCTTTTGCTGCTTATTTCCAATACTGATTAAAACAGGTCACGATCCCAACCTTTCTGCCTGTGAAGCATCTGCTATCTCAAAACACAATGCCATTGCATTTTTTGCAGTAAAAGCAGCAAAAGCCATGGTGTACTTTGGTGAGAAGGGCTAGGGAAAGATAACATGGTGTTATGGTAAAATTAAATTGAAATATCTTTGAAAGCAGATTAAGAAATGTTGAAACTCTGTCAGGAAACGTAGTGCCAATTCAAGTTATAGCAACAGTATTCATGCTGGAGGCATCTTTTAATTGTGTATTCTGCAAGATCAGAAAACAATGAATCAGTAAATCAATCCAAGAAGTGACAAAAGCACTTGTTATAATAATATTTACAATAATATTTACAATAATATTTCCATATGCTATTTGCTCAGTTGATCTATTGATCTGACAGTATTGTGAAGATGGTGAAAGGATTGTCCAAGTCAAACTCCTGTGACAGTGGGTTGTTTAATGGTTGCTGTACATTTGCAAATGCAAACTTGCAGCTGCTAGAGAGAAGGATGCAACCAGCAAATATCTTAGGCCATTGCATACTGATCCGCAACAACGGAGGAATTCAGAGGAGGATTTTTCATTTGGGGACTTAGCAGAAATAAAGTGAAGATGATGAGGAGGCATGTAGGTTTAGTTGAATAAAAGCTTTTTTTTTTCTTACTTTATTGAGGAACAGGAAAACTTAGGTTTTGGCCAACCTTTAAATATTTATTTTTGTACCATCAAACTACCTCACGTTTTTCAGTTATGCAACCATTATAAAAATAGATCCCCAAACCTCCTTGTTTAAATTAATTAAGAATATTTTTAAAATAAATTATAAGATGAATTTTCAATTAAAGAAATAAGGCATCTTGATGTAGATAATAATGAAATCAAGCATTTAGACATTCAAAGCTGCTTCACAATTTTTCTTCTTTTAACAACAAAATTTCTTTGCCAAATTCTTCAGGATTTCATACGTAAGTTTTTATTTCTCCAAAGATGTATTTTCTTGGTCAATTTGGTATACATATATTAAAATAAAAGTTCACCTAGACTCCTGCACAGTAGAATTCAGTCCCTGTCATAGTGGACAATTTCACTGCACTGCATCTTCACCTGCTCATTCTTCTTAAGGCTTTTCTTTTTGGGAAGGAAATCTTCCAGTATTGTTAAATGGACATTTTCAGCAATGTCCACACATGTAGCTCTCGTAAAGGAACTTGGGAAGAAATTCTTGCCAACCGCCTTTAAAAGAACCGATTTACAGTTTCTAAGGAGTACTTAACCAGTTGGTTAAGAACTGACACAAATCATATAAATAATCAGCACATTTATATGAATATAGCCACAGCAAAAATTGTTTGAAAATCACTGGGCCAGAGCACACTGAATAATTATGAATAACTTAAAGTTCTTTGACTTCACTCAGGGACTGGATGCACTCTTGGCTAGCATTAACATTTTTCCCGTGACCAATGAATTAACAAAACCAAGCCTCTACTTTTATGAGCTTCAAGGAATAGAGAACTGCCTGATCAAAAATCTACCCCAAAGCTAAGGGGAGAACTGAAGACACCAGAGTGTCTTTGCTTTTAATGAGAGTGAAGAACCAGGCACTGTAGACATCTTAAGAAGCGGCAGCAGTTAATAGCAGTATCTCTAAATAAGATACCAAAAGGGGTGACTGACTGTGTGGATGGTTACAGGAAGAAAATAATTTTAAGGAGAACACGTTGTAACATTTAGAAATATATGGTGCATACCATGAGTAGGTTAGGGAGTCTTCAAAAAATAAGTTCTTGCTGTTTTATGCCTGAAATGCCTGCAGATCACTTCTGTAAGTTTGAGTTTGCTGAGGAAGAAAGGACCTTGGGAATACATGGAGAGATTCACAGATTGACCTGTCTTTTTCACCTACTTACCACACTGGATTGTGCTCAGTCCTTCTCAGAGGATCCTATTAAAAGGTCAGTTATTAAATGCTCATAGGTGTCATTGTCATCACATCTACAAGCATCACTCAGTTTGATAAGAAATAATCCCAGTGCTGCCCTGTCATCCCTCTTTAAGCTCTGCATATAGATGCACTTTGCACAGATAAAATGCAAATGTATTTTTATTGTGCTTGAAGCAATCTTTTTTATCAGGGCAAAAAAAATAGTAGAAGTCCTGTTGAGCATTCCCTTGTGCCCCCTCAGACTTTAATGGAAACACTCTCACTGGCTTTTTTTAAAAGCAGGCTTCAGCCTTGAGGTTGTACTGGTCTCTGATGCTGCCTTTACTTGTAATAAAATACCATGCAATAATTGGGATTGCCAATCCTAAATTTTTAGTTGACATACCCTCTTGCAAAGATGTGTGTTGCCCCTGAGTTTGTTCCTTTATTTATTAGGTATCTGCAAAATTAGAAAACAAAGACATTGCAAGTGTCCCATGACATCTCAAAATACAGCAACGCAAAGGCTGTGTGGGAGTACACTTACGAGGCAGCTGCTAAAGCAGGGCCTGATTCTGCAAGATGCCGAGCATCTGCATTTCAAAGGACTTTATGATGCTGATTTTCAAGGGCGCAGCTTTTGTGACCTTATTTTCAGTGGCCTTAAGAATGTGTAATCGCCACGGAGATCTTGACCTCTTGCTGGATTTCTGCTCTGAGATGCACTAAAGAGACAGTGATAACCAGAAAATAGCTTTTCCCTCAGCACAACTGTCAGGATTGGAATAACTTTGATTTATATACAGGGATTTCTTTTTCATCTGCTGAAATACTGTGTCAGTCTGTATGAAATAAAATAATCACAACAGTGAGGTTAATGCCTGGGTGATCACTTTTATGCTGTGGAAGGATTATGTTTTCCTCTGCTCTTCAGTTTTCCTGCAAATGCCTGATAGTATGAAAACTATCAGCTTGGATCAGATACAGGTTTCTCGATTATGCCCATCTTTGCAATTTCTAAGTGTTCCTGCCTTTTTATTGTGTAGTACAACAAAACAGTGCTCCATGCAAGGCAATGAGGCTGTTATTTTTAAACTGTGAAGTTGTTTTTACTTCAGAAAACTTAATCTTTTTATGCCAGAAGCTTGTAGGAAGCTGGGAAAAAATAGAATACGGCACATGGCCGTGGGTGCCTAATGGTTTTTATTTTGCTCCAGAATTTAAAAGAGAAATAGAAGATTTGTTATTGTAGGATTTGGGGATTTCCTGTGCCAGGCTCCTTGGAGCAAATAAAAAGAAGTCTTCATTTACCATCAAACAACCCTAGCAAAGTCTCCATCTGCCTAGCGACAAGCCAGTCACGTTATTCACTTCAATGCTTGGGAGTGTTACCCACATAAGACTGTAACATCACAGTTCTGTTATGCAGGTCCTTGCAGTGCTGACGGAGCGGCAGAAAGCCTACACTGCCCTGTTAGAGACTGCTCGGATTATTCTGTACACCGTAATTCTGTTTACTCCATAACTCAGGAAATTGCGCCTGGGGTGGGGAAAGGGAGGGCGGCTGTGGAGGCTGCTAGCAGTGTGCTGTTACAGAAATGGACAATAATTAATAGCTTTTGTGAAAATACGGTCATTTAATGCAGCTTCAGGAAAAAAAACCTCGTTCTGCTTCTTGGAATGAAAGATTTGATTGTGAAGCAGCTGTTTATTAAGAGTGTTTCAAGACTGATTACTTGAGTTACATTAAGGTGCTGAGCATCATTTATCCAGGGTAATTCGGGAATAATTGACTGAGAACAAATGGAGAGAGGCTTGACAGAGTACATACGCATCACACGAGTGGGTAATCCAGTATGGCTGCAGCCTTTAACAAAAAAGCTGTTCAACCCCATAAGGGGATGGAAAATGTCTGGGGCATTTTTTTGCCTCTGTCCTTTTGCCGTGTCAGATGCCCTGCCCCTGGCTGTGCTCTCGGACACCCGCTGGATTGGGATGTCCCTGGGCTTCTGTAGGTGCTGACTTGTCCCTGGGCTGAGAAGAGGTAGAGTAATAACAAACCAAGAATAGAGGTACCGTACCTCAGCCTGGGTGAGGACTGGGTGCCCCACGTTGCTCTGAGGAGCCCCCTTGGCAGTGGCAAGGGATGGACCGGGTCACTGTCACTGTTCGCTTCATTTTAATGTTGAGTCACGTATGTACATTATCCTTGCGGGGCTAAAATGATGGTGAAATCAGGAGGAGAGGAGTTAATAGGGGCAAAGGAGTAGAAAAGCAGGCAGAAAGAGGGACCACCGTTGGGAAGGAAAGAGGAGAAAGAGGCAGGAAAGGGGGTGGTTCAGAGTTTAATTTCCTACCCAGCGGCTGCTCGCGACACAAGAAGGAATTAGAAACTATTTTCAGACTTTCTCCCTGCATCTGGGTACCCTCCTGTTTGGTGGTGTTTTTTTTTTTTCTTTCCCCAAATAATGAATGGCATGGTTCCTATAAATGAAATACGCTGTTAACAGTTCAAAATAGTTTATGAAGGCAACCTAGTACACTATAACAGACAAACCCGTAATCATTTGGTATATCTTAGACATGTAAGAGGCCTGGGGAAAAAAAGGGAAAACCTCTCAAACAAGCAGAAGTTTTCAGGAAAAAGAACAGGGTTTCTTCCTATGGTCTTTCTTCTCCATGGTTTGATGTGAAAAAATCAGGAATTTCAGGAAAAATTAGAAAGAATCTTCTAGATGAAATATTTTATCTTAGAGTGAACTCCATAGGATTTTTTAGTATCATATTTAAAATCCTATTTGTTACTTTTGCTAACAGGCCTTCAGCATTTTTATAATCAATTGATGTTACACATGGTGTTGTTTTAAGTCTATTTTATTATTCAGTTGCATTGGCTGTACATTATTGATTTCTATTGTATATAAAAATCAGATATTTCAGTGCTTTATATTTTTAATATTTAAATTGTCAGTATACAGAAGTTTTTTATGTGCCTGAGAGAACATGTTAGTCATTATTACAATGAGTGTAGTTATTTATTATATAGGTATACCTGGAGGCAATTTCTAATTACTAATTAAATTACGTATAACACATTTACTGTTAAGGAAGTAATTAAACTTGACTTATGATAATCAGCTCCTACAGATAATTCAGTCTTTCCCCTCAACTTGAAATTTCTACATGTTATTTTGTTTATTGGTGTGTTCCTCCTGGGGGTGGGGGTGGAGGGAAGAGGAAGGCCGGTTGTCTGCACAGCAGCAAAATTTCTTGGAAATTACTTTTTCACATACACTGGCTAGGGCCACATAATTTAAATGAAGAATTATGAATAGTAGTAATGTTTTCTTAATACAATTATTTGTAGTTGAATATTTACTTGTAATCTGACCCTTAATAGTGTTATTTATGAATATTCAGAAAATTGCTGAGTACTAATTGAAAATGCTTGACAGTCCTGAGTTAAAATATAAATGATTACATCTCAGATAGTTGCTATTTACTGTAGCATTTACACAGTGATGTTTTCTGTGCAGATAATGGGAAGAAAAATTTTTTTATTATTATTATGGTCATCTAATGAAGTGCATACTCATTATTTTGTATTTCTCTCCTGAAATAAACTGTTTCTTTTTTTAAGGCTTTTTTTTCCTATTTTCCGCTTCCTTTTTTCTTTACTCCAGATCCACAGTTGTAATATTTTTGACTCGTCTGAGTCATGACTTTTCTGTAAATCAGGATGCTTATCTAGCTTTATTTCTGAAGCAAGAGGTGATTCATTGTTAGCACTTGGGCTGTTGCACATACTTAGACTGATGACTCTTTGGGACAACCCGATGATCTCCTCTGCTTACATTTAACAGTACAGTGGAGCGTCAACCCACATCCAGGGCTTCGGGACATTACAGTTGTACACAGAATAATATTTTAAAGGTGTTACTGGTTAGTCACCTTCCTTTAATAAGACAACATTTACACCAACCGTTTACACTGCGGTTGGCTAAATTTTTTTCCCACATGGGTACTAAGATGTGATCTTCATTTCATATGCCAGACTTTGCTTCTTTGAGCACAGCAGGTCAAATGCTCTTAACTCTTCCCTGGGATCTCCGTCATTAGGGAAACAGGGACTTCAACCAGGATTTGTCATCCTTTTACTTGTGGTCTGAGTTTGACATAATTTAATAATAAATTCAGAAGGATGCTCGATGGTATTGGAGTAGGAACTCAAAACCTCAGTGCAGTGAAAACCCTAAATGAAGAATGAAGAAATTATGAAAGTTTTGTGAAGTAGACCAGAGGTCTTGTGTTGTTTCAGTGCACAATGAATTACAGGTGAAATCTCCATTTTATAAAGGAATATTTTGTGGAAAAAGAAATCAGAAATTCCTGAGACATTGTTCCTCTTCCTCTGTCTAAGATGTTGGAAGAAAAACCCTTTCTTCTTGTGTATCTTAAAAATAAGCAAGGGAATAGAAAGCAGTAATTTCCTATTTGAGGGTGCAGGGAGAAATCTGAAGGTGAAGGCATAGTTTGCAGAGTTTGCAGAGCAATTAAAACAATTATAAGGGGATTCCCAATTCAAATTGTTGGCTCAAAATGCACCCTGGTTTAGTAAGGAAAGCACAGGAATCAGTCAGTGATTTAGTCCCTTACACAAGGATTTGCAAAACTGGAGATCTAACAGTTTCATTTTCTTCAATTAAATTTTGGCTACCCTTGCACAGATAGAAAGGTTATTTTTTTATGAGGACATGACTTTCAAAAGTTATTTTAAAATATTTGTTTCTTTGTTTCTCTTCAGAAGAGTCTGTAGATACTGATTTGGGGCCAGAGTCAGCAAGCAGCTGAGAATTCTAGCCATCCTGTCACTGTATTTAAACAAAAGCTTAACAGTAACAATGACGTACACCAAATAGCTAATATTCCCCATTTTTAGTGCATGTAGTTCTCCCTGTCTTTTTTTGTTTTTGTTCCAGGATTTCTTTTGTTTAAGAACTGGGGATTTTTTTTCAGGCAAGAAATTCCTGCTGCTCTTACCAGTTCAGAAAAAGTGACTGTCTAATATTGAACAGCAGAGAATTTGGGTTCAAATCCTGTTTTGTTTTCTATATACTTTCTCCACATAATGTGCATGTATAAGCCTCTCGATATAGATAGATTTATAATATGTACATGTGTATATTATGCTAATAATATTTTGGATATAATTTCTTTTTAAATAAGACTGTAGCCTAATCTTTTTCTAGGGCCACTAAAACCTTGAATTTAAATATTTAGCATATTTTAAGTATTTTAGAAATACCAATCTTTTCCATTCCTATTTTGCACGTACAGTTTGTTATGGCAACAAGTATTAGACACTAGTGTTATGTTTGATGGCTAGAAAGAAGAGAATCGTGATCTGCAGGACGTTTCAGGCATTTGGTAATGAAAGCTACTTTCATTTTACAGTGGAATTTAAACACTTGCTTTTGTATAGGGTAGTGAAAAAATGCCTTGCTTTTTAACAGGAGAAGCATTGCTTTATGCATCGATTTATCCAATTAAGTTTGCAGTAAGTACCTAATGTTCGGGTGTTGAAGGTAGAACTGTCTGCTCTCTTTGGCGAGAACCACTCAACAACAAGAGCGTTCCCATTTATCCAGCAGATATATTCGTGGCAGCAAGGGTTTCCCTCCAGGCAAAAGTGGAAGCGAAATCCTCTTTTAGAAGGGCAATTCAAAAAATTCCCCGTGTTAAACAGAAGTGCAAAAATCCTCTTTTAATGAAAGACAGATTGCAAGTGTTTGCCTAAGATTATCACTCTGCTAAACTGAAGCAGAGCAGCCGAAATTCCTGCATCATTTACATCCCGTGAGCAAGTCAAGGGCAAAAGCTGGAGGCAAAATATTTGATAGCATGGAAGCAAATAGCTGTGAGGAAGAAAAAGCTGCACTTTTTGTTGCTGAACCTCTTAGCAAAAGAAAATAATAGTTTAGTAAAAGCCAAACTAAGCAAACCCTGGGCTGTGCCATGCCATAAATCCTTAAAGGGACACTCTCAAATCAGATTTAAAAAAAAAAAATCAGTTCTAAGCCCTCCAGTTTCTGCTCTCTTTAAATACTCTGGCTGGCATTAAAAAATGTATAAAACATTAATTTTTGTTCCTGGGATCTTTCCCTCTTTGTGTTTGCAAAGGTGGTTTCTGTTAGCCGGTTTCCTCCTTGCTATCTGAGGCCCTGATCCTGCCAAAATGTATTCATGTCCTTCATTGCGGCAAGTCTCCCATCAAAATCCCTCCCAGCAGGAAAGGTGGGCTCACATTTATGTGTTTGTAGGATCAGCGCCTAATTGTAGGGGAAATGGAAACTGCACAGCGTTCTGTCCGTGGCACAAAGTAAACAATGGAGAATGTGGAGTAAAATATATTTCTTTAATACTTCAACTATAGAAATGCTAGATGTGATGTGTAACTCTAGTAAGGGACAGACCCTTCAGAGAGGAATGTAATTTTTCATAAGTATATAGTTTTAAGCAGAAATAGCTATTAAAATAGCATGTATTGAAATGATTGTAGTTGTGAGGTGAGGAATCAGGTTGTTTATTTTCGTTGTATATTTTCCTTTCAATGTAAAACTGTCAAGCCTTTTTGTTGCTTGCCATTGAACCCCAGTGGGACTTTGATTTTATTTCCCTGGTGCATGATCTTATTTTGCGTATTTAGCAGTTCTGATGATGGAACTTAAGATAAGTCCATTCAGAAATTGCAGTATTTATTTAGTCACCTTTTATGGTGGCAATGCAAGACAGAATGTTAAACAAAATGAAATTGTGACCTCCCTCATACGTTCTCATTCGGAAAAATAGTCTCACTGAAGCCACTGAGAGCTGGAAAATATATGGGATGCAATTTACATATTTACTCGAACCTAAAAGCTTAAACTACATTTGAAATTGAAAAAAAATGTGTGCTTAAATCATTTACATGCTTTCAAAAATGCCATTAAGATTTAAAATATGACACTGGCATGCATGGACATAATTTAAAAATCTAGTCCGGCCACAGCATGTTACCTTTAACTTGTGCTAGAGCTGGTTGAGATAAAGACTGCAAACCTGCTGTCATCTTACAGGTCTAGGTAAAGTCAGTGCACTAACATCTATCAGACCCAACATGTAGATGGGAATAATAGGGGACTGAGCTGCTAGGTGAGAAATTATCTTTCGTTCTTTCTGGGTATCAATCTGCAATAAAAGTTGGGGAAAGGTGTTTTGCTATTACTCAATATTTGGACTTCAGTTGCAGGAAAGTTATGGAGAAGAAAGGCAATCTTTATTTCTTGTTCTGTCACACATTGGTGCAGGTATTTTGCTGAGAGCCATTTGCAGAGCACAGGTGAGATGTTAGTGTTTGGATTTTGTAAAATAAAGCACAAACAACTGCATAGCAGCTCTTCAGAAAGATTTTATAAGCATTTTCCACTCCAAAGGCCTAGTTTTGCTCTCCTTCTGAGCCCTGAACTCTTGATGACTTTTAAAGGGTATTTCAGTGAAAGTGATACCAGACGGTTCAGTTCAGCAATGGTTTAGCAAGAGTAGGCCTCAGAGTAGGCTCTAAAAGGCCTGCTCTGTGTTACCTTTACACAGAACAAGCTTTCCTGTCAATAATTTTCCTTTTAGCTAGAATAATAGAGAATAACAATAGGTTCTGAAGCAAACTACATGTTTTGTAGATAGAGTTTGTTTAAGGGATTGATAAAAAGGTTCTAGTAAACAATGATTCATGCTGTTTACGCTTAGTCCCAGAAAAACAAAGGTCTCTGCTAATTATATAAGGCCAAAAGACAAAACAAAACTGTAAAGAACAACTTTGTGATGTCTAAATTAACTTGATTCATAAACTCTTGTGTCAGAGGAGAGATAAGTTCAAAACAATATCTTCTTCTCGGGAACACATGTACTTGTAAACAAGAAGGCCTCGAGCACGCTTGTGCACAAGCACGATTAAAGGGGGATTGGGACCATCAGCGACCCCCAGAGACCACCCAAGACCCCTTCCCCAATTTAGTACGCATGCACAAAGACATTACATAATGCATTACATAACATATTATGCATAAGGTGTTTTTTTTTTGGAATGGGTGGGCTTTTCTTGGAATTATGTATATAAGGAGCAAGCTTTTGTTCTTAGGTGTGCATGCTAGGAGGAGAGATCCCCCATGCACCCAGCGCTGCAATAAACCAATGTCGGCTTTCTAAACTATCATTTGGTTTGGAGATTTTTTTTTGGTTGCTATTTTCCAGTAACAAAAGAAGCAAGCTTCTTGCAAGCAGCTGTACAAATGACTTGTATTATGTCCTGATGTCTCCATCACAGAAACGTTAGTTCCTCCTGCCCCTTTCCCAATGTCTGTATCCTGTTGTTTATCAATATTTTCGGCTCCACATACTTTTCCCTAAATATACCACCGATTTCTGTCCCAACTCCTCTACTACAGCCAGGCAAAGGGTAGTGTTTTATGTATCTGGCTCGTGGCTCAGGATATTCTGCCTGGACAAGCACATCACACAAGTAGCTAAGGGAACCTCTTAGTTGAGGTGCTAATTTGGATTCCCCTTTTCTGTTTAGCCATTGATTTTCACAGAATTTGTAGAAATGTAATTCCTTTGAGACCTCTATCCCTCTGTCAAAGTTGGTTGAAGCTGATCAGTGAGTCAAATTGGATCAGTGGGTCCAGAATATCAAGGGAAGAGGGAAAAGGGAAAACTGACCAGCTGATGGCCTCCTGTGAGACTGATTTCCTAAGAAATATAGCTAAAATTTTTGATACATAGACAGACTATCTATCCTTTTACATTTTATATCCCAGTGTGACAGAGGGGTGTGGACAGTAGGGAGCTGAGCTTGGAGCCAAGTCCTGCTACTTACCTGCTGTTTGACCTTAAACCAGACTCAGGCCAAATTGGTTTTGATCCTGTTTGTTTAGTTTCAGTTGGTATTTGAGTGTTCAATCAATGATAAATAAACCTCTGTGTGTGTGAGACCCATTATCCAATATATAAAGTACACTCAAAGATGGTGAAATAAAGAATGCCATTTGAACGCAAAGCTTCAATCTTAACTCTTGTTTTGAGAAGTTCAGTGTATTAAACTTTGGAGGTTTATGAATGTCATTTCATTCGCTTGATTTTTCTGGAAGGAGATTTGAGTTGTTGCACGTTCAACTGATGTACTGTAACATTACCTTAATGCTGACTCTGACAAACCATTCAGTAGCATTTTCCTGGAGGTCGTGGTGCCTTCGCCGCCGCCCCTTCCCTTGGGCTCTTTTAGAAGCCCTAACAACTCAGGAGGAAACATTTCCCCTTATTTGATAAATGTTAACATTTTTGTAATGATAATTAATACAGAATTAACCTTTCATAATATTTTTTGGTGGTTTGATATAGATAGTTACCTACTCTGAGTGAAAATCTCCCTGGCAGGAAACCCCAGATTAAGAACCTGTTTACCACGTAATACTAATTTAAACCCCATATTAAGGGTTTAGTATAGTTTGTTGGCTCTTATGTGGAACACTGGATATGAATTTCACCAGAATATTTATAGATACAACATTCCTCCTTTGTATCACCATCTGCTCACCACCTCTGTTTCTCTAGCTGAGCTTCAGGGTCTGTACCAATGTCAGCGGAAGCTTTAAAATCTGCCATTAAAATAGCAACAACAGCAGAGATCTGCTGTTAAAATAATAGCAACAACATCCCTCTGTGGGATGCTAGGGAACACACGACTATGGACAGGCCTGATCCAGCATTCTTTTCCTGCCCTGGGAGCTTTTTTTTTGTGAAAAAAAAAATACAAAAAAAAGAATGCATGGGCTGACTCCGTTTGTGTATAGATAGATGGAAATATGGAACCACTTTCTCCCATTGTCCTTCTAGCTGAACACTGGGGAGAGAGTGGAACAATGCATGGAAACACCATGGGGGGAATGTAAAGAGATGCTCAGCAGATGAATTCAATATAAACAGAGCTAAAACCACTGATAATGTTATAGTTTTTTCAAGTGATTCTCCATGTAATTGCAACTGAGCCAGCTTCCACACATACTGCAGTTAAGGGTAGCAGGATCACAGTTAATAGGAGCAGTCCTTATCTCTGATAGCAGTGGGACTGAACTTATGGGTCAAGTGTGAAACACCCTGAAAACATAACTACAGCTGTGAGCAAGAAAACAAGATGTGAAAATGAAAGTAATAAATAAACATTAAATAGTTGGTAAATTTTTATTTGATCTTCAGGGAAATCCATTGTGGCAACATCATCTGGTTTGGTCCACGAGTTGTTCTTTTTTTCAAAGAGTCTAGGTGGCCAATGATATAGAAAAAGTTGAGAAATGTTCCTGGGTAGCATCTCAGCACGCACACGTCTGATGAATTTGCATCATATTCAGCAGCACAACTTCCTAGCACATTTTCATGTGTTTGACTAGCAAAACTTCAGAGACAGTGTAATTCCTGACATGAAAATAAAATCATGGTGGTTAGTATGAAAGAAAAATATTATCACGGTGATCAGTAATATATCTTGAGAGGCTTTACTTTTCATATTTTGATGTTGTTTCAATAAAAAAAATAGTGCAAGACTTTAAGGAGACAACCTGAAATGCAGCATAATGTTATTTTTTGAACAGAAAGAAACTAAGGGCTTTCAAAATGCCTTTTTCACAGAAGAACAATCTAGGACTGAGGAACTAAGCTAACCATAACAAAAGGGTAAAAAGGACAAAACCCCAAGATAGAACGTGCCTTTGGACGATTTCTTATCCTGAAAAGTGCGTGAGTGGCCATTTGCCATGGATGTTAATGGTATAAAATCAAGAGTGTGTTTTAGGTGCCTAAATACCTTTGTGGACCTGAGCGTTAGTGCTGAGTGTCACATTCCCTGCTGAATAGGTTGTCTGCATGTTATTTTGAATAAGTCCTAGTTTAATCACAAGAGCCATTAATGTGTGTTCGCTGCTTTTGATTGTCTGTTAGAAGGAAATTTGTGATAATAATTCCTAATGGCTGGAATCTAGGGGTGGGATGGGGCAAAAGACAACTTCTCTGATGCAGCAAAACCTGTGAATTCCCATCCTTCAAAAAAAGAGACTTACTTTAATCAATTTACATATGGAAGTAGAAGGAGGTTTGCTGATTTTGATGCAACTATTTGGTGAATAACTAGACAGAAAAACAGTTCTGTGTTGTTGTGCAGTCACTACAATGACTGTAGCACTCACTGGAGGAAGCATGAGAACCAAGACTGTAATTAAGTATCAGCTGTATGTCAATAAAGTGACTTCATGGAAAATATTAGTCATAATTGATAACCGGTCATTTTAGAGCAGCAACATTGTTGTTGGAAAAGTGTTCAATATCTAAAAACCCGAAGATCCTGCTCATCTATTGCACGATACAAATAGTTTCATGGCATAGTAAGAATATACACAGAATTAATTAACAAAGAGCAACACAAAATGGCAGTGTATTAAAAAATTGATTAACGTTTTAACAGTGGTGAAGAATAGTAGGAATACCATCTTTGTATGGAATTTTATTTCCTCTTGTATTGTGCAGGATTTTTTACCTTACTTCCCTTACGCATTCAGAGAGAGCTGTTGGTAAAGTGGAACATCAGATGAAGGTGTGGACTGCTAGCATCTCTGCTGTCAGAGGGAAAAAAGCTGCTGCATTTTGTTTTCATCTAAACTGTGTGAGTCTGTCAGCAAGACTGTGTGGAAATGAACAGAAGACCAACACAGGAGGGGAAAATAAGAGATCTCCATAAGATAAGGGAACCCAATTTATTATTTTTAATGACAGGCATATGGAAGAGACACGTATACCGCAGTAGTAACAAGAACCAGTCTACCATTTAATAACTGTAGAAGATAGCATTTATTTTTATGGCAGGTCAAGAGCCTGATCCACAAAACAGATTAAACTTTGCTTTCATGAGCTCAGCAGGCCAGACCCTTACCGTGCAAGCCACAACTGCAGTTGGACCAGTCTTTGAAGTTAGTTGTATCTGTCTTTGCAGTATCAGGCACATGAAGCCCAAGAATGTTAGGGGAAAAAATCTTTAAAAAATTACCGTAGAGAAAAGAGGAAGTAGCATAAAGGAAAACACAGACAAAATCCACATTCTTGTGGCTATAAATCAGTTCCAGTGACCTGAGTGAATTTTCCCATGTTGATACTATGTGAGGCTGACCCAGAAAGACTGAAGTATGAATACAGTAGCCATTTGGGCAGAACAGCAGTGAGCTAGGCATTATCTGTGTAATCTGAGATAAATTCCTTTTATTTTTGCTCAATAAAAGCAAGAATTGCACAATGCAAGCCATACAGATAAGGTCAGACTGGGCTGCATCTCTTTTGTGTGCCTATGGCTGCCTGTCAGTAATTTACAAGAGCTTGAGACATGGGTTCAAGGCTTTAATTTGATCTTGCACATCTAGTGCCTTTTACTTCCTTGGTCTATTTAGACACTGTAGGATCTCTCCTACTCACTCTGAGCTTTTGCAGAGAAGCAAATTGGGATGAAATGCCCAGAAGAAGGTTTCTGGCCAGACATACCTTTTTTTTTTGTCAAGGATGTACCTACCTGGCTGGGAAGAAGTATCCATTATTAAAACAGACAGTATATTTGGGTACATCAACCCTGTTCCTTCTTGCTTATTCTTGGCCACTTTAAGCTACTTTCTGTTCAGCTGATTTCTTACGATCTCTTCCCCAGCTGTCCAGCTTCCCCCTTTTGTTTCAGGATCCTTTTCCCTAGAAAACTCACCACGCTCATACACTCAAACCATCTTGCCTACAGCAACATTACTGCTGATAATTCTCTCCAGATGTTGTCTGGCAAGTGATTATCAGGCCAGGCACTTCCTAAGCTATTTACCATGCATTAAAGAAAAAAATAAAAACAAAAACAAAGACAATTTTCTGTTCAGACAACTAAAAATCCCAGACCAAAACACAGCTAGAACATGCAGAAATTGCAAACCAAGATATTCAAGATTCACAAAAACATTAACATGACACAGTTCACATAATAGAAGAATGATACCTGTCAACAAATGTAAAGAGAAGTAATACGTGAAGAATACATGCACAAAAGGTAAACAGTCAATATTATTCATTAAAATTATCATGGCTAGGGACTTGGATTTATTACCTGGTGAATTTCCGCCTTTTGTGTAAGTAAAGAACAGAATCTAGATTTACAATCACTTTTTCCTCTTCTGACTAATTTCTAAAAGTGTGACCTGATGGGGTTCTCCATCTGTTACCAAGGTGTCCCAGAATTAGCAGACTGCATCTTTAAGGAGGAAAAAGAGGGCCAGTTCAAGGAGGAGACTTGGTATCTTCCACATTTGGCCATTTCACATTTAGGGTTTCACAGCAAGAGGGATATCTTATCTTCCTTCTGCACCAAGTGAACTCCATTTGAAAAACAGGCAGTAGGCAGCCCAGCAGGTCCAAGGGGATATTGCTGTCTGCTACAAGGGTTAGGGCTCTGGTCACGTCCACTCAGAATATTTGAGTCCCTGGCACAACCCAGGATGACAGAAAAGGATCTTGCATGTCAAGAGGTTCTCAAGTGGGAAAAGTCACCGCCCCAGAAAATACATTGACTTGCTACCGAGACAGATACATAGATACAACTATCTTTTATTAAAGCTGTTTTTGAGCAAATCGTGCCTGGAAGATAATTAGTGGATGTGTTCTTTCTCTCTCGTTCTGACGTATCTATTTCTCCATTAAAATTACATATATTTTAGCAATAATTCTGTCTTTCCTGAGTTCATCTATGTCAGCTGCTCGAAAGGGCAAAAAGGTCAGATGAGAGCTCTTATATGATTATTGCTGGTTGCTATGGCTGATAGAAGAGAGGAATTCTTACTTTATTATCACAAATCTTTTCATCAGATTTGATATTCTCCTCAGAAAGAATTAATCTAAATAGTGACGTCTGTCATAATGCAAGCAGAGCTATACATTAGATTGAGTGAAGAATTCTTTATTTTTAAGCAAGATGGTAAATGGGGAAAGATGAAGGGACATCAGTTTTTCCTATTTATATATCAAGGAAGGCCAAGTAAGGAAGTGGCTTTAATATTTTTTTTGTCCTTAATCTCTTTTTCTTACACAGTGGTAATCTCAGAAATTTCTTCACACCATCCTCATTCTGTATCAGTCTACAAATACAGCTTTGCCCACAAGTATAAAACATCCTTCAGCCGAGTTCCTTATTTCAGCTGAGCTCTGTAATAATGTGCCACTCTTTCAGCCCTGTAAGATTTCCCACTGTGGGAGGCCTCAATAGTACGGAGCTGTTTGGTTTTGGCTCTCTCTATTGCCAGATGAAATTCATAACAACAGCTTTTCAAGTCTTTAAAGTGCTGTCTGGTACACATACAAGTAAGTCGTGAAACAGGAAAGGAATGTGAGGGAGTATATTCATTTTCACAAGTTTTTTTTAGCCCATCTCAGAAATCTCTGTTCTTACACTATTTCTTAAAACTCTTTTTTTTTTTTTTTTTTGAAATAGATGTTGTATTTTGGACGAGATTAATAAACCATGACATATTAACAGACCCAAGGTATCCAGGTATCTCATTGAATCTTTAGTCTGCAATAGTTTTATATCTAAGCTTTGTTTGGGAAACGCAGAAGCCCAACATTTGCCTTTTATCTTGATTAACAATTTTATGTGTAGAAACTGCAGAAGCTGAGCTGTATCTGCATGTTTGGAACACCACTGCTTATGAGGCATCCTGTGCTGAAGGTTTCAAAGAGAGTTATCTCAGGTCCTGTCTCTGATCTGTCCCCCTGTTGCTTTATTTTGAGAATCCTGCTTAATTCCTCGTGGCCAAAATTAACAGCCATCAGCTGTCAGCAGGGCCTCATCAACTGTCTTCCCCTTGAAGACATTCAGTCCACTAACAGATGAGCTGTAGGATCTTTATAGAGCATAAGTGCAAGTCCTCAACGTATCTTCAAAATCATACTTTTAGTGCCATGACTGTAAGTTCCTGTTGTTTAATCAAATATATTTCTACATCCAGAGAAAAGAAGTCCAACCTGTATAATTTTCAAGCTTTGCAGTTATCTGGGTTTTAAAATTTTAGTTTGTTTGTTTCTTCTGGAAAAGAAAATACCTCTTCTTTGCATGATCTTGATAAATAGGTCTAATGACACTGTATTTGGTCATAAACCCATCTGTTCCTGCTGCCTTATTTGCATCCAGACTTTCGATGATAGTATTCACTTCCTCCTTTTAAGTGGGTTATCCAAGAATTCTGTATTTTTCTTGTAGTTCTGTGGGAAAGAAGTCCTTAAAGCAATTTAAAAGTTGTTGGCTTTTGGAGAGTTGACCTGTGATCAATAAAACCTTTTGGTCTCAAATCACCCAACATGTCTTCTCAACATGTTACCAGATGTCCCTTGCTGTCCTTTTTGAAGAAACTGCCACATTATCTGCTTTTTTAAAAGCCTGTCCACCATCTTTCCCTTATATGTTTTGGTTTATGCATATTTAGGCTGGTTCTGTTTAACAGATTTGCAGGAAATCGAGTCCCTCCAATCCCTATGGATTTATGCTTTTTTTTTTTTACAAAACCTTTTAGTACCTTTCTGCTAATCTTGGACTGAAAGGAATCCACCAGGCTTTTTTCTTCTCTGGTTCTTGATTTTTTTGAGATGGAAAGCTTTACTGATAACTTTACCATTTATCCTTGCCTTACAAGCATCCCACAGAGTTTTCTTCTCAATGAGCTTACTGTTTTCTTCTAGATAACTCTGAAAAAGCTATAGATATTTCTTTTGCCTTAACTTATAAGCAGAGTTCCATCCAGTTGCCATCAATATAATTTGTTTTAAATTTCAGTCTTTTAAAATTAGGCATGGGGAGTGAGGATACCGACTGATTACATCCAGAGAGATAAAAGTAACAGGATTTAACAAGCATCTAGTGACAAGGAACACATCAGTGCCTGAATATGCATCACATGGTTGACAGTAGTAAGAGCATCCCCTGAGTTAAGAGCTTACTGCCTTTCGAACATTACCAGCATCTAACAAGGTGACTAGCTTTAAATTACCTTCTTATCTGCAAATCCTGATCACCTTGGTCTATCAAGGGCTGGATTCATCAACTGACTACAATTCTCTCTCCTGTCCTCAATTTTATTAAAAATTCTTAAAAAAAAAATAACATGAAATGAAAGAGGCTTGTCCCTGGATGGAACATTATGGAATATACACTCTTCTAAGTTACCCTTTTAGAGGTCTTTGATCAGAATATATCTGCCATCTTCAAACACCAGTCTTTTAGGATTAAAAGGAGGTATTTGACTAATAAAACTGCCACCCCTTTTCCTTTTGATGACCTGAAGAGCAGTATAGTGTCTGTTTTTATATTGCATCTCAAGCAGCTTTCATTGTTGCTCTGCAAAGGAGCTTCTTGTAATTGTGCAGTCGTGTTATTATATTTTTTTTAATTACTTGTAAAACTTGTTGACCTAAACTGGTCAAATATTTAACATTTAAAGGCATCATTTGAATTGGTTCATGAGTTCTACTGGCTTTCCAGCTGTTGCTTTTCTAATATTTAAACTTAAAAGATGTTATTCTACTCCTTTTAGCTGATGCTTTTATAAACAATCCAATGCTACCTGTTGCAGTAGCAAGTGTCCCCTTTTATTGATAGAGGAGACAAAAAATCTTCAGATAACTTTTCAAGTTTCTTACTACACTTGATCTACTTACTTGCTTCCGGTGTTTCATACTCTGTATCTCTGCCCTGACGTTCGTTGAGTTAACTTCAGCCATTCTGAATTTCTCCTCTGTCTCATCACCTCTGTCTAAAACACCTTATTGCTACCCTTCTGGGTCTCCAAGCGCTGCCGTGTCCTGTGCCCATTGGAGCAGAACTGCAAATTCAAGTGACCAGAAATTACTCATTAACAGAAGGTACTGACCACTGAAGTGGAAGGTGCTTGCAAAATTGAGAGAGATGCTGAGAGAGCAGGGATGGGAGGGCATCATTATTTTAAAAGCTCTGCCAGCCTGGCCAGCAGGATCGATTGCTAGCCTGCCCGACAGCCTACACAAAAAGCAGCTGTTCGCCTGCCGATCCACGGCAGATCATTCAAATCAAACGAAGGACAGGGTTTAAAAGGCTGCCTGAACCCGAGTGGCAGCGTGCCCAGTTCAATATGGTGTCTCTGCACGTTGCACGCCTGCTGCCAAAAGGAGGGTGTCCTCTAGGAGTTTTATTTCGTACATATGGAGGGGGCCTCTCCATCCGGGGTAACTTGGCAGTGCAGAAGACTTTGGGTGTCCCCAAAGCCTTTGCTCTCTTTGGAAATCAAAGCAAGGAAGGCACCCTGCCTCGCTAGAGAGATTTCTGCTGCCCAGACGGGGAAGTGCTGCTTGTTATTAAGTCTCTTGAAACTGTGAGCAGTTGTGAAAGTGTGTTTGAAAGCAGGATATGCTCTACAGTAATATCCAGGGCTCATAAGAGATTTTAAAGGAGTTTAAAGAGGAAATCAGACCTGATCAAGAGAGACTGAAGATGGTAATTTAACAGGGGAAGTCTATAGTTTGAGGGTGTTGCTTTCCTGTGTATTGATTTTTCTGTGATTCTGAACTACAAAATGCTTTAGGATATTAAAACCAGAGCTTCTGGAGTATGGTTTGGATGAAATCATGAAGTGGGAGAATGTGGCAAATTTGCCCACCAAAGCCCAGTGTAAGCTTTTCCTTAAAAAGTCACATCAAAGCCATAAACATTGCAAGATGTAAAGCCTGACAAATGTACAAGCAGAAAAATACCTCTCCCTGTTCTTTCCATCTGAGCCTACAGAGGAGAGCATAGGATAAGCTAGAACAGTAAATGCTCCGGGATGCAAAAGGGAATAAGCAAAGCAACTTAATTCAGGATGTAATGCAAACATTAAATTACTCTTGCTGTCTTTGCTGCAAATTTACTGTCATATTGATGCATTCGAGAGTTGTCTTTAGCATGGAAGCTGATGCAGACGTGCGCTCCCGATAATACCTCTCCTGTCAACAGAGATCCTCTGGATTCATGTCATTGGAGGGGGAAGGTGAAGGGCATTATGGAATTTGGTCCATCTGCATCAGAGAAAAAGGAACTTGTTTTACCTCTCAGGTTTTTTTCAGCTTTATTTCTGATTCAAACTCACACTGGTTTTGAAACTCAGAGGAGATAAATAGGGTAGGTAACTGATCACTCCTGTGATGTCCACACCCTTTTTGTAGTGAAACTCAAAGACAACTTTTGGCTTTCTAGCGTGAATAACAGTCTTTGACAATAGTGACTTTTTATTTTTAATACAAGTAAACACAAGTATGTTATGTGCTTTAACACTGCAGCTCAAACTTTTCCCACTAGCAGCAGGGATATGCTGCAGACTACGAGCAGTGTAGACTGAGTAACATACTGATGGCTCCTAGTGGCCTTTGTAGGATTTTCTTGGTATTATGCTGATTAGCTATAGTATTTTACTGTTTTCTACCAACAAATGACATTAGCAGCTGATATGTTTCTTTTACAATGCAAAGCAATAGTTACTGTTTCTATATTTGCTATCATACGGTATTAGTGAAAATGCACATGTTGAACTTCTATTTAATTTTTTTCTTTTAATATTAAGAGGGTCAAAGCCTTACACAGAAAATGGCCCCCCTTGAAGTCATCATCATTATCCAAAGCCAACAACTTCTTCATTGTTCAATGCTTTAATACAAAAGCCTCTTAGTTTAATGAGCACAAAGACTAAAAGAGTTATTTCTTCCTAATGAAATAATCCGAGATGCCTGTAGCTTTATGGTATCCTTGTGTGGAGTAAGAGATGGTCTTTGGCCCTAACAGCATTCTCGGTTGCTTTGATGAAAACCCACAGAGACCTGCCTACCTTCTAAACACGATAAGTAACAGCAGTTTATATACATGAGTTTAAGGACCAAAGAGAACATTAGATTGTCTCTTTACATTTCCATGTATCACAGATTGCAGCATCTTATTCAGTCACTTTTTTATTTGTCTAAAGAGTATCTTCTAGAAAAGCACAAAGGCTTCACCTGAAAGGTTCAGAAGCAGGAGAATTCAGCACCACCTGCAGCAGGAGTTATCACCCCACTACTAAGAACGTGTGTCTTCTTTCTCTTAGAAAAGGGCTTCACCTTCCTGCATTGGTTCTTGTCATTCCTTCCTCCAGGAAATGAAAGAATTCTCTTATATTTCATGCTTTGTAGTGTAAGCATATTCCTGCATTGTAATAAACTCACCCTATCTTCCTTTGGTATATGAAGGAGGCAGAGCTCCTTACATCTTTCTCTTTAACACATTTTTCTCCAGACCAGAAGTAATTTTGCTGTTTCTTTTCTCTATCCCATTGAACTTTTAAACATCCTTTAGAAAAATGTGTGCACAGGACTGTATACAGTATTTCAGTAGTAGTACTGCTACTTCAAAAACTTCAAAAATCTAGATTAAAACTACCTCAAATCCCACTTAATATTCCCCAGTTTAAACAGTTACTTGATTTTTCCAGAGCGTTGCACTGGGAGTTCATATTGTGTTGCCTTGTCACTGTGACCCCCCCACCCCTTTTCAGACACACCACTGTTCAAAACACAATCCTCAGTTTGTACATTTGGCTCCCATTCTTTGCTCCTAAATATACAACTTCGCATTTTCCTGCTTTAACATGCCCTGCTTAACAAGATTTATGTTCCATAGAATTATGTGATATAGCTTTATTTATATCTTTATTCTTCAGTTATTTTATGAATGGGATCTCTTCCCAGCTTTTGCGTTCTTCTTGCCCAGAAGGAATACCAGGCTCGTCAGCAGAGCTCCTCTGTTCATCCCGTTCACTTCATACTGACACTACTCGAGTCTTTCAGCATTCCCCTGCATTTCCAAGATACATCCAAGACCATCACAGCAGGCCAGAGATCTCTTCAAGCCAAGTCTCTTAGAATTGTTGTGCACAAGTGGTCTCAGCCTGCCAAGTTGAATATACTTACTCCTAGGGGACTGATCTGAATTTATCTAGCATCCTCCTCTGTTACTAATAAATATAAATGTTCTTCATCATTCTTAGATGTTGCTGTTCTACTTCTGAGTCCCAGGCATGAGTAATTGCTGTTTTGAATTTATATTAATGTATCTGAGTGCATTGATCTTATTAATTCAGCATTCTTAGTTTTATAGGCTACAAGCTAATATTTATTGCTGTTTTCTGATGAAGAATGTTATGCCTGTAAATTCCCTGATACATTTAACACTTACTGATGCAGACTTCCTTGCTGATTTTGGCTAATTTACCCTTGACTCATTCAAATCATTTAAAGCTCTTGCTAAAATTGCCTCCTTTGCCCATTGCTTCCCTCATGCTATGGGTTCCTAAGGACCCCTACTTTTTCTCTCCTCAAATCCAAGTTGTATTGGGGCATGTAAATGAGTTGCTTCTAAATACAAATACCCATGCACTTTTAACCAGCTTTTGGGTCAGGCTTGACAACACAATTTGACCCTTAAACTGTTAGCCACAAAAAGTGTTAATCTTCTGCCCCCGCCCTCAAGCAAACTATTTTTATGATTATCTCAATGGAAGCTCTTGCACCTGCTATCAGGAAGCCTTGGTGTGTGCTAATAGTTTGCTGTAATACTAGAATTGCAGCTGCTTCGGGACTGGGGGCTCTCGGTCCTGCTGTCATTCATGCGGACACAGGGCTTTCATTCTTTGGTACTGCGACCTGGGGTTGGTGGCTACCAAGTCACCCCTGTGTTATGGCAGGATGCTTCCTCCATCTTCAAGCACTGGAGGAGATCCTGATGTTTGTTCAATTCGCAGAACAAAACATCATTTCCATAGGTTTGAATTCTTCCTGAGCCTGCTCTTCCCACCCACAACTGGGAATTAGACTACTGCTGTAATTGCATACGTTTAAACACTTATGGGAGGAAACCATTTTTCTTCAGGTCAGTGTTAGAAGAAAATGACAGGGGAAAGGAAGAAATAGGGGGGGCATTTACTTACCACTGACAACCACCTGGGGGATGCATGTTAATTTCTGCTCAGTCCCCCACAAAAAATGTTGATGAACAGAAATTATTTCTGACATTCAAGCCTTCAGAGGCTGAGAGACTGAAAAATTGCAACTACTCAGTGTAGAGAGAAAAGATAATTACCAGCAAATGAATAGGAGACTGAAGGTAAATTTTTGGTTCTAGTAATACAAAAACAGGGAGACAGATTTGAGAACAAAATTCCTGGTGCACACAGTAGAGATCACAACTGAACTGAGGGTTTCAGGTATGTCTGCATTAAAAAACACTAAACATGCACAAAACACAGAATATAATTTTTTTTTCACATTAAATGGTTCAAAATGTTGGCACGTGACTGTGCGAAATATCATATTATATAAATACTTAAATAGGTAGCACCATGGTCTCTATTGTAATCCTAGAGAGTCATTCTGAAATAAACTGTGTTTGCTCTTTGCTCAGGGGTGATTTTCTTTACTTTTCAAAACTGGACTAAAAAGGGTTCAGTTATTTGTAGAGACAATGTGAGGGTCCAGTGAGCAGTTTACGCATCCTAAAACAGAAATCTCCCTCCTTTCCTGCAGGCCTGTAGTCTGGAACAAGAACCGGACATTTTGCAGAGGGATATTTCCATCCCACTGAGATTTGGTACAAATTACTGCTAGCTCATGTTCATTTAAGTTTTTTCTAGGCTTGTCCCATGAGCACACTGCTTTGGTGGGCAGACTCCAGCCATACAACTCCTTTACCCTGCCATGGGAAGCAGCTTGGGAAGATGCAGCAGCAGCAGGGATAACTACTGCTGTTTATCCTTTTTTCCTAGGAGAAGGCAAGAAGTAGAGAAGGGGAAGACAGGGGTAGTACCAGAGTTTGCATTCTTTGGTTTGAACTGGATGTGTGCCAGTGCATATGAACATACAAACATTTACATTTGTACAGAACATTGAAATATAGGGACACAAGAGGATTTTCTGAGTTTTTTTCCTTTGCTTCTTTAAAAAGCAAACACTTCCCAATCCTATTCCATGAAAGACACATCCCCAAGCCCCCCACTGTCTTTAGAAACAGGCATATGTTCTGCTCAAATTCACTCATTTCACTTAAGAAAACAGCATACCCTAAACCTTATCCAAAAATGTTTTTCATAACACACATCAGCATTACCTCATAAATCATGAAGGGGAGCATAACTAGGATCTTTTTTTATCTCCCTTAGACATTAGAGGCACTTACAGTGTAAGAGGCTGAAAATCTTCATATTACTAAGAAAAATATAAGGGTTCCTGAGACTGCCAGAATGAGTAACAGTGGGCAATTAATGAGGCAGAAGACAGGAAGAAAAGGATTGAAATTTTGCACAAGCAAACATAGATCTGCCACCTCCAAAGTGTTCAGAACTTGAATATTATCCCAATTTTTTCTGTACACACCATCAGTATATAAACAACTCGCTATGCAGAGATTATGTTCGCAACATGGTGGCAAGAGACAGTGAAAATAAAGCAAAAACTATTAAAAGGTAAATCAGGAAAAAAGTCAGATATCCAAATGTCAGAAGTGTGGGACAGCAGGAGCAAAAGGCTAGACGTGGATTTACAGTGATGCGCGGCTGGACTGGTCTGACGCCTTTCCTGCAGAAAACATGCAGGCACAGCGCATGCCCAGGTGGACTATAGGTATGTGGGAGGGAGTGCAGAAGTGGTAGCCTAGTTTATACGGAGTTCGTCAACCACATCTGGACCATCAGAACAATTAACGATTCTATATGAAAATCCCTCTCTGCTGTTGCTTTTCCAATGATTCCTGTGATTTGGGCAGTGAGCGGGTTGCAGATGAAATGAGCTGTTTCAGCAGCTTACCACTTGCAGTCTGCTTGTTGGACCTGTCTTCCTACTGCCTCCATCCTATGCATTTAGCTCAAGTGATGAAGGGCCTTCTGATCTGCTAAAATAAGTTGGAAGCATAAATAATCACCACCAGAGATGACAGGGTTCAAGGAGTCTTTTAAATAGTGACGGTTAAAGCAGCATATTTAGTCTGTTAAAGATTCTCTTCATTGACACAGTTGCTAGGTATTCAAATAGTTACTCAGAGCTCCTGAAACCTTTTGAACTTCAACAGTAATACTGGAAGTGTATTAACTAAGGACTTTGCTATAGAGGGATATGCTGGAAAGTTAATATGAATTAATTTTTAATGTATTAGCTAATTTACGTGGAAATCCTGGGTAGCTGTTCTCTGGAGATGAATGAAGTAAGTAAAATCAGATCAAGGTCATCTTAATTCTCAGTAGGGATTTCCACTTAAGTAGCTTAATGCAGTTTAGCAAATCCACTTTAAATCAACAACCTCATTGGTTTAGTACAGTATTCCTGAATGTCTCTATGTAGATAGTTCCTTGAAGAAGAATTTCTGTAAAGTGGCATGAATATTTTTTTCCAGTTTTCTTGAGATTGATTTAAAAAATAAGGAGCTGACTTAAGGTAAAGTGAAATAATCTACTCTTCACCTAGCTTGCAAAGTTCCCCGTGAAGTTTAGTGTTGGCTTTCTTAGTAACATTGCTTAATTAATTCTTTCTAATAGAACCTTTCTAAAGTCCAAGAAGTAGTTATTCAAATACAGATTACATCCAGGCAAGCTTCTGGTGACAAAAGATGAGCTCATATAAGCAAGAAGGAAACCTACTCAGACTGCATAAGACTAGAAGGAGACTAAATGAGACATTCTGCAGAAAGCCCATCTTTTGGAAGTGCAGTTTGCTGTCCTGATAAAGGCAGAGAGGCATAAAAACCACTGTAATTAATGTATATGAAAGTTTTCATGATGAAAAAAAAAGTCATAATGGAAAGGAAAGTGGTATGAAAAATAACATCAGCATAAACATAATGGAAAACAGGGGGTTGGGCAGATAGAAGAGCAAAACTACTCCTGCATAAGGGAAGCATCAGGAAGGCATCATTCAGGTCACTGACTATGTAAGAGTGAATTACAGAACAAAACCAAACCTGAACTGGAAAGGTTTTCTGTACTAACTATACCAGCAGTTGCTGATGGCTCTAAATTGGAAGTCAGTTTTAGCTAATATGTTGCTAATTTTTTCCTTCTCTGTTAAAATGTTTTTCATTTTCTGGTACACTGAAAATATCTCTGAATAGGACCTTACAAATATATGAACTTTTACCACAACTCATGCAGGCGGCAGTATGAAGAATGCTGGAGAAAATTGCTTTTGTCTTGAGGGACTCAGAAGACAATGAGAAGCTTCTTAAAAAAACCCAAACCTAGTTTGAATTTTATTGTGGAGCAGACCACAGGACCTGGTTATGGGAATCATCCCACACACAAACCCAGTCAGCATCTCTCACTATTGGGTTACATTGTGCAGTGGAAGATGAACAAATATTTTCTGCAGCGTTGGTGGGGTGCAAGAAGTGTAAGTGAACGAACTATCATATATGGCTTTGTAAGAGGTTGACAGCTTCACTGCTTCAGCTTTCCAAGATAAAGTAAAAGGCTGGAATCCTTTCGTCCTCTAAAAGAGGAAAAATTCAAGGGAAAGCCTGCCCACCACACTAGAGCTAGTGTGATGCTGGAAAAAATAGGAAACTAGGAGTTTATAGCCAGGCTGCACAGTATATTGCACATACAGATTTTCAGAACAGAATATTTTTTTTTTGTCAGCATTCACAGAATAACTATATTGGCCTTTAATAAGGAGCAAAAGCTATTTGGAATAACTACTGTACAGAAAGTAAAATGTGCAGAGGTGTAAATCCAGACTTCAGCACCTGGCCCAAGCAGTTGGGCCCAGCAGCGGACAGGGAAGTGGGACAGGAGAAGCGGAGAGAAGGAAACCCTGGGAACTACTTTGAACCTTCTCCAGAGTCCCCACGGTCTCTTTTGTACCAAACAGCAGCTGAGCAGGCCCTGCTGGCAGCAGCGTATCTGTTTGTCCTCCTTGCCACCTTTGTCTGCTTTTCTGCAGGGCCCCACGCAGATCCGGGTCCCGCATGTCTCCCTTTGGGGTCCTTTGAACTGAGCAAGTGCAGTGATGATACTGGGTGGGGATTTTTGCCCATGAGCCATGAAACATCACATTTACAATTCACCAAGTCCTTTTGCAATTAGATTTTATTTTTCTGAGAACCTTTTGTCACATTGTTTCTTTTTGCTCCCTTCCTGCTTCAGTTCACTCTTTCCATTTGGTAACGTACATCAAGCAGCGTTTTGTCAGCCTGGCTAACACTTGTTTTCTCTGTCTTCGGTATGGTTGAGGGCTTCATCCAACACTTCGTGTCTTTTGCTGGTTTTCATCCAGATGTTCTCCAGCATTTTATGGAAGGTGAACTCCCCACCTTGCACACACTAGCCATCATGCATAGTCCTGAGGCTTCTCTTTGGAGGTTGAAAATTGAAAAATGAGGGAAAAGAACCTCCTTAGAAACAACTTCCTCAATCAATAACTCAAGGCACACATTTTTCAAACTGCTTGTGGGCTTTTTTTGAGGAAAAACCTGAATCGCTGTGTGTGCTTATTTGCTTTGCATGGTGTTTTATAGATTTCTCAGTGTTTGCCTTAAAACTCTGTTTTAATTGAACACAATCACAAAAACCATGTAGGCAGAACACTGGTTATACATTAAATCCTAATTTATGTCTGAATCACCTTTGCATGCAGTCGGATGAATGGTGATCACAAATAATTGTATGGCCAGCACACTGTGCCAATGCTGGGAATTCAGACCACAGGGTTCACCTCTGAACTTCTCCCACTTCTCATTTTTTGGTAAGACGAAAAGAAAAAGAAAGGGAAGGGAAGGGAAGGGAAAGGAAGGGAAGGGAAGGGAAGGGAAGAGAAGGGAAGGGAAGGGAAGGGAAGGGAAGGGAAGGGAAGGAAAGGAAAGGAAAGGAAAGGAAAGGAAAGGAAAGGAAAGGAAAGGAAAGGAAAGGAAAGGAAAGGAAGAAAAAAGAAATAAAATAAAATAAAATAAAATAAAATAAAAGAAAAGAAAAGAAAAGAAAAAGAAAGAAAGAAAAGGAAAGAAAGAAAAGGAAAGAAAGAAAAGGAAAGAAAAGAAGAGAAAAGAAAAGAAGAGAAAAGAAAAGAAGAGAAAAGAAAAGAAGAGAAGAGAAAAGAAAAGAAGAGAAAAGAAAAGAAAAGAAAAGAAAAGAAAAGAAAAGAAAAGAAAAGAAAAGAAAAGAAAAGAAAAGAAAAGAAAAGAAAAGAAAAGAAAAGAAAAGAAAAGAAAAAGGTGAAGCTGTTGTCATGAATCGAACAGCTTATGTTGCATATCTAAGCTGTGCCTTGCTTCTGGCCTGAAGTCCGTAAGTGCAGCTTCTAATGACACAGCTCCAGCTGCAGGAATCTGCTCGGCAAAGAGGAGGAGGAGAAGGAGGATGGCTGCTGGCCATTTTTGTTTTCTAACGTGCATGAGTTGAAGAAACAAGAATCCCTTGTGGGATTTGATTTAGATGGTTTTGGCAGCTGTAAATTACTCACGGCATGCTGTGGAGTTTGTGCTATGAGATATTTTCAGTTCCGTCGAAATCTCATGCTAAAAAAAAAACCAACAAACCCTCACTAAACTCGAACAAAAATCAGGCAGCAGGACAGGAGATCGCTGCACGACTTTCATCTGGCTCGTGCCTGCCTGCTCTACAGGAGAAGTTTTAAGGAGCTGGATTAACCACTTAAGGAATCTTGAAGAAATGACAGTGAAAGGCATCGAAACATTGGTTTTCACTGTTCATGGCGAAGAAAGTGCTTTTCTTTAGACTTTGCATTGCATTAGGGTACACTTACAGAGGGTGCTATCTGTTTGTTTTAAGATTATGCTGCAGCACAGGTTTTTAGAGGAATCGGGGAGTAATGAGTTAGTACTTTCTAAAACATTGTTTACTTCTGTGTTTATGTCCTGAAGGCCATTTAAGAGTGATTCCTAGTCAAAAGGCAGAGCTGCTGCTTATAAATTATGGGCTGCTCTTAGAGTAATTTCTGCTTTAAAAAAAAAAAAAAGTATTTTTACAACTTCCTATTTCTTCTGCTTCAGTAGAGCCAGAGTAGCAAGATAAGTGAGATTAGCAAGATAAGTGAGATTGACTGCTTTCCATCAGGAAAGGTGTTGCTGCAATTACAAGAATAAAATCTATTTCAGTGGAGGGGAACCTCTTGGAAGGAACTCAACTTGAGTCTCAAATCCCAGGCCAGCTTGCAAGGTTAGACCCGTCCCCAAAACCAAGAGAAACAATAACAAACAAACACCCTCCCCAAACGTGCTTTGCTTGTAAATTGAGAAATGGAATGGATTTAACGTAGGAATGATTGAAAAGTGGGGAACACAGATGTCCTTGCTGACACTTTAGTTTTTCAGAGCAGTTGTGCTCTTTCAGGGCATTGTGCACTGTAACAGGCATGTGGCCGTACAGCCTTCCCACACCAAACGGAGAGTGCAGCAGAGCAGGACACCTGCAAAATCGAGTGTTATGGTGGAAAGAGAACAAGAGCTGCTCACCTCTCCTTCCACTGGCTGGATCATTCCAGCATCTGTTCTCACTCCGCAGCTCTGCCTGGTATCTACTTTATTTTTCTGTTTCCTGTATCACTGTGTATAGCACAGAGTAAAATATTTCAGTAAGTGGGACTATGCAAAACATTTCAGAAAACTACCTGGATATTGATTTTTGCAAATGTCAGTACAAAAAGGGTTGTAATCATCAAAATGGAACAGGGAATTAGACATAGTTTCAGTTATGAAGCAATAATAATATCTCTTTGAAACAATTCTACTTTTACAAAATAACATTTTCTGAATAAAAATTATTTCATCAGCATTCTTGGAACAGCTTCAGTTGTTGATGTGAGCTTTGTGTCATGGTTCATCTACTTCCATTTCCACCTTCTGGTGTGTGCAGCCTCGTGAGGTGCCATCGTTATAGGCTTCTTCTCAAGAGACATCAGTCTGGACCATGGGGCCCAGACAGGCCTTCTGCTGGCAGTCCCTCAGCCTCCTTTGACCAAGAGGTATTGGTGGATGAGAAAACAGGGGAGAAACGATGTGGACTGCAATAAATTCTGTTGTTACGGTTCATTTTGTGTAAGGCACCGCGACCCGCCCTCTCCCTACTGCCAGGGGAATTTTGAAGGCTGTGCAAAATGTTTTCTCCTGTTCTTTGCTGGGTTAACAGCTGCAAAAGCTGGGGCACCTGAGCAGTTTTCATCCCTGGGTTCCTGTGAGTGCTTTCTGATATTGGCGTCTTCTGTTGGTGGAGAAGAGACAGGTCATACCTCAGTTTGGGGCCAAATGATATGATAGTGGTTTCATGTTGTCATCTGTTCTCTTACACATTGTCTTTGCATGTTTTCCAAATAAATCCATACTGGCTCTACCTGAGCTTCCACAGGACGGTAGGGGAAGTCCTGGCTTTGACTGTCTGAGTAGGTCCATTCCAAGGTCCTCTTCAAGAGCTTGCTAATTTGAGATGGAGATGCAGAAATATTTTCTCCGATATATTACACTGGAGAGCTGATTCTCCTTTGGTTTGCTGCCTGAGCTATAGCTGTGCAGAAAGAGAGCACAAAGAATAATTAGGAATCTCTTGTATTACTGTAAATGATGAAAAATGTTATCGAAGTCGATAGATGTAACTGGTGTGATTGAGAAGAGAACTGGAACTACATTGCTCTGAGTTAAATGCACACAAAGAAATACAGTGGTGGGTTAAGGTTCAATATTAGGGGAGTTTCATAGATTTCCTCCATAATCCAGCATATGTGGTTTTGTACCCACCTGAATGTGGTTGTCTGTTTCATGCAATGTGGGCATCTCACAGAAGTATAAAAATTATACCTAGGGAGTGCTGGGAAGCTGTTCAAACCATTTCACAGCGTCACAGTAATTTTTGAGTTTCAGCTTGAGTTGCATTTTCTGTAGTCTGTTTTCACTTTATATTTTTCTTTCATGTTTTTATGTCTTTCTAACATCCTTTTAATGTCTTTATGTTCATTTTACTCTATTATTTGCTCTATGCTTTTTTAAAGATGTGCTGTTATAGCTTTTTACTGTCGTTTCTTCTCCTAATCTTTTCTTGTACTGATCTCTCTAGCTTTCTCCCGTTCTTTTTCTGTGCTTTCTGCCCTTTCTTACTGCTGTGCAACCTGCAGAGTTTCTACCTGTTTCCTCTGAAAACATGTGGACTCAGGACAGTCTTAAGAGTTTTGAGGGGGAAGATGAGCCAACATATCTTGTAGGGAATCCTAGAATCAAAGCCTTAATTTTAGTAAATAAAAAGTATTGTGGCCTTCTCTGTGGCAGGAGAGGTGGCTCCTGAGTGTTCACATAGGCTTCCAAGCCACGTAGAAAATGCCTGAGAATGTTTTCAGTGATTCAATTTGTTAGTAAGTCTGCAGTCACTGAATTATTTTGTGTATGTGTGGGCAGATTTTATCTTTTTGCTTAATGTTTTTCCCTTTTCCTGTATTTCATCTCTTTGGATTTTATTTTTCTTTCCCCCTCCCTTAAATTATTTTTCTCCCCATAACACCGTCACATCATCTATTTCCATCCACTATGTTCTTCCAGGTCCTTTTCAACTTTCTGCTTCTACCCTTTTTCTCCTTGTATTCTTCTTGCTCTTATCGTCCCTATCATACTTTTCTTGCTCAGTTTAAAACTACTGAGAGCAGAGAGCCCCATGCCTCTAAGGAACACGTTTTTATGATACTAAAAATTAAAATTTAGAGTGTTCAGCTTTGGAGGTCTGAAGGTTACCTTTCTTGAGACAGTAACTGAACTGGACATAAAATTCACCTGTGTTTCTCCTGTAATGGTCCCTGCTGGATGCTCTGACTTTAGGAGCAGAGCAAGAGAACTGTCTGATGTTGATACCAGAGGGTTCAATTTAGCAACAGTTTAGCAAGAGTAGGCCTCAGAGTAGGCTCTAAAGGCTTGCTCTGTGTTACCTTTATACAGAACAAACTTTCCTGTCAATAATCTTCCTTTTAGCTAAGAATAATATAGAATAATAATAATAGGTTCTGAAGTATCTACATGTTTTGTAGATAAAGTTTGTTTATGGGATTGATAACAAGGTTATAGTAAACAAAGATTCATGCTGTTTACGCTTACTCTTAGATAAACAAAGGTCTCTGCTAATTATATAAGGCCAAAAGACAAAACAAAACTGTAAAGAACAACTTTGTGATGTCTAAATTAATTTGATTCATAAACTCTTGTGTCAGAGGAGACATAAGTCCAAAACGATATCTTCTTCTCGGGAGCACATGTACTTGTAAACAAGAAGGCCTCGAGCACGCTTGTGCACAAGCACAATTAAAGGGGGATTGCGACCACCAGCGACCCCCAAAGACCACCACAGACCCCTTCCCCAATTTAGTACGCATGTGTAAAGACATTACATAATGCATTGCATAATTTGTTACGTATAAGTTGTTTTTTTAATTGGGTGGGTTTTTCCCTTGGAATTGTATACAAGGGGCAAGATTTTGTTCTTAGGTGTGCATGATAGGAGGAGATATCCCCCATGCACCCAGCTGTAATAAACCAATGTCAGCTTTCTAAACTATAATTTGGTTTGGAGAGTTTAATGGTTACTCTTTTTCCGTAACAATGTGACTGTTTTCTTTGCTAAGCACTCAGATAACATGCGGCCTTAGAGAGCATCAGCGGCTGCCACTTGCCATTGCATATGGCAAGGAAATGGGGAAGAGTGTGAAGGGATACAGACTGGGAGAAGGGATCTGCTGCCCAGGCTCCTCCTGTCCCTGACTCTTTTCTCTCGGAGCCTGGCTTCTTCTTTCCACATCTGGGAGAGCACTGTGCGGGGTGGGATGTCCTTGCTCAGCAAAATGTGTGGGTGCGAAAGCTATTGAACCATTGCTAGTGTTAACAAGGTGAAATTGTTTTTAGACTGTATATGTGGTGGATCTATCTACTCTAAAGCCGATAGTAGTGCTGTAAGCAACAACTTGAGGTGGTTTGTGCAAGTGCTCAGGCACCATCAGTAAGCCCGACTCAGCCTTCTGTGTGAGGGTTTCATGTTTGTACAGGAAGGCAGTCTGGCCGATGGTGAATGTAAATGGATTTACTGCTACTTTGAGGTAGCAACTGTGAATTAATCATAGACCCTATGAGGGAATGGCTCAGAGCTGAGCAATTCTGGTAAGTGTGACTCAGCCTGGACTTCCCCAGGATGATTCTAGCACAACCAAGCACAGGCACAGTGAAATAGTCCTGGCAGGGGTTTGAGGGCATTGTATGTAAGTAGATGTGTGTGTCTTTGCTCTTGGGCATGTGTAACCTTTGTGTAAGCCCCCTCAAACCAACCTTGGTCTCAAATGAGTGAGAAATTGCTCGAGCTCATTGAAGAAGCTGGAATATAATAGTTTTCTGTGACAAATTCTACACAGAATTGCTTTAAATTGTATGCAGAAATTAAAGCACTTATTGGGAGCTGCACAAAAGCATTTCTGTGCTGCCACAGAGGCAGAGGTTTTTGCTTTCTGATGGTTTGTACTATCAAGGTAACCATGCTGCTTTATGAAGTTTGAAAGATCTGTTCATTCTTAGGCAGACTGAGCTGCCCTGTATGACTGATTTGTATGAACTGTAATTTGCTTTTTCTCAAGAGCTGCATGTTTCTGGCAGATTCTTTCAAGTGCTTTGCAAACCTTTGATATAAAAAGCTGTGGAGTATTAGAGTGCATAAATAAATGGGAGGTAATCACATGCAGTAAATCACCAGGAATGCATAGACAGTCTAAGTATTTTGAAAGAAATAAAGTGTGAAATAGCAATGATACTGTAAAAGAGATATAATAAAATCAGAAAAACAGTGGGTCAGGTGCTAAGCAGCCTAAAGGCTGCTTTGCTTCACTCCAGCATCTCAATATAGCAGTTAAACAAACATTTTCTAGCTGGAGGTACACATACTCTAGTTCCTCTGAAGCTGAATGCTGTGCCACTATTGCTGTGATGAGGGTGAAATAGTACCTCACAATCCTTGCACTGGCAGTCTGCAGGATACATTCAGTGGGTCAGTGTGTGGGGATGGGACAGAAGCTGTGTTCACTGCATGTAGGTTTTTGTGTTCAGAGTTCCTGCTTAGTTCCCTGCCAGTTCTCATGTTCCTCTGCCCAGTCCTGTATACAGCAAGAGTAGAGGAACCACAAAGGGATGCTGAAGACTGTGGAGTATCTCCTGACTTAATTGAGGCAACTAGGCAGTTATTCTTATCTTTTAAATATATTGCCTCCTGCAAGCAAATATTGGTTCTCATGCATTAGTGGAATGTCACAGGAAATCAGGCAAAAAATGCAGGGGAAATGTTTAAAAGGTTGGTCTCAGCTCTGCCCCCTGATGCCTGTGCACTGCAGCATGACCCCTGCACCACTGCACTTAATTTGTTAATTAATGAGACAAAGTGACATATTTTTTGCAGTTGTTCTCCTTCACTCACATCTGCTGGTGTGCATGTGTGTGTTTATGGAAATTCTGCTTAAACTAGACTGAAGGAGTGTAATTAAAGGGGCATCATTATGGCAGAGCATTTTCCCCACGAGATGACATTGATCAGTTCAGTGGGTGATGGTGGTGAGCTCAGCTGTACCGTAACTGTTCCCAGGGCTTTCAAATGGGTCTGGTGGGGGCAAGTCTGAAGGAAGGGTTGGAGGGAGAAGAATGATCTGGCTGTGTAAATGTTTCCTCCCGTGTGTGAAAGGTGCCATAGGAGAAGTGACAGAGGTGCTTGCTGAGGTCTGTAGCACCTCTGTAGCTGAGAATAACTGCTGGCACTGAGAGCCTTTCAATGTCATCTGTGGGTATGGGGGGAGGATGGAAAAGGCTGAGCACATCCTTGAAAGCAGAAGATTTTCCATTTTTGTATGATGTAGTAGAAAAAGGGAAGAGAGTGGAGGGATGTGATACAGCAGAGGGGTCAGGTGACAAGATGGGAAATTCATGCTCACAATGGTGTTTTCCACAAATGTAACTGTGGCAAGACTGTATTAGGTCCCAGAAAAAATGATTTTGCAGTAGACAAGATGCTGGTGCTGACAAATCTTACAGGTTTATCATAAAGAGGCACAGGTTTTGCTCATGCTGCATCAGTTTCATAACACAGAGACAGGCTACTGGCTGTGCATGGTTTTTAAGAAACCAAGTAAAAGAGAAAGGACTGCTCAGAGCCTTGTAGAGAAATGTATTATGCAGGAAACCCAGAGGAAGGTCCAGCTCTCCTTATGAACCCAGGTCTCACACCTCTGGGTATGGGTAATCTTTGGTAATGGCTCATCACATATCTCACAGGCAGGGTGGGCACCTGGCAGAGTTGGAAATAAAGTGAGGTGTCTGTCCTAGTAAAGTTCAGTCTCATTCTTTTTTCATGCGGTCTTCCAGAATGAGCATTTCAGAGAAGACATTTCCTTTTGTTTAACTTTCTTCTTGTCTAATAGCCATTCGTACTGTGTATCACCCTCTGCAAGTTAACCTACACATGGCTTTTCTTGACACTTCTATCGCTATTACATGAAAAGCAACTGATTCTTTAGCTCAGATATAAACCTGAGACTTTTCTTTACATCTAGAGGCTTCCCTTGAACACTTGACTTAATAGGACTTGAAGTCTTAATAGGACTTTATTAAGTTTGATCATTTTGATGTTAAATGCTAGACCAGGGCTAGAAACTAAAAATTTGATGGCCACTATTTTCGACTAGTAGATTAATGCTTTGATCATTGCAAAATGTAGCATTGGCCTGTTCATGTAGAGAGTAGCAACATACTTTTTATCTATTACTTGCTCTCCTGTGTGTTTTGCCCTAAAAGTTAGATAAAAGTAGGTGTAAGTATAAACATCTTGTCTTTAAGCCCTGCTACTTTTTCCATCCTCCGGAGTTTGATAAAAATGTACATTTATGTGAATGTGTAATGTTACTACGGTAATTATTAGCAAGTTTTTGTGTCATAAACATGTGAATGTTGTGCTAGGTGTTTTATTCGCAAGTGTTCAGTTTTTGTTTAAGGCTCAGGGGGTGGCAAACAGAGCATTTGGACATAAAGATGATGCTGTCTGTTACGCAGAGAGAATGAAAGACCAGTTGGGTAGGCTCTTAAGATCTCAGCTTTGGTTCAGACAATTTCTTTCCAGAAAACCAGTCTCAGTTTTGAAGATGTAGCATTAGCACCAACAGGTCTTTAGGACATAGCTAGTGGTTTACAGAGTCTTTCAGCACCAGATCAGATCTGGATCAAGCCCAGCTCAGGGTGTATAACAGTTATCCCCAACTTCACGGATGCACAGTGGTCCCTCTTTAAGATGAGTTTGGCGAGTCTCAGTTCCTCCTACTGCACAAGCTGTCTGCTCAGTCTTGTCCTCTGCAGCAGAGATTCTCTCTTTATGTGTGCTTCTTAGGGGTTTAGCATAATGATTGCCTGAGTCCTGGTAGACCCTCATGTAAGAGCTCCTACCAGGGCCAAAATTGCTCCATGGCAGATGTGATGCTTACAGAAAGCTATTTGCTCAAGCCATTTTACAGCGTTTGGATCTCTGGCCTGGTGAATGATGAATATTTTGTGAGGCAGGCTAGGTAAACTATGTCAGGGAAAAGCTTTGAAGGGTGAATTCTAAGGGTGAATTTTAAACATATTTTTCTCCCAGTCAGATGATGTTTTCCCTTGGTACCTTGTGGGTAGCATTGGGACACTTATTGGGTGTCAGGGGAAAGGCGTGCTGTTGCTGAGGAGAAGGCTTGTGGAAGGTCCAAACAAAGTTTTGTGTGGACTTGCTGAAGTCTGTTGAGAAAGACTTTGAAATTTGAGTTGCATGAGTTTCGTAAAGGAGGGGGAGCCTTGTAAAACAACTTATCAGTGCCTTTACTGAATGGCAGGAGCAGCTGCCTTGTAGCACACTCTGGTATATATTCTCCTTTTCTTTCTCAATGTAGAGCTGACAACACTTATTGCTGTATAATGGATTAGGTGCAGGGTAGCAAGGAAAAAGCATAATGCCACATTCAGAGGTGGAATGCAACTGGCTGGTTGCAGGAGGGGTGTCCTGATGAGCATGTCCCATTCTACGTGCATGAGAGAACCATGGTCTTTCTTGGGGTGAGGGAATGCTCTTTGTCACAGCCTTCCCCAAAGGAGGGGATGGCTGTGGCTCAGGTTTCAACGGAAGGGACAGCGGGTGCCTCCTGTTTGTGCCATGGAGTGGGGAGTGCTCTGCCACCTGTCCCTCCAGGGAGTGCTGCATGGCCACTTGCTGCTTGAAGCACAAGGGGTCTGAGCAGTACCAGTTTTGGGGGTGTGAGGGTGGATGGGTACACTGGAGGTGGGTGGGATGGAGGGGGTCTGTGGGTGGAATGGAAATGGGTGGGACACCATAGGTTGCCCTAGCAATATCCTGCACAGGACACTTGCTTTGTGCTCTACGGGCTTCTCTGCATGGGAGGTTCTTACTGAATTTTTTTGATTGCCAATCAGTGTAAGGTATCCTTTACTCAAGAAGAAAACAAAACCAGCATCATGCTTGCTATCGAAGTAACCCAAAAGTATCTATGGCCTATAAGTCCAAGTGGAGATGCCTCGCTGGATTCAGAAACACCAGAGTTATTACACAAAGCATGTCTCATGGACATGACCTTCTCCATTCCTCCCACTCAGTAAACAGTGGAATCGGTTATTCTCCAACTGCATCTTCCCTGCAAGAAAGGCACATTTTTAACAGTAAGATGCATAACAGGAAGTTAGCTGTCTTTCTCTAAAATACTTGATATAATGAGCTTGTGAAGGGTTTGCCCCAGTTGCAGAGAAAGTAAGAGAGAGGTAGGGGATGTAAGAAATGTAATGTTGGATTGGCTTTGTTGCCTTCTGAGGGAAACTCATTGCTCCTATTTTCCAGTGAGGCCACAAAAGTGCATTAGTTCATGTTTCTGTAAATATCCTGACTTGTTTTAGCAGTAGAAAGATACCTGTGGCTGCAAAACTGGCATTTTGCAAAGACACCTTGAGATTCAGACATGGAAATAGCCATTTAATTTCAGCCAGCCTCTTTTCTTTTCTTTTCTTTTCTTTTCTTTTCTTTTCTTTTCTTTTCTTTTCTTTTCTTTTCTTTTCTTTTCTTTTCTTTTCTTTTCTTTTCTTTTCTTTTCTTTTCTTTTCTTTTCTTTTCTTTTCTTTTCTTTTCTTTTCTTTTCTTTTCTTTTCTTTTCTTTTCTTTTCTTTTCTTTTCTTTTCTTTTCTTTTTTTCCTCTATGCCTCAGTGGAACTCTCCTGCAACTCCACCATGTTGTTAGTGAGGAGTGCTGTGAGACATGCTGTCTGGTCAGAGCTGGGAGAAGGAGTCTGCAGATGGGTGAAAGGCTTTTCAGTACTGGTTTCTTTACACCTAAATGCTGTAAGATTTAAACAAAGAACAGACTTTCCAGACAGGACTGTGGCTGCCTCATGAAATGAAAGTTATCCTGTTGAAGCAGTCCCACATTTCTGTATTGCATTCATGTTTTCCTCTGAACGTGAAATGGAAGCGGGCAAGCAAACTGCTGAGATGGGTTAAGAGGTCCCTACTTACCTGGCACGTACAGGAGAAAATCATCTCATCTGCTCAAGCAGATCAGACCTGCAGCCAGCAGTCGAAAGCCAGACCGTCTGCCAAGAGCTGTGGAAAGGGAGGGAAAAAATTGCATTGCATTGAGGACATTAGTCTGGCTCACTGTCATTCCTTCTGCTGGGGTGTTTTGTGAGAAGGTGTAAGGTACAGGGTTGTAATGCTTCCTGGACTGCTCTCTCTTTACAGCATTCAGTGTCAAGAAGCCAATTCCAATAAGATGTCCTAATCCCCACCCTCTTCCTTTTCCTTTCTTACTCTGTACATTTGTTTAACTTCTGTTTTATCCTTGTTTTCTTCCCTTCCCTCCCTCTCTCTGCCTTCCATAACGCATCTCACTGAAGAGCAGCCCAGCTGCTCCTCAGACCCTGCTGGGCTCCAGGATGGAAGGGGTGGGTCACAGATTCGCTTTGAAGCATCACTGTGGGGCTTCGAGACTGTACGAGGAGAGGAAATTGCTGCCTCCTCCTGTAACCACATGGTCAAGCTCAGCGGCATCAGAGACAAGCTTGGGCTGCTTTTCACATCAAATTTTACCACCCAAGAAGAGGGTGACAGAAGTATGATTGAAGGGAAGGTGAAGAGATGGGGAGAAAAGTACATTGTTTTGAAAGAAAACTGTATTTTCCTTCTCTTTTCCCCCATGAGAACCGGTGCATCTCTTACTAGTTTAGTGCTTCTCTCTGACCACTGTGCGCTGTAGGATGGGAAGGGCTGAAAGGAACTTGTGAGCCACAGATGGCAGCATTTCAGCAATAAGGAGGGCATAGGAGGATGCACAAAAGCACAAAAGATATTAAAGTAAGTGATGAAATAATATGTTTAGAGGCCCGATAAGGGATGTGCTAATTGGCTGCTTGTGCACTTGTACACCATTCATAATGAAAACCCAGTGACAGTTAAAACTCTGCTTTGCCTCTCTGCTCTCCTTGAGCTGACCAGTAAGATAAATCTACAGCGGTGTCTGGGAAGGATGTGAGTGATCATCTGTATTTCAGAAAGTCACATGCTTTTTCATTAAGACCTTTCATGTGGAATATGCTGAATGTCAACAAGCACTGGTAGGACTGGTAGATACCTGGATTCTTGGTATGTTGGTGTCCATGGGTGTCTTTCCATCTCTAAGCTCTAGTGTGAATGATTTTGACTTTCCATTCTGTGTATTTTCTACAGTAGCACACTATCAGTTTTCTCTGTGCCGCTACTGCTTGTGATAGAAACCCCCAAGTGCAGAAGTGTCTTGGTGTGCAAGCGCTAATGCTGGACAGCAGAGTGAGGTTGAACAGAGCTTTTTGGGAGGCACAAGGAGACTGCAAAATCAATGCATTATCTTTTTTTTTTAATGAAATGTTTAATGATGTTATCACTACATTTGCCCTTTGATTTCATAGTTAACAGCACAGTGAGATAAGTGGAACAAATTGCATGATTCAGAGCTGATATACCAAGACGCCCAGAACCCTGAGAACTTGCTGTTATATTAAAGTATATTAATTTAGCTGTCAGGGATTTTTGCACAATTGAGATCTGGAAAGTTGATTATTTTAAACTCATATCCTGAAGGCTAAATTAGAAGTTAATGGTGATGTAAATTCTTGTTTTCTACTTCAAAAATATACGGAATATTTGCATTCTTACCTGTAGTTGAGATTGTTGAGGATTTTGCAAATTTCCTTTCCCCATGAAAATTTTCAACCTCATTTGCTAACCAGAAGTTCTAAACTAATTCAGTAGAATGCATCACATTTCTTCTTCTCATCTGCAGTAAGATATAGCAAGTCATTCTTCCTACTGTCAAAAAGCCTAACTTTTTTAGAGAGAAGATGGTTGGGAAAAAACCTCAATAAACTCAAAATAGGCATATAATTTTTCAAGTGTAGTACATGCTTTTAAAGGTTTTAAAAGAATGGGTTATGAAATAGTTTAGGTCTGCATGGTTGAAAATGTGTGGGTATTCATACACAGAAAATTACTAGCGCTGTTTTTGACATCCATAAAGGATGCTATCTGATGTCACAAAAGCCAACAGGTTTCTGAGGTCACCACTGATGCATTGACATCGCTGGTGGGGGTATCAGGCAAACCTGAGTCCTTTGCAACTTCAATGCTTCCAGACTGACTACTTTCCAGTGTATTTTGGTTTAAGGTGTAATCTGCTGAGAACATCACAGTGGGATATCCCATTGTTTCCAGTGCACTGAACTGAGAGCCAGGCAGGCACGAGCATTCTGAATTAAAGTATTTTTTGTAAAATATCAAACATAAACTATCAGAAGTTTTTGCCCACATTCTCCTTGAACATGACTTTTAGATTAGGTGTGGATGAGAGAAACAAAAGAAAGCAGACTAGAAATTTCTGACATCCAGAGATGCTGGATTATGCAAGTATCAATTTTAGTGTTAAACAGTGGGATGTTTTTAAGTTAACAGATATCTGGATATTTGGATCTGATTCTTCATTTCCTTTTATCAGTTTTATTCTGGCATGACTTCTATCCAGAAAGTGGAAAAGTGCGCCTCATAGCAGGTAAGGGCATGTAGGCACACGTACAGGTATGACTGAGAAATAGAGAGGTGTATATCTGAATGCACATTATGTGCAACATCTGTGAATTGTGTATGTCAAGAGCCATTCATGCCCTGTTATTCAGGGGGGACTAAATGTATGCTTTAAGATTAAGTGCAAGTGCTTGGTTGTATTTCTGCGTGTGTGACTGTGAATGCCAGGTTAAGAGCACATACTTCTTTCAGTGAAGTGGAAAAGGTTATGCACCTCTTCAGTGGATGTATAGATGAAGTGTTTGTGAGTTTTATAAAGATGAATGAAGTTCATGGAGTTATTAGAGTTAGCTTGTGATCACCAGATGTTGGAATATGTGTGTGCATGCATGCTGATGCATCTGTTGTTTGGATAATGGGATATACACATCTGGGACAGCTGTGCAGTGTAGGTGTTATTACACTCGGGACCATAGCTTCAGCAGGCGTAAATCAGGGTGGCTCAGTGGAAGTCAACAAAGTCCAGCAGTGTGCGCTTCCTGGAATCAGTACGTGTGACTGCATGTAGGGATTTTGATGTGTGGGATTGTGGTTGGCAGAGTGTGTTGGGATGTGACTTTGGGAGCTTGAGCTGAAGACAGTTAGTAAAAGAAAAGAGAAAAAGCCAAGCCACAAATACACATCCAAGGAGCACGGATGTTAAGGGAAAAGGAAAGAAAACATGTGCTGAGACTGATCCTCCAGGCTAAGCCACCAGTTTTGTGCTGATGTTTCTCCGTGGAAGTACATGGAAGCTGTGGAATTTTAAAATATTGATCTTTTAGATAATTCAGTTGCTGGCAACATCTGCATTAACAAGTCAGACAGCCCGACAGGAGCAGATCTGCAGGGTGAAATGGTTGGCATCCAAGAGCTGATGTCCAGACTGTCTGACTTTTGAGTAGGGTTAATTTAATTTAATTGCTGTGGTGGAGCGGGGAGGGCCCGGAGTCTCTCTCAGCCATGACCTCATTCCTTGTTACATTGCTGCTCCATAGGGAACAGCTTATACCTGCTGTTCTGCCACCTCTGAGCATGGTCATGAAGCTTGCACTCCTCTGTCCCCCATCCCTTCCTCATCCTGCCTGTCTGCTGGACTGAGGAGGAACATAACTCAGTGTCTCCTTCCTCTCCTGTACGTGAAATGGAAGTCTCTAGGGTTTCTTCCTGCTCTGGTTGCTAAATGCAGCCACAGCCTGGCTCTCATTGAAGCATTGTCTTTGTATGTGCTTCCCAGAATTGCACGGGGTTATTTTGTCTGGTCAAATTACATGGTATAGAAGTCCACTCATCTGTCCTTTCTTACCCCCAGGTCTCTTTCAGCATCCCCTTCCCTGTCTTCTGTCAGCTACAGCTGCTGTTGATGGCTGCCTACATCAATGTTCCAGCTCATCTGGGCGGTGGTTTAGTTATTAAGATGCTCTTAAACATCAGTGCCTTGTACCACTCCCTGGATGTGGAGTGAAGCATCAGCTTTTGCAACTTCGAAAACTTATACAGTTTCAACACTCTGTGCATAACTTTATTCTAAGCATCCTTCACTTGAAAGCTGCCTGATTATTTTAAAGTTGTTAGTTGTTCCAAATTGGTATGAGGTACATTCTTGGTTGTAGTTGAAGGGGAGATTCCATTTATGGCTTGGCATGTGTGTCTGATATTTCAGATTTCAGATGAAATCATTTTTATATGACATAGTTGACTTTCATAGCACAGGCTGGATTGAACTTCCTAACACATCCTTTCCAAGTCCATGTACCATACTCTTGTAATGCAGTGCTATAACCTACCCATTCTCTCATTGTTCTGTTCCCTGTGAACTCATACCAACTCCATCCCCCGTTTTGTCACTTTTAAAAGTAATTTTTTATGTTGCTGGCTCAGCCTTGAAACACTAGAAGTTAAAAAAATCAGTACTGTACTCAGGCAGTTCTGGAGAGTCTTCTCTCTCAACCCTACCTACATGGCTACATAGTCAGAGGCAGGAAAATTGGCTGGTTTGGATGCAAGTCAGTTTTATGTGAAGCAAATAAAAGGAAGAATATGTTTATCACTTGTGAAAAATGCCCCAGGCTCATTGTTTAGTAAAAACATCTGGTCACTCTGCAGAGGTGATCAAAACAGCAAACAGAATATTAGGTTGCAAGGAACTTCCCAAGGAAAGTACCACTGAAAATACTATAATTTTTGCTACATAAGCCAGTGACAGATCACTAATTTAAATGCCAAATACATTTTTAAGAATTCAATCCCATACATATACTTATGTGTCTTTTTGTGTGTGTGCGCGCGCATGTATGTTAATAAAAATAGAATAGATTCAGAGAGCAAGCAATTAAAACGTTCAGAGTCAAGGAGAAGCTTTGTTATGAATAAAATCTGAAAGGATTTGGATTACAGTCAAGAAGTTTAGATAGAGGGCGATCAAAATTGTACGAGGGCAGATAGTCTTCCAAAGTCTGGTTCAGCAAGGAGTGTGGGGGGTCTGAAGAACAGCTTGGCTAATGTAGCATTTAGATGAAAAAAATGTAGTTTAATGATTTGTTGAACTATTACAAACCCAAACATCGGTTCAACTGGACTAGCCTGATAATTACTGTTTTCCCAAAAGAAAATTGTAGATTGTGAAGAAAACGAACAGTTTAACCTTGAAACTTCCGCTTAATGGAGATGCATTTTTCTTGTAGAACTATTCCCATGGAAATTTCCTGATTTTTTTTTGAAATGGTTTCATTTAGAAAGGAATTACAAGCAATAAGTAGAGTGGTATTTATCTCATTATAACACTGCAACAAATGAACACTCATACTAAAAAGGCAATGGATTTTAAAGTGAAAAAGGACTCTTTCTCTTCTTGTGTGCAGTTACACAGTGGAGCTCACTGCCATGTGACAGCAGTGCCAGGAGCTCAGTAGGACTCAGGAAAGGGTTGGACATTTCTTGCTATTAAGATGCCAGCTGGCTCCTTGATACTGCTGTCAAGATAACCACCATGGTATAGGGAAACATATGTCATGTCTCTTCCCCTGTGGTTTGTAGGCCACTAAATATCAGCTTGCAAATATTTAAAATGTTAACCTTCCTTTATTTGAGCTGTGTTCATACCTACAAAAAGATGGCAATATTTTCTGGACTTCACAGTCATTTAAAATTTCTCAGCAATTTCACATTGGTCTCAGAGAGAATAGATACCTCTGCAGCATTAATCTTGTGTCATGTTTTCCTTTTTTATGAATAATTTTTTTTCCTGGCTGGCAGAGAGCAGTCCAAGCCGCAGAATCCAGAAACAGACTGTCCCAGACCTTGTGCCCCCTCTCATCAGGGAAGGGCTTGCCACAGAGCTGGGATCTAGTTTCAAACTCCTGCACAATTTGTGGTTATTTAGAGCCAACATTTTGGTTTAGGCTGGTCTCTAAATATTTGTTGTATGGTTTTATTTATAAGAATAATGACTCTATGTTTACAGGCTGCAGCATATAATGCATCTAATGCCTGGTCTCTTATTTTTTTTAGCTTTCCCTAACTTTCAAGTGCATTTCCACTCTTTAATTTTACACAAACTCTTGGACATTGGCCAGACAAATTCTCTGTAGTCCGTACAGTTCAGGATCTAGGCCAGATTAAAGTTGTCATCAATTTCACCTCCCTCTTCTTTTAATAACATCCCACTTTCTCCCTAGTACTTCTCATATTTTTAAAGGTTGCCATTCTGTGTGTTCTGCATTTTCTTGAATATTATACTACTTTATTTTGTCTCCTGATTTAACCGAAGCTTATTTTTCTGCATGTTCTTTTTAAGCCCTCTACCATTTTAAGTATGGGCCTTCTGAATATTTGCTACTGAGCAGTCTTTTTGTGAGGCTGTGCTGGTGATTCCTTGTCCTAAAGCAATGCTGACTGACAGCTGCAGAGAATCTCCTCAGGGAATTTTAGGAATCTCTTGGTTTCTTCTATACTGAAATTTCAAATTGCATTTTCCTCAAAGCTAATCTGAGATACTGAACACCCAATCTATTTTTTGCTTTCTGGAAGACAATAATACAACATCAAACACTGAGTCCAAGTTTTGCTACTTCAGTGGGGTTTGTTCTCCTGAAATATGCTTCCCAGAAGCCTCTGCTGGGGAAAGGTTGTGCTTATAAAATATTTTTAAGCAAACAAGTTACCTCAATCCAGAGGTGGGAGAATTTATAGAATGGGTTTTTCGTTGACAGCCATTTGATGGGATATTTTTAGTTGTGATGGATAGTCTAAAGCACAGACTGATGTGTTGCAAGCAGTTTTCGTGAGAGAATATGGTGGGATTGGGTATGAAGTCTACAAAGAAATTCCATGCTATGACACTACTCAGAACACTCTTGGTCACCTAGCTTACACTCTGTAATAAGAATTTGTGTTTGCCAAGGATGACTTCAGAGCCCAGCAGCCAGCATCTCCATTTTTAGCTGATGCAACTCGAAACTGGAGCTGTTCTCTTGAATGCCTGATCCTAAACTGTATGTTGGCAAAATATGTAAGTTTTCTTTTTCTCAACATTCTTAAAAAATACAATAGATTGTGAGATAAAAAATCACTTTAAAGTTTAACTATGGCTGATATTCTTCATCCTGGCTGGTGCAAAAGTTAACTTTTGAGGGCAAGCCCCCAGGGCTAAGTACACTAGTAAACTCCAGCTGCTTTGTACTTCTTTGCCAATACTGAGAAGCTATAAACCCAATTTAACTTGCTGGTTAAACTGAGTTTACAGCTGTTTTGCATTGCTGGAGTGGAACAGAGCAGCTGGAGCATACCAGTGAATCAGGGTGATTTTTTTTTTTGCTGGGTCTTGTGTCCCTTTGTTGAGTCTTACATGGAATAAGCCAAGGCAGAGGCAGTCAGTTCTTGGCCATGCACAGTCAAGTTGATGCAAGATTTGCATTTAGAGCCAAAGCCAGCATGTTTTTTTCGGTCTTTGTGTTTGCTTTTATATTCTCTTACTAGTTGTATTTGCCATGGGGATATAGATGTGTAATGATCCCATGTCATACTGGCCTCATATTCAGTCTTTGCTTTGGTAAGGGCAGCCGTCAGCTTGAGTGTATTTTACAAGCATTGCTGTCTCAAGTCATCTTATGAAAACACCTTATAAAACTATAGTTCAGAAGGATGAAGAAGTCTTTGAGGTTAACTTGCCAGAGGAATTCTTCACTTCAAAATCAGCTTGTCTCATGTTGATTTCACTCGTGACTATATCAGGTCTCTTTATTTGTCTATGCCACTTTTTCCCATCTATACAACATCTAGTTTTGTCTGTTTGAGTCTCGCTGATATTAATGCCATTTTGTCCTGCTGTGGTTTCATAAAAGGGTCTTAGGCTGGAAACTGATTACTTGAATGCTTCTTTTGGCTGTCTGAGACTGCAATGCAGCATGAGTGTAGATGAAGTTCTCGGTTTAGACAAGCTTGTGCTGTCTCCAGATCAGTAAATCCTGATATTGGTTGCAACTCATAGTCATTAATGTAATAATAATAAATATTATTGGGGGGTAGACTAGATGATCTTTAAAAGGTCCCTTCCAACTCATACCATTCAATGACACTATTATCAGTAATAAACACGTTACAAATTCTAGCTGTATATTGTTAATAATGGGCCTGATGCTGGAAGAAGGCACAATTCATATAGTGGGTTATGTGAATGGATGGAAGACAGTTTGGGGGTATAAGACAATATATAAGAACACCTGCAGAACTACCTTTGTGTTATTTGTTGTGTGCAGCATGTGCATACGGTTACAATCACCTGGGAAGCGTTTAGAAACCTTTGTCTACAGCAAGAGCAATTGCCGAATCAGCTGCATAAAATGCAACCATGCTAATCTGAAAGGCCCTGTTGAACTGCAGCCTGCTTCACCTCTGCTGCTCCTGCTGTCTTTGCCACAGCTGGACTTCTTGTGTAATTTTGAAGTTACTGAGGTCTTTGTTTCAGCTTCTGCCCAAGTACTAATTATTGAGGGGAAACAGTTCTATACCTGGAGTAGTTGCACCAGCAGCCACCACAACATGGCCAGATGAACTTCCACTCTTCCAAACAGTTCGGACTTAGTGGGTTTCTGTTCTTTCACTTTCATAGGCTTGTGACATTTCGTATCTGGATTCCAGTAACGTCACACTGCTATATGCATGGTTCCTATGCTGCTGACTTTGTAGGGTGGCAGTAGCCAGTTTGAAAATTAGAAAGCTAAAAAGAACCATGAGATCTATCTGCAACCATCAGCAAAAGCAAGATGTCAGCTCTGTTCATTTCAGCTGAGTTCATAGAAAAAAAGAAAAAGTGATGTCCCCCAAATTTTCTCTGCCCATGCATGTCCAGGATTTTGTACCTTCTTTGTAGTCTGCAGCTCCTGATTGCCAGCAAATCAACTGCAGGGGAGAGAGAAGGACCACCTGTTGCACTAAATGTTCACAAACCTTGCAAACAAAAATAAACAGTTAAAAAAAAAACCCTAACAGCTTGTAACAGCTGCCACATTCCACCCAAGAGAAATCTTTATGCTAATGGAATCTGACAGGATCTACATTAGATATCTACAAGTATGCAAATAAAAAAAAAAAGAAAAAAGAAAAAAGGGGAAAAAAAGAAAAAAAAAAGAGAATGAGAATGTCTTTTGGGCTCCTCTGGGTATGTGGTGTTTTATGTATATAACGTTTTTGTCATTGTTCTCACTCCTGTAGTTTACATTCTTTGACACCTTGGAGTAAAACATTTGTTGAGTGCATGAGCTGCATGATATAGCCAAGGACTAAACTGAGCTCTTTTTGTTTTATTGGCTGAATAAGGGGAGCAGTAGCCCTGCTGTGCTCCAGCTGCAGAGGAAATTCTGCTGAAGATCCATGTATGAAGTTGCTTAGAAAATTAATGTCTGAAAATTAATGTCAGATAAAATAAATAAATGTCAGAAAACTAATGATGAAAAAGCAGGGAATGTACATGAGGAATACTAGGCAGCTGAGTTGTAGGAAGAAGTCAGGCAGTAGCAGCTCGCTGTTTTGTGTAACAGGGTTCTGATCCCAGGACACATAGTGTTGGTGCAGAAAGCCAGTTGGGGTTATTTTCCGTCATCTTGGGGCACTCAGTGGGGATGCTGACCTTAGAGTCACCATGCTTGTGAGAATGGTGTTTTCCTTCCTATCTGCCAACAAGAAGCCTGGGAATTTGTGGATCAAAAGAAATCATGAGCTGAGGATTTCCAGGGAGATCTGGAGATAGTAAAAATGGGAAAGGGATTAAGAAAGAAAAAATCTGAACTAGTTTAATGTTCCTCTGTAATCTCAGCAACAGCGACAGAACCCCTCAGAGCTCTGAAAGTGACCCTGTGGTCTTGTTGGTAGGCTCAAAGATTGCTGAAAGTGCTGAGACTTCCTCTCCTCCAGGTCCAACAATGTTAAACTGCAGTAGCTGGCTATGTGGCCAGTGTGGTAAGAAGGGATGATAGGAAGCCATCCAACAGGCCAGTAGAAAGGGAACAGTCTTTTTGCACAGTGCAAAGAGAGCTATGCTTCAGACCTCACAGAGTTTTTTTTTCTCATTGAATCCATGGGTCTTCTTCGTGAACTTTTCAGTAGTGTCACATTAGATAGTTTCAAGTTCCTTGAAATACAATGCTTGCAAGAGCCTATCTGGTTCTGACAGATCAGGCCAAGTTCCATGGTCAAAAACACTTGGTCAGCCTGTTTGTCCAGCAAGCTGCCTGTAACAAGGGATAGTATTCTAGAAACTTTTATCTGTATTGTCTCTGGGAAGAATGTATTATTCTGGAGGAGTTAAGCATTGACATTCCCTTGTGGTCATTGGGTCCTTCTCCACACAGACAAAAATGGCTTTGTTTTCTTCTGGCTACACATCACTCCATAGAACAGCAGAAATAATCAGTGGAAACATCAGAAAAAAAGAACATGAGGAATGAGCAAGAGTGGAAATGGATGGTTTTAGAAGGGATTTGCAAGAAGAGGGAAATGAAAGAGGCAGAGTGGTATGAACTGTGCAGTCGTCAGGAGCTTTGGAGATGTTCACTTCAATAGGTATGGTGCAGCAGGAGGAAGGGCCCTCTTCAAGCAGACAGGTGAGGGGAAGGACCTTGTAGGGAAAAGTAGGTAAGATCATAAAGTGCAAGTTCATGGGTGCTGATAAAAGCAATGAGGAACATTTTGACCTGAGACTGTCTCAACTGAAAGTCCAGTGGAATACTGCAGGTTTAGAAACCTCAGTTGCATCTACTCCCACTTTTGCTAGTGTCCAGCAATGGATGAGCTCAGTTTTGAAGCATCCTTTCTCAAGGACCGTACTCTACCCTAGCAAGAGAAAACCATAAAACTGTTTCAATTGCTGCTTGCCTAACATAAGCCAAAAGTGGCATGGATTGCAACCTAACACGGCACCAGAGAACCAGTGTTCCTATGGTAGTAGTCTGAGAAGGTCTCCTAACTCTGAAAGGAAGCCGCTTGCATAGGGCGTCTGCATTTCCCTGTGGCTGGACCTTGAATTCAGCATATGGCTTTTGTACAAGGCACCTCTTTAAGGAAAGGCAAATAATCTTATCTTGTCACTTTGGAGCTAGAAGAAACTATAGGAAGCTTACCTTCCTCAGAAATTCTCCTGCTTGTCCTTCAGTCAGACACAATATGTAGTACCAGCCACAACCTGCACCTCAGAGTGTTCACAGGCATGCTCTATTTTGTTGAAGCTTCAGGAGCTATTCCCTAATTCCCCTCTGCTTACACCAACGTAACGTAGAAGCAATGTCTTTAAGTTTAGCGAAGTTGCACCCTACTGAAACTGGTGCATGAACAAAACCAACCTCCCAGTTCAAATGCCAGAAGAAAACTCAGATCTTCTTCTTGTCTTGTTTCATTGTGAGCAAGAGTGGCTTGAGCTGTGCTAGCTGCCAGCTGCCACAATTAATTACTACATATTGAGACTGGTTCACCCTGCACCCCTCTGTGTGTTGCTCACTTACAGATGTTGACACCTGTCTCTTGATTAATTCAGAATCCTAACACATGTAAAGAATTCTAGTTAAGAGTCACAGAGTCTTATAGAGCCGGATGTTATTAGGGATGATTTTCATATGTCAGATGCACTCAACTTCCCCTGAATTCCCTGGGTCTGGAATGAACTCATTGTCTCCAACTGGATGACACCATTCAGGAGGGCTTAGCTCAGGAAAGGCTGAAGAAAACACAAAACCCATCTCAGTGCCTACTGAGACAGTTGAACTAAGAGCAGCAATGCTAGTGACTCTCCCTCTCCCATTTCCAAAATTGGAGGAAGGAGAAGTACTTGCTGTTCTGTGCAGTAATTTGGGGGTAATTATAGATCACAATTCAGGGCACAAAATAATAGTCCTTGGAAGAAAAAAGTTATTTTCTCCTTTACGTGGCACTGCATGGTTGGGTAGATACTGGCTTATCAGTAATTAGTGAATTCCTTTTTCAATTTTTGATTTGTGTCAGTATGGTAAATTATATCCAAGGCTGTGGCTCTCCTTCCACTTCCATCATCGTCAAAAAAACCCTCTAAAGTCTGTAAAGTCAGTGGAATGATATCAGCATAAAATCAGTGAGAGAGGGCTTAAGCCTCTGATATTTAATTTTCTGCAGCATGCAATTCCAGTCAATTCCCAGGAATCCCCAAGGCTCTAGCCACATGCCCAGTTTGAAAGGCTATCCAGGAAACGATGTGGGGACAGCATCTAGACAAGTGCCATCTGTTGGCCATTTACCATACTGCTTCAGAGGATGCACAGAGTTTCTGAGTGCCTGAACCAAGCACAGATGACGTGGCCAAAATCAGTCTCTTTAGATTCAAACCTGCAGTTTAGCACCTCGTTTCAGGAGGAGGACTCCATAATGGAGGATTTTCTCTAGGTCCAGTCTCTTCAGACTCCTAGTGTAGTTTACTTTTACTTTCTTAGGACCTCAGAGAAGATATAAGACTTTTGGTTAATGGTTCAGCAGATGAGTAGATATACAAAAAGTTCTTACTGTGATTTGTGAAGTATACTCTTGCTTTTTGTTGAGGGATAAAGTGATTAACAATCACTAGGAAAACAAATGTCCTAAGCATAGTGACCCCTACTCAGGCTTACGTGTTCCAGCCTTTTGAGGTGGAATAATTTGAGCTAGAGGAAGCACATAAGTATCACTTTGCTCCTGCATCACTGGGCTCCTGAGGCAGGGAGCAAATGTCAGCCCCTCTGTACTCTCAGATTGATTCTCTGTCTTGTGGTCACAGAACCCCAGCAGGTTATCTCATATTATCTTGCATCAGCTTGTGTCTAGGATGTCAGTTTTGGGTGTAGTACTGGTCTCCAAGTAAGAATCCTCTGTTGGTAGGTTTGTGCTACTCCTTTAGAGGGATGGACCTGTTACTGCTTCAGTCCAACTTGGAAGTCAGTGGGAGACATAAAGGACTCCATATTCAAAATGGATTGGGAGCAATACATATGGAACCTTTCCTGTGTCCTACAGAATTTCTACATTGTGCTGGCAGATTGCCTAAATAGTTGGCAAAGTTTACTGAAAATGTCCTTCAGGCAAAATGTCCACTATCCAGTGACATATCACTGAGGGTTCTCACAGAAGATAAATGCTTCCTGATGGCACTTGGGTCTGGAAGTTTCTCATATACTATCAGCCAAACAGTTTATGTCCATGCCACTGCAGCAGTGTGAATTTTCCAGAAATGTTTCTATGTGGCAGGAGGTGGGGCTGGTGGTTCTGCAGGTGGCATCTTCATCCCCCAGCCTCTTCTTAACTATAGCCCTCTGCACTGATGTGTAACCTGCTCCAGGAGACACTGTCTCTCAGAAACACTGTAAATCTGAGACTCAGCCTTCATGACCTCAGGGTTGTTAAAGAGTTTCTGGCATTTGCTTGGTATGGAAGGAATTTTAGCTGGGGTGATTTCATCACATTTTTAACACAGATAGTTACTTTTTGTCTCCTTAAGTTTCCCCTGCAGAGATAACTTTTTCTTTCTTAAAGTGCAGAGAATACATATAAATAGCTGTTTTCTTCCTTCACTGGGATGCTTGTACATATGTGATCAATGAAGACACTCTAAAGTATTGCTTCTGTACCTTCTCTGAAATCCACATAGCTCTTCTTGAACCATTTGACCAAGTGCTTCACATCACTTTATTCCTTTGTCAATCATCTATATAACACTAGTGCCAATTTATTAAAAATCAGGTTCAAAACATAAACACATTGCTTTGCAGAATGTATTGTGAATTATTTTGATATAATATGGGTGTGCACCCTGTTGCAAAATAACACTGCTATTTGCAAAATTTGAGCTTAGCCCTACCGTATGAGAACTAGGACCATATGTATGCCATACCTACCTAATACATACATGAGATATTTTTGGCAAAGAAATGGCCATGTGACTCAACATGCCAACCTGGACTTTTAAACCAGTACAATGTCACGTTTTTGTTTGTTTGCTTGTTTTTTGAGCAAGCCTTCTTCATCTTCTCCTCCATAAAGAGAGGTGATTGTCTTATATGCTTTTTTTTTGCAGTTTACTTCAATTGCTTTCCTTGGTAACACATTCCATGTGTTTACTGTCTCCCATTTTTGTCTTTCAGTAGCCTAGAGCATTTTCCTCACCAAAAGCTGAATGGTTATTTTCCCAGGAAATATCATTGTTCCAAAAAAGATATTATAGAGGCAAATAAAACACATTTCCAAATGATGCTGCCAAATAGCAAAATAAAAAAATGCTCATTATTTTTGATGACAAGGATACTAAAAGAAAAAAAATGTGTTGTTTAAAAATAACCAACTCTTCAATAGCAGTGCGGGAGGATATTCAATTAAATGGAATGTAGTTTTCCAGTGAGCCCATCTAATCTTGGATTGAAACTATGGGTTGAATTAATTTTTTTTCATTTCTATTTTCTTAATCTATATTTTGTATTCCATTCCCAGCACTGTGGTGATGTTTGTTACTATTTATATTTTATGTTGAGGGTCCTTTTTTCAGCTGTTCCTAAAAGTTTGCAAAAATGCCAGATGTCATGTTGAAAACCCAAAGCCCCAAATCAGGCCATAAATCACAACAAACCATAAATATATATATATGTGTGTGTGTGTATATATCTATATATATAAAAAGGCCATTGCACCGTTCTTTAGCACTTCCCTTGTTGGCTTTCCTCTTCTCTCCCTTGACCACTCACAGCAGGTAGAACTGAATGTCTTACCTGGCGTGTTTACTTTGCAGACTCAGAGCAGAGCACTGGGTCAGACACAGAGGTGCTGGCAGAAAGGACGTCCTGTTCATTTGGCTCCCATTCTGACCTTACATCTGGTGGCTCAGGCCCTCAGCCTCCTCCACCTTCATCCATGGAAGAGATCCAGGTAGAGCTGCAGTGTGCTGACCTCTGGAAAAGATTTCATGACATTGGGACAGAGATGATCATCACGAAAGCAGGCAGGTAAGACATCTCTGGCTTTCTGTCCAATTAAAAAAAAATCATAACAAAAGAATTATTTTCTTTTTAAGAAAAAAAATGTTTCTTTTTTTTTTGATAAGCCAAAGGAATAAATACACAGGAAAAATTAAATGGCCATCAGAGTTTCACAGCTGTATCTCCTACTAGCTTTCTTAAGACAGGTAAAATTGTTTCATATTACTACTTAAATCAGTGGCTCCAAAGGAGAACTGCCAGCTGCAGGAAACTATTGAGAATAGTCTTTCCTTTGAGCAAATAAATCAGGAAATGATCATTGTGCTGTTGGCTGTACTGAATTTAAGATGAGTTATGAATTTGGGGGTGAGCCATTTGAGTTTCCTTTCAAGTTCCCACAGCACTTCATGAGCCAGTAGATTTAATCTCAAATATAGTGAAATTCAAACTCACCTTTGCACCAAATTAATGTCTTCCTGCAATTCTAAATAAATAAAATGTTAATGACTTCCTGTATCAAAAATGTGCAGGCTTAATGTTTCCCTCTGCTCTTGCAACTGATACCACGTCAGCTGAGGTTAGGAAGAGCCACTAATAAGTCAGATTTTTTTAAAATGAAAAACTCACCCTGCCATGCTCTTAGCCAAGGGTAAGATCTTCATTGCTGTCCACTATTAAAAAATGGCTAGAAGTCTGTTTGCCAAAACACAACTGGAAACTAGTTGTAAATTTATGGATCCCTCAAACTAGGATTTTTAGCCATGTTTGCGTTAATTACGATTAATGCTGTAGAGGCGGAAGTCAGCACCATGGACAGAGCCGGTTAAGGCGAATGAGCCCTGTGCCTGTCCCAGGAGCTGTTCTGCCCCTTCCGCAGGCATGCAGAAGGGAATTTTTCCCAAGTTTTGGGGAAAAAACACGGTGCTTTATTGTTTATAATTTTGTTTCATGTCTGTGCTTTCAGAATTTTCCAGAACAGCTAGACTTGTTTTTTTTATGTTCCCGTGAAGTGAGCTATTGCTCTGTAGCCCCAGGAAGTCCAGATAATTTGAGGAAAGTTATGCTGGAGAAACAACCCAGATAATACCTGAAGAAGATTATCAGAACCAGATTTGCTCCCGGTTTTAGATATATGATTTCATTGGCACAGGAAGCATCTTGCATCAGTACAGACTGAGCTGCTGTTTTTGCCCTTCTGCCTCAAATGGAAGAGGCAAAGTAACAGGAATTATAACACTTGCTATTATGCAACACCTTTTCTCTGAAGATGTCAAAGCAGACACAGAGAAAATTATTATTATCCTCTTTTCATAGGGGGTGAAATTGAGACCTAAACAGTTTAAGTCCAGCATCATTAAATATGACAGTGGCAGAACCAAGGTCCTTGCTTCTGACCTTGTTGTCCTGGTGCCTAGGCCATGTTGTCTCGGAAATTTAAAATAATATATTGCTCCCTGTTGGATTAACTATAATTAATTCTCTTATGATACATAGAGTAGATAGACTTAACAACAGCATAAATATCTGGAAGCCCACTAACACCAGTGCACTCTAAAATGCCCAGAGCTTAGTGGAATGAAGATGTTCTCAGCAGCTCACACATTTCTGAATGAAGTAGCTGACCTTTCTGGGATCTTAAAAAGCCATACCCTGATTACATTTTTTTTTTAAAAAAAAGTCACCAAAGAAGTTGCAACATCAATGACACTGCAATTTTGCAAATAGTTCAACTCAACTTCTCACAAAAGCCTTGACAGCATTGGTAGGGGTGCTGGAGAAGAAGGGTTCATGGAAAAAAACTCAGTGAAATATCCTGGAAAGATATAACATAATGAAATTAACACTTTCAATCAGTTCAAAAATTGAAAAATTTCTATGTGGTCAAACTGATGCACATATACAAAAAAGATTTTGTAGTTCCTTAAAAGGTTTTAGGAAATTACAGCACTAAATACATTGCTGTTTTTTTTTTTTAAAACAACTTTTTGTTGAAATATGTCGTCTGCTGTCTTTGAGCTATAAACTCTTAGTTGTTGATTGGAACTATGTATTTTGACACTTTTGATATAAAACTATTATTCTGATATTTATGAATTGAAATGTTTCACATCAGCAATGGTTTATGGAACTTGCCATTCATATTGTCTTTCTGACAAATATGGCTTCCCACATCGCATATCATCATAACAAACAATAGATACATATCCCTAATCACACAGTAATAAGAGGAAGATGATTAAGAATTATTATGAGATGTACACAGTTCATTCCATGTCAGTACATGATGCAGCTGAACTACAATTCCAGTGAAGCACCATGCCAGAAAAAAATGAGCCCCATTTAGTAAAGAAGCATCCCAAAACAAGACATTCAGATTCATTTCCTCCACCTGATTTTCTGTCTTTGCTTCAACCTGGTGTCCTCCCCCAAAAAATTGTTTTGATTTTCTTAGATTTTAGCTCAAAGATTTTGGTTTTCATGTTTTGGAGGAGAGGTGTCTATGCTCTGCATTTTCTGATGAAATATCTATTTCCCTATTTATGCAGCTGTCAACTTTAACAGCACACGCCAAGAAAGACAGACACCTTAGCTTTATTTTAATGAGTCTGAAACAATATGTATTTTGACAATTTTTTGTAGGAATAGGAATAGTGAAACCCGTAAGGACTGTAAAGGATATTTCTCTTTCCAATATTTTTTCTGTAACGCCATTAATAGCGTTCTCAAGTGCCTTTGCAAGCTCCAGTCTTGGTAACTTTCCCACTTACGAAAGACCATGTATCACAATACAGAGTCATAGCTTACTGTGCAAATCGTATTTTCTTTACAATCCTAAATAGTATTCTTTCCCCTGAAAGGAGATGCTTATCATTACTTGAGTCCTGATAGCCAACTGGCTCATCACTGACTGCCCACACAAAATTTATATAGCTACTAAGTATATGTATTTTTTTTCTGTTTGATGATGTTCTTCTCCAGAAGTGATGTTAACAATACTGGAGGGATTTTTTTTTTTTCTGCTGACTACATTTGTAGGTTAACCCTTGCAAAGCATAAATGAAGAGCCGGGCAGTTTCTTTAGGTAGTACATCTGTTTATTGGGGGTGGTCTTTATAGATATTCTAAAACTCACAAATAAAATGTTTAACCTCTTAGGTTAAACATTTTTCTTTCAGAGAGTGTGTGTCTGTGACGGGTGAGAGCTGAGTCTAGCAGTCCTGTTTCTCCATATGGGGTGCATGATACATGATGCATCCCATAGATTAGATTGTACGATTTCTGGCAAAAATAGCAGAACTGGCGTTATTTTCTGAAGATTTCCTACTACTTATAGAAATTGTGAGAGTTGCATAGTGTAATTTGCAACTTCTTCCTTACCCAGGGAAGATTTTGCTCTTCTTGTTGCTTTCTCTTTGTAAAAGTTTTTTGAGTCCTGTAAGGCCTTCTTGTTTTGAAAGCCCTTATAATTACAGACTCAGTTGCCTATAACTACAGCTGCTCCTTAATTTTCTATGACTCGTAAGGCACTGCTTGGTTCCTGTCTGACCCCCACAATGTCCTTCTGCTCTTACTGTGTAATTCTAGTTTCTAACCTACGTTCTCATTTCAAATGTATTTCTGGAGCTATATCCTGCCTATGTCAGGCCTACTACACTTTTTAACTTTCAGACTCCTACTCCCACTCACATTTAATTCTGCTTTGTTTTTTCTTTCCTTGATGCTGTATTTATAGATGTCTTTTTTTGTCTGTTTCCATAAACCTACCTCAGTCCTCTTAGAGCTTTTTCTTTCTTCCTTTCCATCAGAATGTTGATATTCAGAATTTAATAAGATGTTTATAACAAGACTCCTTTTTTCTTTGTGTAAAAGATGCAAACAGCTTTCTGTCAGCTGCAGTGTATTCAAATCTGCGATCAATCACCTTTATCTCCTTTATGTTTTAAAGGCAATCTTAGACTCTGTACAAAATAAAATAAATTCAGCTTAAGCCCCAGGTCACACTGATTTAAGCAACTAGTCCTAAAAACATCTTTAACTCTTTCTCTCTACTCTCCTTCACCAGAGGTGATCACTCATGTACCCTGGCAGCATCAGCAGAGGAATTTGAATCCCCACCCTTACAAGCTCTAGATAAAGTCCATGGACACCTGAGCTGCAGGAGTAACTGCTAGTTTACTGCTGTAAGAAGTGCTGCGCAAAGGGGAAAGCAATGTGCAGTTATTACTGAGGGGATACAATACAAAGAGTGCTTGGAGTCCTGCTCTGGAAGGGAAGCATGGCCTACTGTTTATGGAGGTGGTTATATGAGTGCGACCACGCACACATGCACAGCCAGGAGGTATTCCTCTGGGGACCCAGTTTCTACCTGTCACAGGGCCAGGATCTCATCTCAGCAATGAGGGAAATTATCTCATCTGTCATGTCATAGTTATCATATCTGTATTGTGGGATGGCTCAAACGTAAGTGCTGAGGCCAGGCTCAGTAATAAGAGTGCAAAAAGCTACCAGTGAGTGGAACAGGGGACCTTGTCCTCTCCTGACTCCTTTGTGCCTCCTGATAGGTTAAATGGCATTTCGTCTGGAGTTTCTTTGCCTCCCTGAAACCATGAGTCTGAGTTGTTTGAAATGTGTACTTGGGGCTGTTTACATTACCAAATTTATTTTTAATTCAAATGGAAGGAAGGAAGGGCCCCACAGTGCTCTTCAGTTAGGGACAGCAGCAGGGATTTTGTTGCAAAGCTGTGTTGATACTGAAGGGGCCTGTGGAGAGGACTTCTCAGAGCGAGGGCTGGCAGGCTACAGCTACCAAACTGCTGCCCAGAGGTCCTGACCTAGTGAGCCAGATAAGCTTTCTCTGGCTTCCAGAAAATTGTCCCCTTTGGGAGCTACTGAGAAGATCTGCTGGGCTCCCTCTCCCTCATAAACAATAAATCCTTCTTCTCCCAAACCCTGCCCTCAGCCTTCCCTCTCAACACAAACATGTCCTCTACATGATCCCATGCTGCAGAGGGAAACAGGAAGGCATTCCTGCCTTGCCTTGCCTTGCCTTGCCTTGCCTTGCCTTGCCTTACCTTCCCTTTCCTTCCCTCCCTTTCACTCCTCACAGGTCTGTTTTTGTGAAGAAATATACATTTGGCACCAGTCTTAAATGCAAGGAAATATGAGGTATAAAATAGCAATGATAACTTCAGGCTGCCCTGTAAACTCATACACATTGTAAACACTGTGCACACTTAATCTGCAAATCTAAATCAGAATATTTTTCAGAGTTTCTCACTCAGATTTTTGTATGACTGAGAAATGACTACTCTATTACTGTCTATAGACCTCTATTTGTCTATTACTGTCAATAGACCAATTGTCTTTTGCTACAATTGAAGAGCACATCCCTTCATTTTAGGGTTTGCATTTAGCAGACGTCACCCTTAAGCAAATTTAATCTTATTTAAGTTGTTTATGCAATGTATAAATCATTACACTAAACAGTCATGAAAACTGTACAGTAAATTGTGTCAGTCCTTTTAAACTTTCATCTGACTTCTGCTCACTAAGCTGTCTGTACAGGAGTATTTCCAATGTCTGAAGAACTTCAAGGAATTGCATTTGTGTTTTGAGACAACCTGTCAGGTACCTTTTTATTTCTTATCCCCTAATGTTAGGTTTGAGCCATCCCACAATACAGATATGATAACTATGACATGACAGATGAGATAATTTCCCTCGTTGCTGAGATGAGATCCTGGCCCTGTGACAGGTAGAAACTGGGTCCCCAGAGGAATACCTCCTGGCTGTGTTTGTGTGCGTGGTCGCACTCATATAACCACCTCCATAAACAGTAGGCAGTGCTTCCCTTCCAGAACATGACTCCAAGCACTCTTTGTATCGTATCCCCTCAATAATAACTGCACAATTGCCCTCTCTAAAACTAAGCTGTGAAACAGAGAATGAATTTCTGTGGGAAGGGACCTTTGGAGGTCATCTGGCCCATGCATCCACTCAGAGCAGGCCAACTTTGAAAATGGATCCAACTTGACACAAGTTTCACATGTGCTGGTTCAAGAGGCAGGGATAAGAGTTGGCACCTTGAGACTCCTAAGGATCAGAAACTGAAGCTTTATGCTATTGGAAAAAAAAATCCAGTTTGGGGATATACCTGTGATCCTCCTTCTTTGAACAGTTGTCACAAAGGAAAATTGAGCTATATTTTTGTGTTAAATGAAAATTTTAAACAACAACAAAAAAAATAATGATGGCTGCCACAATCCAACTGCTTCTTTCTATTGCTGAAAGTTCCCAAACTTAGCATCAGTACACTACTGTGCCGGCAAATACTATTTTAATCAAGTTTTAGAGATCTTTATATATCATTAATATTTTTCACATTCAGAGTTTCATAAACCTCATTCTTGTTATGGAAGGAGACAGGAATTGATAGACCAAGGCACATAGTTGTTACAAAAATGCTTTTTAAAACACTTCTGAGTCATCCTAAAATAATTGTGATAACTTATTTCATATCACATCGTATTTCCCCTAAAAGGGTGCTGTATGTAAGTTCACAGTCTAAGTTTAGGAAGACTCTTTTCCTGCTGAGTGGTAAAACTAACATATAAATAACTTGATCATCCCAAACTGCTGCTGATATAAAACCTCTTCCTAAAATATATTAGATATCATCACGTGTTCCCTAAGAAAACAGAAGGCTTTCGTGTCTGTAGCTGGTATCTTTCTAGATGAAAGGTTCTTGGCAGTTTGTTAATACAGCCATATTCAAATGGCCTGAATTCCTTCCAAGCCTTTGACCCTCCTATTTTCTATAGGACTGGTGCCTCTGGGAAGCCAAGAGCCAGCCAAGAGGAAACACAGAGCACAGGGACTTAACCAGGGTTACACCTGAGTACATCCCTAAGTCACTACTGTTTGCCTCTGCCTTTTCCATCTTCCTTTTTCCATGCAGCAGTGCTCCTGGAGACCTGCTGTGACAGTTCCAGGCCACATCCTTATGGCAAAGAAACCTGAGTTACTTTTACACCCACAGAAAAAGAATATCAGTAATAATTTATAAAACTTTAAAAGCACACTTAAACCTTAGAGAAAGCAGTGGGATCAGCTGAGCTCTCTCCAATCATTTTAGAGATTAGTGTCTAAGCCTGTTGAATGGTCTGCGGTAATCTTTTACAAGGTATTTTATAAGCAAACAACCCCACAGGCTATACTGCGAATTTACACGGGGCTGCAGATTTGGAGAGAGCTTCTTGGGACACACAGCGTTCAATTTTCCCAATACGGCGCTCAGACTTAGACCCAAAGAGACTCAGATTTAATCCTGGGTTTCTCATCAACCCTTTGAAACATGACCTACCTCTTAAGCTGCTCCCAAGCCACCTCTCTCCAATTAAGGAGAGCTGGACTATAAAATGCCACATCCTGTACCCATTTGGCTTGGCAGATTTAATGAGCCATTGTGGTAGAAAAAAGGTAATGCCCTCAAGCCACCAAAGACTAATCCATTATTTGTTCTCCCCCCCCTGCCCCCTCAATCGTTCAACTAGCAAACTCATACCATCAGTTGCACAAATCTGCTCTCTCCTTGAAGGGTTTCTGCAGACAATTTTTCTGACAGTTTTATGTCTCTCATAACTCGGGTTAGCTGTGCTCCGGCAGCTGTGGGGTGGTGCTCTCTTGGCTCTCCATGATAAATGCCCTTTTCCAAGGCAGATGCAGTTACTAATAGGTCAGAACTTTCCTTCTCAGTGGCCTGAAATGGAAGAGCTGCAGGTATGGTGAAGGCTGAGCACCAACCTTCTCCTTCCCACCCTCTTCTGCAAATGGGTACATGTGGCCTGGATGGGAAAGAATAAAATAGCTTCTCATGGTTGCGTCCCTTCAGTGCAAAGTTTTAGAGGCATCTTTGGAGATATTGACATAAACTTTCCTGTTTTCTTCCTCCTCCAGGCTGTTCCCACTGGTAATACTTTTAGAAACAGAAATGTTGAGAGGAGATCTACACCTTCTTCTCTGACATTTCACTGCTCCTCACTAAACAGAAAGGAAAGTATCACAATGATTTCTAGGGACAGGCCCTGGAAACAGTGGACAAATATTTCTTGTACACTTTTCCACGATTTTGACATTGTGATTTTAAATTCCCCTTTAATATCCTCCTTCCATACAAACTACCCCCATTCCATAACAATATATCTAGCTATCAGAGGAGCACAATGTAGTTTTGTATGAGCATCCAGTACTTTGGGAGTTTCTCCTACCAAAGTTCTGTATCTTCTGGGCAGAAGTCATGCAATTGAGTAACACCATCCTGTAGGACCTCAGCTCAAGGTTTTTGCAGATGAGGGCTGAGAAGCCACTCAAATAGAGCTCAGGTTTGAGTTAACAGTCAGTGAAACAATGAAGGATTTCTTTCAGTGCTCTGCTGCTTGTTTCTTTTTGCACTTCAACCAGTCCTGCCCCTCAGATTTTATGAAGACATTAAAATACTGCATTAGTTGCAAATATAATATGGCATAAACCATTCACTCAACATGCTGTTTGAGGGAAGTGTAGACTGGCAATCGAACTACTGGCAACCAGAAAATTTTTAAGAAGGAAAAATTATGCCATAACCACACTAACACTGACATGCTTTGAAGTTAAAATTGCTTTGAGCTGTTCTCTTCTGAAATAATTGCCTAGCTACAAACACCTCCAGAACAGTGACTAGTGCACTGCAGTGTTAAACTTGTGCTCAGACAAGAGAAGAAAGGCTGGGAGTTGATTCTTGCTGGTGTAGAGTTTCATAACTTGCCTATCAGCAGAAAATGCTTAAGACAGATCTCTATCATATGATGTAGAAAAGACAACACTTATTATAAAGATTGCACAATATACTACAAATACAAAATACTTCAAGGAAACCATGATGATAATGCTGTTAAATGTGAAATATATGCCTAATAAGCAGATCAATTTGAGGGACATTTTTTCTTAAATAACTATAAACATATGAGTGAGAGGATCTTTCAGGATGACAGATTTGTTTTATATATCACTCCAGTACTATCAAACTCTATACTGATTTTCTCAAAAAAGAGAACTAAAGTGACCCTGTGTTTAATGGAATATGAGAGAATAATTATAGATGGATGGCCAGTGGGAAAAACAGCAGGAAGAAGGTACACTGCCCATCCTAGAAATGCCTAGAGAGGACAATTTGTGTGGAGCATAGCATAACTCTCTGCTAGGAGGTGGGAACAGACAGAGTGCTCGACTGAGAGTGTTTTATTGTTACTCACAGGTGGTTATCCTGCTACCCCTTTTCTTCCATGGGAAAAATGTGAAGATTCAAAACACTGACAGCACAGTCTTTGCTACCCACATCAAGCCCTGAGGAGTCATGCCCAGAACTGGGCTGTGTAAAGTACTGTGCTCCTGGTGTCAGAGAGAGGTCTAAGGAGCCCCTTCAGCTTCCTTATTCACCATTTTCTTCCTTGTTTCTCCTCTTCTTTTCCTAGGAGAATGTTTCCAGCCATGAGAGTGAAAATTACAGGCTTGGATCCCCATCAGCAGTATTATATTGCCATGGACATTGTGCCTGTGGATAACAAGAGATACAGGTAAGCGTTTTAGGTGCAGAGGTAGGAACCTTGTGATAAGTTACTGTTAATGATAGCCTAGGAAAGACATATGCCATTATATACCATTGCTAAGGTGTGCTGGAGGACACCATGTTGATTTACACCAACGTAGTTGATTTGACCAGAATTGTGAGACACAAACCTCTTGCACTTTTGGATTGAAATCTTGCTCTTTTCAAATAGCAGTTTTTAATCAGAGATATCCCTAGCATACATTTCACAATTGATATGATTGATTAGCAACAACTGTCTGAGGGAACTGATAAATACAGTTATCCATGGAGAGTCTGGAGCCTCTAAAACTACTTCAGCAAGAAAGGAATCGGCAAGTACCAGCTGAACTAAGATGGGCAGCTCAGGCCTGGCCTGAAATGAATTGGGTGATTTTTGTTTTAAAAGTGTTCACTGTTCAGCACAGCAGCCACAGGGAATATGGGCCCTGACCTACAGTGTGGAGCCATTGAGAAACCCTCTGGTGAATCTCCACTGCTGAGATGAAAGATAGGAAGAAGAGATTTCTCTGATATTATTGGGCTTCCGATACTCTGGAAAACCCATGGTCCTCTGCATCCCAGAAAACTATCCAGACAGAAGTGATTTATCTGTATTCATTAAAAGACTCCTGAGAGCAAGTCTTTTCCCCGAATAGTCTTGACTGCACCACATTTCAAGGATTCAAGAATTGATCCTCTGCTTCAAATGCTAAATATTACATTTTTGCTCTCAGATTTTGCAGAGTGTTTCTCAGGAAAATGCTTCTCCTGGGAAGCATCAAGGTAGTGTCTGATAGTCAGCTAGATGTTTTTCCCCTTCCTTTGACTGTGGTTCTGACAGCATTAATGTAGAAAATAAATATATTGTCTTACACTTTGTTTCTGTCCTTGTTAGCTTGTGTAGCCACTTAGAGCAAACTAGCAGTGAAAGGAACAGATTCTTTTTTTTTTTTTTTTTTTTTTATTTCTTGTGAAAATACAGGAAATGAGTCACTCTTTGTAGGTAAGGACTGAAATAGCCTAGCAGAGCTGAGTAGAGACCCAATGAGGGGCAGCACAGGGCAGAACTCAGAGGTGTTAGCAGGACTGTTTGTGAAATGCCTTAGGCTGAAGGAGCCACAGGATAGAAAGAAAAAAAGTGTCTAAGCAAAACTGCGGTAGAGAAATTTATGGCGTATAGAGGATGGCTAGATCAGGAACACAAAAGATGACAAAAGACCAGGAACACAAAAATTATTTTTTCTTCTAATCTAAATGTTTGTAGTACTATGTGGAATTTCCTATTTTGCAACATTTCAAACCAGAAATTCTGTTTTATCAGTTGTTCTAGCGGTATCCATTGGATTTTGCCCTTTCTGGGTGAAGACACGTGTTCTGCACAGTCTAGCATGGCAGCCAGTGCAGATTTCTGGAAATTACAGGGCATTTATTAATATTTTCAGAGAGGTTTTTGTTTACCTATATTTTCTAATCTCTTACTCTGGCTCAGAGAGGGTTAAGGAGTTGAGAAGGCACATGTGGCAGAGTTTTACAGGGAAAATAACTGCAAAGGTGGTTTTAATAAGGAACCAAGTCTGAACAAGTGGCTCAGGGGTAATCTGGCTTTCATTTAGAAGGCAGGAGGTTGCAATAAAGCACATTCTCCCCTGACTGCAAATGAGAGCTTGGGGTGCATGCGGTAGGGTGGCAGGGGAGGGGGAGCCCTGGAAATGTTCCTCCAGTGAGTGAGTGAGTGAGTGAGTGAGTGACAACTTCCCTTAGCCATCTTCTCTTCCTCTTTCAGGTATGTGTATCACAGCTCCAAGTGGATGGTGGCTGGCAATGCTGACTCCCCAGTGCCCCCGAGGGTTTACATCCACCCTGACTCACTGGCTTCTGGAGACACCTGGATGAGGCAGGTGGTCAGTTTTGACAAGCTCAAGCTGACCAACAACGAGCTTGATGATCAAGGCCATGTAAGTTAGAAGCTAATCCTGGTGCCTGCTGCCCCAGCCTCGCTCCTCTCAGACTCGGAAGGGTGCTGCTGCTGCTGCTGCTGCTGCTTCAACGCTCCTGTGCCCTGCTGGGCACATGTATCTGTAGCCACTCTCCAGAATTATGGAGCTTTTCTCCCTACTTCAGTGCTTTTCCTCAAAATGTTGCTTATAAAGCAATAAAGCCTCTTTCTTTCTGCACATAGCACAAACTTTGTCTCACACATACTTGTAAGAAAAGGGTAATTTTCTTCATATCAGCCCTTACTCCATCCCTGCTTCCTTGTACATCTCGATGTAGTGCAGAATATTTTTGCAGAAAAAAAAAGTCCTTTTCCCTCTTTTGTTTTTTTCTTCAGATAATCTTACATTCAATGCATAAGTACCAGCCCCGTGTTCATGTTATCCGCAAGGATTTCAGCAGTGATCTTTCTCCTACAAAGCCAGTTCCTTCAGGAGATGGGGTGAAAACCTTCAACTTCCCTGAGACTGTCTTCACCACAGTGACAGCCTACCAAAATCAACAGGTAAAGCTGCATGCCTTCAGGCTCCTTTTATGTTAGGTGTTCATAAAAATATCAGTGTGCTCTTTGTGTTTGAGACATTAACTTCTCTAAGAAATGTAGCTCACGAAGAGTGTACATTTTACAGGCTCACTGTTCTTTTTCTGCACAAAAAGCAAATGTTCTCTATGTGGTAGTGTGTAGACATGAGGTATCTAGCCAAAAAACCACCTCGCACATAAGGTGCCTGCAGCTTTTGTGAGATCAACCATAAAGAGATGTATTGTGCTCACTCTTCCTTGCTGCCTCATGGTACAGACTAAAGTGCCCTGTCCCCTGTAATTTTAAGGCAGTACAACTAGTCCAGATCTGTTATCTCACAGAGAAAACACATTGTTGTTTTTTTTTTTTAGCAGTGAAGGAAAAAGTTTTAGAGAAGTGCAATCTCGTCAGTTTGCTGACAAAAGAAGCCTTTGAACATAAGCAGCAGTAGTCTGTGTTTTGCATATGAACTGAAGTTCTCATGCATAATTCATGTTTGATTCAGATCTTGCACAGTTCCGAGTGGAGTTACTGTTGACTCCGGAGATCATAAGGAAAAGATGTTGCCACAGTGGGATCCTATCTGTAGAGACCTTGACTATTGAGCTTTGTTACTTATCTGCCCTTTTTCTTAAACTAGACTTCATGGCACTAAGAAATGTAATCTCAGTGTACACTAGTGTTTGATTATAGAATTCCCTGTCTATCCCTACTTTCCCCAAAGATATGATATCTTTAAAAGGAAATTATTTGCTAGGAAAATGTGAGCATTTGACAGTACAAGCATTTGAGACACTAGCAAAGAAAGGAGATTTGGAAAGGCCTTGCTGTGGATTGCATAGGTTTGCTCTCCCTTCTCCTTCAGTGGCCAGCGAAAGACGGTGTCCTAGCCTTTGAGGGGGTGGCTTGCTTCATCACGTCTGCAGGCATGTTCATTGCACACATTGAGAGCTCCTTATATCCACCAATTCCCTTTGTAGTGTCCTTATCTATCGCTCATCTGCCAGCTTCTTATGTATTGCTCATCTGCCAGCTACCTCTGCCTCAGGGATTCCCATTAACCTTCACACCACCTCTGTCAGGCTTTGGGCTCAGTGTGCTCCTCTTTGTGTACACATGCTCCCTATTTTATTCTCAGGTGAGAGGTACTGCGCACATCCCATTTCCCTTTCCTGCCACTCTCCTCCTTATTGGGATGGGGGCTGTGATGGCATTAAAAGGGCTGTGTAGGGTAATTTTTTCCCAGCTGTGCAAAACAGAATCTCAGTTTTGCTGCATTAATAGTGTATCCACTTAGAGAGTGCAAGGTGCTGTTATAAGTTAGAATGAAGGTACAAACTGGCTTAGAAGAAAAATAATGTTATCAAGCTTGTTAGGGAAATAGATTATACAATTTTCTGCCATAAATTGCAGAGGACTCTGGAATCAGAAATAGTGAAGTAAATATTTTTTCCATGACAACATCTGTGCTTCTGGAGAATGACTTCTTGAACTCAGTGGATGTCATTATATTTAGTATTCTTGGACTGAGTGACAGACCAGTGTCAAGTCAGCTCAGGGCAGATTGTAATATTTAGTCATTTTGTAACAATTGTGAATTGTAACAATTTAGTTAATTTTTATAGAGTTTTTATTTTGCAACATATAAGAGAGAGAACACGTGCTTGCAGTGCTCCCATGACTGCTTCTGGATACCCATTCCTAACTTTTTCTCTGTCTGGTCCCCTTGAGTTGACTTAATTTGGGATCCAAAATGGATCAACTATTCCAGCAGAAAAAAATATTGCAACACAATGGTGGGTTTGCTGTCATTGCAGCATTTGAAATTTCCTGCCCCCCTTGCCCAAATGCATGTACTCCACAAACTTTTAACTGTAGACCAGACATGGAAAGAGGATAGAGAAAGGAGAAGAAATGACAGGAAAAAAGCCTGTTGTTCTTCCCTAATAACCAGACCTATGAGACATAATTAAGGAGGTAAGGGAGGTGCTAAGGGAGGTATCTCTGTCAGGCACTAGCTCTGTAAGCCACCTCACTGTAAAGCAGCACAGAAATTTCTTCCTGTGTCTCTGAACTCCAAACATTTGGGTGTTTTGTCCCCCTGAAATTGGGGGATGGATTTTTATAATACAAGTAAAGGAGATTCTGATGGGTTGGAGAAACCTTTTCGTTAAAAATAATTTTAAATCCCCTGAATCTGCCTGCGTGCCCTCCAGTGCCTGTAAAACTTTGCCTTACTGGGAGAAGCGCCTCTGGAAACAATTGTAAAATGTTAGCAAATCCACCACAGGGATTCCCTCTGCTGTAATTCCATCCTCCACAGAACATATCTGTCTCGGTACACACAAGTCCCAGGACAGCTGCAAAGTCAGGCCAGCGGAAATTAAGTTCACAAATTAAGCTCCTGCAAAAATAGGAGCTGCATTCCAGATTTGAGGTTAATATCCAGAGCAAGGGCTTGGTTCTGACAGAAGCAAAACACCTGCAAATCCGCTTCAGATCAGTCTGTATTAAACTAGTCCCTTTTGAACAGTTGCAGCAAAAATACCTCAAATTTGATAGGATCTGGAGATCTTGCTCTCTTTTCACTCCAGAGACAGGGTCTCTGCAACAAGGTAAGGCTGGTGAGGGAAGCTTTCATGCTGCACCAGTCTGGGGAATAGCTGACAGGGAGTATGATACCATGGGCTGCAAGGTCAAAATCCCAATATTATTTTCCATATTTACCAATATGGAATTCTTGTCTAAAAATAAAGCAGGAAGGAAGATTCCCCAAAAGCACTCAGTCCGGCTGCTGTCTCCTTTGCTTAGAGGAGAGAAAAAAGAAAAAAAATGGTTTCCAGACCAGAAAACCCAGAAGGGCCACGCAGATGCTGACAAGAACATCAGCACCTTGTGCATGTGACTGGGTGGCCAGCTGCCATCTTTGGAGGCTGTAGCCTGTGCTTGCTTGTCCTTTTCTTCTTAGCATTGTTCGAAGGTCCATGAATGCATCCAGCTGCTGGATATCTGGAGTGTTAAGGCTGGGATAACCCAGATACCAGCCAAACCTGAGCAGTGCGTGCGCCCATTTCCCAAACCATACAGCCATTGATGATTTATAGCTCCTGGGGTTTTGCACCTGGGTCCAAGGTGTTCTTCTCCTTCAGGAACAGCTTCTCAGCCCCGGTGCTGTGCCAGGTTTCCTGATGCTGCCAGGTTTCTGCCTCTGGCACCATTCATTTGCTAAGCAGATAATCTGTTCATGGATAATGTAAGGGCAACTTTAATACAATTCTGGGGAGATAAGTTTGAAAAATAATTTTACAGGTGGTTTGAGCAAGTGTAGTAATCATCAGTAATTTTCATTTTTTGAAAGAAAAAAAATTGGAGAGATCAATTAGTTCTCTTTTTCTTCTTTTGTAGATCACCAGATTAAAAATTGACAGAAACCCCTTCGCTAAAGGGTTCAGAGATTCTGGGAGAAACAGGTAAGAGGAGCTTGTTTGTGTTTCCTCACTGATCTCGTATCTCCTTCCCCTAATGAGTGCACAGGGCATGTGTCTAAGGCCGAGGAAGGCATTTTGTGATCCTAATAAATTTTTACAGAAGTTTGCTGTAGACTAGTTCTTAGAGGAATTAGAAGGACTGTTTTATTTTGCCTAAACATATCCAATGTGTAATGATAGCTTTCCAGGTCAGCCAGCTAGATTGACCCCGTTTCTTTTCAGAAGTTTCTTCCGGTGCTGCTCCTACCTCTGCCTGGATCCTGCAGGCCCAAACCCTGACACAAGGTTTTAGGTGTTCTTAGACAACATATCTGTAAAGACAGCTTATCACTTTCCTGCTTGACAACATTTTTTCTGTGACTGTATTTTTTTGCTGTCGTATGTTTAATTTCCTGTTCACTGCTACCTCAGTACCCCTTTTGTTACCACTACTTTCAAGGCTGTTTTCTTCTATATGTATGTTTTGCTGTTGTTTTTTTTCCCTGCTGGATAATTAATTTTTTTATGCTCATTTCTATTATTTTCTTATTCTTCTTTTTCCATTCGTTGTTGAGAAACAGAATTAAAACATTTTTTAGCATCTCTGATAAGTCATTAGTAAACTGTTCATGTATTACTGATACAATGTCATGATATCCAAAGAACGAAGTAAAATAAATGAAATTCTGAAAATCTGTAGAGTTTCTTAAAAAAAAATTTTTTTTGTTGCTAAAATGAAGAACAGACATAGAAAAATGGAAGATTGCAGCTTGTAAAACAGACAGGTCACAGGCTAACACTCTACAAAATAATGAAAGCTGTAGGAGGGGGGACCTAGACACTTCTGCTTGTTGTTTATTATACGTAGAGCTGGCTGAAGGGCATTTTTTAATTTTAATTTTCACAGGAAATTCCAAAACTTGGAGCACAAATGCTTGCTTTACGTTGGAAGAAAAATTGAGTTCCTGATAGGTTTGCAGGATAAAAGTGCAAAAATGTTCTACTTTCAAACAATTGCAGTTTTTCTCCAGTGATGTCAGAATGTTTCACTTTGTCTCACTTAATTTTGTCAGGACTTCTATGAAAAGATTAAGTAACCTTAAACATTATTTAGAATATATTATATTTTAACAACATAATAGTAAACCAGGAACTTCAATAAAAAAAACTTTTGTATTAGTAAAAGACTTTACAGAGTTAACCAAAAAGAATAACAAATTCCAAGCAAAACTTTCAACTTTTTCTGCCATTCATGAATCCAGCAGAGTGTGCAGCAGATTTGAATATTTCAGATCTAAATGATGTGGGTATCCTTTAAAACAGTCTGACAAAGGCTTTAAACAAGTTAATTACAGAATTAGACATATATGACTACACTACAAGAACCCCAGGTTGTAAAGCAAGGCCTGAGTGTGCAGACCAGAGGGAACGTCATGTGCATAGCCCTTATTTGCTGTCCCCATGGGCACTGTAATTCATTTTTCACTTGCATGCTCCTCTTGCGTGTGTTCACCAGGACTGCTACCTCACTCATGGTTTGGTATGGGAAGCGTTCAGTGAATGGGCAACTGCCCTGTTTCCCATCACCCATTTAAATGCTACACTCTCCATGATCACAAAGAAGACATATTACCCACCTAGCGACTTCCTAGCTCAGTGCCTCTGTTCTCATCTTTAGCTATGCAAAAAGATGTTACCGCCTTTACTTAATTCCAGCCGTGAGCATTATTTCTGATACTTGAGGCATATGGGACTTTTACTCTGCTCTCCTCTCCTGTGTGGGGGAAGTGGTGTGTGCCCTGGGAAAAAGGTCTTCCTTGTGCGCAGAGATACAGCTGCACTGGAGGCAGGGCTTAGAAGAGGGATTGATGCAGTTCCAGGTACATGGTGGGCTAGATTAACGTTGAAGGTATTAATAAGGTCCTAGCCCAGTGAATTTGGACAGTTTCCTGAAAAGGTTGGGAATTACTGATCTTTGTAGCTCATTGATTTAAGAAAGGGCAGGAAATTGCTACACCGCTGCAGCTGTGGGGAGGGCTCTGTAAGGCTCTCTGCTGATGTAAAGAGGAATTAAAATCTTTAAGGTATTACACATCAAAGAGAGCAGCCTGAGGCTTTAGGAAGAAAAAACAGGCAAAGGTATTTGCAAGCATATATAGCAGTCAGGCGCCTGCCTCACAAGCAGTGGTCTGGCTAAGGTTGCATCACTGTTGTCAACTAGTGGAGGACACTCTGAGGCTCAACTGCCCCCTTTAAAGAGGACACGTACATAGATGTACACACAGGAGGGAAAAAAGCTTAAAGGTCCTAGCTGTGTAGGGGAAAGACTCTCCAAATGGGACTTTTCTTAACTGTGCTGGCTGGCTCCTTCATCTTCCCCCTGTGACTTTCTAATCTCATCAGGATCAGTGGTCAACCTGAGTGGCGATCATGATGCTCTGTAGCTTCCCACATCCTCACAACAACTTCAGTCAGCTACAGTGCATCAGGCTGTAGCTGGAGAACATCCCACTGAAAATGTAGGCCTCCTTCGAAAAAGAAACAGGGTAATTTGAAAAAGGGGCCATTTGTGAAGCAGGCAAGTGTAGTATATGTCCAAGCATTTTTTTTTGTATAAGGTCTTAAAAGAAAAAAAAATTGTGTGGCAGCAGCAGGCGCCACAGAATGTCTGAGGCTGCTCCAGGGCATCATATCACAGTGACATCGGGATACAGAATCAGAGTTATGGTTAAGAGTTTGCCAGCAAATGATGGAGGAAAAAAAACAAAACTGGAAAAAACAGAGCATGGTGGAAGGAGAGGAACTCTCAGGCCACTTCTGCCCTAGAACATTTCCTTTCTGCTTTGTGTTGAGGCTTTTCCATGACATGGAGAGGGATGTTTTCCTTCGCTTATTTCTTATTCTGATATTGTTTCACCGTTGTTGCCTGCTGCAGAAATTATGGTATTGACTGTTGTTTTTAATACTAGTTTCCCTGTTAAATCTTTCACTTACATCAGATCACAGCCTTTGGATATGGTTCCTTATGACTGTGATCTCCCTTCATTAGTACAAAAGACTGCTAAAAACCTGCTGCTCTGGGACACCCCTTCATGATGTAACTGCCTGTATCCATCTGGGGGAGCGATCTTTTCATGGATCCCTTCTTGGATCTCCTTCAGTTGTTTGCATGGTTGTCTCCATTCACAGCTGGCTACCTGAGTCCTTTTGCTGGGAGAAGGAGTAGTGAGGTATTTCAGAGGGAAAGATGCAAACAGCTCAGCAGCTGGACATTGTTTTGCAGTCTTTGAGCACTCAAACCATGTTAACTAATGGTGTTCAGCAATCTAGCCATTAGCCTTGATGGATTAGGAGTTAGCCTGTGTTAGAAGACCGAGTCTTAGTTCCCACTTAGAGATTCCCTCTACATGATTTTTGGTCCCTCTTTGCTTTATCTGCAAAAGCACTTGAAGCATCTGTAAAAGTGAAACAAGAGAACCGGTCCTGGTGGTGAAAGGATACCTACGTAATGTACGTATGAGGCAGGTATTACTCAGTTGCTTTCCTGAACTTCAAGAGATTGAGAACCAGAGTTTTTGACATATGGAGCTCAGCTAGGAAAATGTTTGGGTAGTGAGGGTGCAGTTTTAATGCCACAGAGTCTATTTTTGGAGACTGAGTAAAGTTCATTTGACAGTGGGATGCTTGTGGGATCTCCTTATCCAGGAGGAAGCCAGAAGGGACAACAGTCAGGAAACCCAGCAGGGTGAAGGAAGAAAAAAAAATTAAGCTGAAGGCAAGCAACAGCACTTTCCTTTCAGATGTGGGCAGCTGAGGTGGATAAAAGTTGTTTGTGTTGGAAATGCTCTTTGAGTTTTTGTCTATGGTAAGAGAGCCAGGAGGGTGCTTGGAGCCAATAGTTTGGCTTCCCCGGTGAACAACGAAACGATGACCTGAATCCTGCGTGCAGCAGGAATGGCAAGGTCAGCCATATGGGATGGATTATGGAGGTGCACAGATAGCTCGTACATCTTTTTTCATTTTTCAGACAATGGAACTGTTTCAGTTATTGCCTATTATTAAAACTTTATAGCACTAAAAATAAAAAAATGAATGAAAAAGAGAGAGCGAATTTTGGATACCTTTTAAAGGACTGACCTTATTAAAATAAAACTGGCAGTGAGTCCTCTTGTGATACTTTTTTTACTTCCTTCATAAAGATGGTGTGAGAGGGGAGGGTTTATGGCCTGATAGACAGTTTGAAGTCAATTTTTCAGTGCAGTTCTTTGGAAGAGAAAGCGGATGCCGCACGGGTAATGTTCAGCACACTTGGTACCAGCAGCCCTCACCAAAGCCCAAAAGTTGCTGAGATTTCAGAAATGCTGAAAACAGTTCTTTTTATTTGTCAGCACTTATTGCTGTCCCAAAATGTCTCTTCATTGGCTGGGTGGGATTTGTTTTCCCTGTTAGGGGTGGAACACCCACAGAATAGCACTCCAGTATTTCTGTTGACTAGGAGAGTGTTACCTTTCTGTCCTGTGGTGGAGGTCTGTGATGTGGGTCTGGATATCTTGGTACCACATTAATGTCATAAGCTGCTATGGGAGAGAGGGTTGTTAGAGTTGACAGCAATGGAGTTTCTTGATTCCCACCTCCTCACCCCACCATTTTTTTTACAAAAATAGGAATACATCACAGGAAGAAGGAAAAAAATATCTGTTTAAAGGTTAGGAATACAGGTTGTAAAATCAGTCACACAAAGGGGGTGAGCATTCTGACCCAAGCTGTTTTTGCATGGCTGCACGTTGTTTTTCTGCAATACTCCATACAAGGGGTGGTAGGGGCCTAAAGGTTAGCACAGGAGGCTGCTGTCTCATGGATCTTTTCTGATGCATGGAAGAATCTGAAAGTTCAGTAAGGATGTGTTCTGCTTAGCTACTGTTTCAGAAACACCCACAGCATTTGTTCTGCACAAAGATTAAAAAAAGAAAAAAAAACACCGGGAAAAAAACGATGATCTAGTATACAGGGACCTAAATTTCTGGATAGGAGAACTGGACACAACTTTGAGCTCTGTCACCCACATACTTAGGGAGGGTGTTTTATAACACATGTTCAACATGTGCACACCTCTGGGGGAGTAAAGGACTCTCATTTGGGGCAGGAAGAGGAAAGAGGTGAAAGAGGTGGCTTTAAGCCAGCTGTGGAGTTCAGCATCCATTCTTCAGGTACCTGTGGCTGCAGTGCTGCCTGGAGCATTACACAGCAAGCTGTGAATCTGGTGAAGCCACAGTGTTGCTGCCAGCAGTTGCAGTGTGGGAAGGGGAGGGTGACAGGAGCCATGTCCACAGCAAAGGGGCTGTTCTAGACCTGGTCCCCTGGAGCAGGAGTAGGTGGGTCCCTGGTGGCATCCCTCTTTTCCCTGGCATACAGGGCAGGAATAGAGCAGCTTTGCAAGCTGCCCTGATACACTCATTGCTGCTGTTTACCCTCTGTGGGCTCACAGGCACAGTGGAGTCCAACCCCTGAAAGCAGCATATTATTCCTGATTTAGTCTTTTATTTCTTCTTTTTATTATCTCCTGACTATTCTCTTTTTTTCTTTTCTTTTAGAAGAACAAATTACATGGTACTTGCGAGAACTGTATTGATGCAGGGGAAAGTGGTAGACAGAGAGCTAGAAACTTTGAACTGTGAGTCAAACTGAGCTGCAAATGATGCAGGCCCTAGGCAGGGGCAGGGGTAATAGCTTTAACCTGCCTTTACTGTTTCCCTGAGACACCTCCTCTTAAGGGCTGGATTTTACTGGAAGGAAGCAATGAGAGCAGAGCTAGTAGTCAGATGTTGGTGCAGAGTGGGGTTATGTGTACGGGGATCTAATGACTGAGCCAGACTGTGTGAACACTGGTTTTAGTGAGCTGGCCTCCTTACTTCCCCACACAATCCTTGTGGCAGATGCAGAGCAGCTGGATTAGCACAGCTGGAAATTTCAGTCTACATTTCTGGATGTATTACTTGGTTTTAATCATCAAGGCGGGTCCTTTCAACAGTAGGTCTTGTTGCATTGCGACTTGCTCCGGGCATTTTATGCCCCCTGGATACATGGCAGCAGAAGGTCCTCCCTCAGTGTTTGGGCTGGGGATTGTTTACGAGGCTGCAAAAAGGTACTGTTCTCTTCCTGGCTGCGTGTGTCGAGAAGCAGATGGATGAGGCTGAACATGTGTGGCTTTCTCACACAGGGAGTGGAGGAAATCCTGGGGGTGGTACCAGTAGTGGAAGAGCTGCTTTTGCACACAGAGCCCAGCTTAGCAGATGGGTTCACACTCTGCGCTGCCTTGTTGTCTCTGAGCTCTATGAGCTGGCAGAGGCCACTGTATTAACCAAATAGTTTTGTTGTAATGTGCTCAGCGCTAGTGTCAGACTGCTATGCAGAGATGTCTTCTGTTTCTACTTCTAACAGCTTAGCAGCTAATAAACACCATGCAACAACCTCTCTTCTAAACCTCCTCTTAAAATACAGAGTTTGGTTTGCCAACTCCAATGTATTTAAAGCATCTGAGCTTCCGGGGAGACTTTGGAAAGTTAACTGAGTGAGTGGAGGCACGTGCAGAAAGACATTTTCAGAAGCAAAAGGCAGCTCCAGTATCAGCTCAACATCTGATGAGAGGCTCTGAGGATGTTAGAGCCTTTTGCATTGAAAGGAGATATGTTCTCACATTTGACAAAGCATCTCTAGTCGTGTTTGGTCAGGGTGAGGTCTATAACCTACTGCAGAAAAAGAGGCAGGGGAAGGCAAGGAATGGGGAACAGAGCAATGTGCAGCTTTCAGAGAGGAGAGCCTTTCCTGGGAAGAAACTCCAAGGGATTGTCTCGTAAAGAACAGAGGGGTCTTTCCCTGGTATGCACCTGTGTCCTCACTGAGCCTGTGGAGTCAGAGACTTTGAGCAGAGCTAGCACTCTGTGGTGAAAATAAGAACAAATCTGAGACTCCAGCCCTTCAAGGGGAAAAGTTCTCACTTGGTTTTTGGCTTTTTCTCTGGTACTGTCTTTGTGGTGAGTTAGGAACCCAAAGCAGAAATGCCACTGTTTTTTTATAAAAAATCTCTTGTGCATTTCTAGTTGAAGCCCAAAACCAAGGAGACTCCCTTTTGGATGCCTTCCCATAGCACTTCAAAGCAGTGTCCAGAACTAGGAGGTGGGAGGGAAAGGCAATTCACAAAAGCTCTCTGATTCTGAAGGCTGAATCCCAGACCTCCCTCATTTACATCACAGCTTGCATCCACAAAGTGTAGAAGCCCACTCTACGATAAAACATGCCTTCAGTAGCCGACAGTCACATGTCCCCTGCAAAGCAGACAGAAAGTTTTGTTAAAAAAATAAAAAGGCACTGGAAGACTGTTAGGAGCTTTTGAAATCCTGGGCTGGGGAAATTTCATTTTACTCTGCTGGCTAGCATGTGTGCTTGAAGGCTCGCTTGAGGAATTCACAGATGCCAAGGTGACCTTTCGGTGGCCGCTGGCAGCCTGTCAAGCGAGGTTGGAGACCTCTTTCCCCAGCACTGATACTTTTGCCAGCTGACTGACATTCTTCTTCTCTCCTTGTTTTATTTTCATTGCACAGGACAGGGCTGGAGGCCATTATGGAGACCTATGCCTTCTGGAGGCCCCCTGTGCGCACTCTCACCTTTGAAGACTTCACTACCATGCAGAAGCAGCAAGGTGAGCATACAAAGGGCATGGAAAGAGCTGTAAAAAGAGCAGGAGAAGAGAGTGTAAGAGCAGCAACACACTCTGCTCTGTGTCTGGTGGCCGGGGACAGTTCATGCACCACGTTGAGCTCTTGACTGCTGTGAAAGGACACTGAGCAGAGAGGATAGATGGAAATGGTGGACAGGCCATGCCTTATGAGATGTAGTGCAACCACTTCATCTCCCTAGTGTCCCCAGTGCACCTAAGAGCTAGAAGGAGGAGCAGGAAGGAGCACAGGGTTGGGAGAACCAGCCCAAGTACACAGCAAGAGTTAAGCATGAGTTAAGTGTGAAGAGAGAACAGAGAGACTGAGGAAACACTCCAGCATGTTAGGCATGTTGTTTTCCATTTACAGTTAGAGTTTGCCATTTGTGTGGTGACACAAGGGGAAGGGGGGTGTGTCCTCTGGAAGCTTTAGGAGACCAGAAATGTGCGTCCCTCCACAATCATGCTGCCTCACTTCCAAAACCCAGTGGCCTTGCTGGAGAGAGTTTCTGTTAGTATGAGGCTGGGACGAATTATTGGGTAGGCCAAGTGTTTTCTGCTTGTTCATGCTGTGTCTTTTCATAACTTCTGCCCTTTACATCTCATTTGTTACGTAGGGCTTTCATCTCCAGTTTCAGGCTGTGTTACTTTTTTTTTTTGCACTGATAGGTCTTCCCCATTCACTTCATTGCAGCTATTTCTAGTTAAAAACAGTGATCACTGGGAAGAGAGCTATCAGGGCAACCTGGTACTTTTTTTATTCCGATATAAATGCAAGAAAAGAAACAATCCAAAGCCATGTTCAAACGTGGCACCTGTGAGGTTAAACAACCAAAACCAAATGCATGCGCTGTGTAGCAGATTCTCCAGCCTTTCACATTTGAGCTTGACATCACCCCAAAACTTCCCTCTAGACCTCGAATCCATCTGCGGATGGCATGGTCTCCTCCAGAGGGAGGGTAGCAGCAGTGGCTGCCAGGTCTGCCTATCACAGGGCAGGAGAGCAGGAGAGGTTTTGCACAAGCTCAGGGGCACTTGTCAAGGAGCACTTGCAGTGAGGCATGTGGTCAGAGATGGGTTAAAACAGGGATTCAGAAACGTTTTCATCACCCACCTAAATAGAAACATAACAGCCTCTCCTCCTGGTCACAGTTGCTGCAGCAGCCTCCCTCCTCTGTCTCACCCCCTATTCGGACTCCCACACCTCCCCTCCCTTCCCATTGGTTATCAGATAACATCCTAGTGGCGAGTCCAGCTATTGCTTACGTAGTAAGGTAATAGTAGGAAAGGAAAATATTTAATGTATTTTTAGCTTGTTTTAATATAGTTTGGCAGCTGAAAAACCAGGAAGCAAGCCAGTACCCTGTGACCAGCCAGCTCTGTGCAGACCACCATCACCACACCACAGACCACTAGGTTTAGGGCAGCCCTTAACTAAAGTTGTGTCTGCAGGTCGGTGTCAAAACTTAAAACTCATTACAAAACAGTGCTCTCGAGCTCTGCATTTAGTCGTGCAAAACAACCTCAAGATAATAAATCAGAAATATTCCCTCCATCATAGTGCTCAACTCTCCATGGTTGCTGTAACAAGCTGGCCCCTGGTCTCAGCAATAGGTGCAAAGCCAAGGTACAAACACACTCTGTTTTAATTTCTGGCTGCCATGACAGATCTGAAGGGCCAGCACAAATATGCTGGTCTGGAGCCCTTGGAATTGCTGGCAGAAAGAGCAAGAAATGCTGAGGTGGCTTTAAGCCACATGTGATTCTTCCCTCCAAATCTAAGTACAGTGCCCGTACTTCATCTCCTTGCTTTCAAGCACATTAACTGTGTGACAGGTGAGTAAATCACTGGTGTTTAACAGCTGACTTTTGCATAAGCTATTGCACCTCAGATCCTCTGAGCCTTAGCCAGTCTTTTCATGTAACAGACTTGCGTGGGACTCTACTCCTCTCTTCCCACCTGAAGCTTCAGTGCTCTGAGCTGCATGCTGTTATCTCATACCCCTGCATATTTATGAATTAGATGTTTTCAGGGTATTATTTTAATAAACAGACACTTTAATTCTGGATAATGCTGTTATTTCCAAAGCTGGGTGAATATGTGGCATTTCTGAACAAACACTTAAGGAATTGCAAGCCTCCATTTTATCTCTTGAATTATTAGCTGGGAAACTGCTCTGGGGCTACAGGAGTCTTCTGGGACTAGATGTGGCCATTTCAGCTTAAGAGGAGTGCATACTTACTGCAGAGAGATGAGATGAGAGAAGCAAAAGTGGCCACATACCTAGGAAGAAACATCATCGATGAGGAGCGAATTATGGTTGTTCAGCTTGGTGAGGAGGAAGAGAATACATAATAGTAATGAAATAAGATGCTGTCTGTGGTGGATAAGAAAAAAGCAATAGGCTTCAGTTACATGAAGTCTAGTGAAGTGCTGGAACAGTTTTCCTGTAGGAACTGTGGAATTCAGCCTTGATTTTCTAGAGATAAGTCCCTCTTACTGTGGTGGAAAAACTTATGCTTTCTGGGGCAGGAGCTCGGGACTTCAGCAGTATAAATATGGTGCCTTTGCTGCTTTCCAGCTAGATTTTTCTGTGTTATGGATTGCTATGGATTCTTAGCTTTTCTTTTGTCGCTTGGTAATTTTTTCATGAAATAAAAGTGTTATGTGCCTTTTCCAAAACAGTTTTGTCAAACAAATCCAACTGAATAATTTGGTTAAGTTAGAGGTTTGACTAAGAGAAATAACTGTATAGATGTGATGGATTTTTGGAGAGCATTTCACTTATTGCCACATGTGCCAACTTGGAAAAGTTAGCATTAGTGTGTATTAAGAAATGAATAGCTGACTGATCTCAAAGCTGACGTGATAAATGTGTAAACAACATCCAGTAAGGACAGTCCCAGTGTTGCTCTGCAAAGAGCAAGGGACAGTGTATGTAATATTGTGATAAAAAGGGACATGTGATCTCTGGTGTAAAAAAAAAATAGTGGTAAGCAGTGGGGAGACAATTTCCTAGCTGCAAACTGACATTACAATACAGTCTTCGACTGTATGTATTTTTAAAGGGTGGGAAGAGATTGAAGAGGATTCAGGAAATAAAAGTAGAATGATTTGTTGGCTGGAGAAGATGCCTGAGAATGAAAGCTCAGTTTGCATAGTTAATCAAAAAGAAGATTAAGTACTCAATCTTTACAGCCTATACTATCTTGCACAGAGAAGAATACATGGTAGATTTGTGTCACCCATCCTTGATAGACTTTTGTGACTGTGATTTCCGTGTTTTTATGACACAACTGTGTGGACCATGCTTCATTACGGTGGCTCTGATTTTTCTGCTCTAACTGAATGTTCATCCCTTTTTTTGGGATGTTACGAGATAAGGAGAACAGAAGTTCCCTCTCATCCACTTTCTTCATACAATTAATTTTTTTACAGGTTTTTATGTCCCTCCTCTGTGCTTCTCACAGTGAATAGTGCCAGTCATCTCTTTTCTCTTCACGTGGGAAGTTTTCCAAGTCCTTAATCGTTTCTTTAAAAACAAGCCTGCACAGAGTATTCCAGATGCATCCACATGATACAATTATCTAAAGGCATTATAATTTTTTCCACATTATCCTTTCTCCCATTCAACATGCATCCTACTGCTTTGCTCATTTTTTTGGCCCAATCTGTATGATGAGCAAGGGCCACACTGACACACCGAATCGATACTTGGCGCACTGGATGCAGCTGTTTCATACAGGGATTAAATAACTTTCTAATCTACACGATGATAGGTTTCAGCTGCCACACAAACTGTAGAGCCTGATATCATGACCAGTCACACAGATGCCTGGTGCGGCTGACTGTAGCAGTCCACGAGCTTTATTTGCACATGTTGCCATTGAAGTAAAGCACATCAGTAAGTCTCTGCAGGTCTGTGACCTGAGTGGTCACCGTATTGTCCTACCAAGGAGAAGAACATGCCGTTTCTGTCAGTGAAACCCTCTGATCTGAGTACAAAACCTCTCTTTTGGAGCACGCAATCCAAAAGTCATTGCAGCTTTACAAGGGCAAGTGCAATGTTTGACACAATCCCAGCAGATCTGCAGCCAGTTTGAAAAAAGGAAAGTCCCCTCGAACAAAAACTTTGCAAAAAATGTTCAGAAAACAGCAATCCAGGAGAGGCTGACCTTCTGGAGAATGATGTCACTCGCTCTTCAAGCTATCTCCTTATTACTATGGAAAAAGGAGGCTTGGGATTATTGAATGCACATGGCAATGAGACGTGGGGAAAGCCAGCAATCTATTAAAGTCTTTAATTGGAATATATTTTCAAAATTTAGATTGAACCTCGTCCAGATTCTCATTATTAAAAATACGTGGCTCAGTTTCTCGATTTTAACAGGGAGCATAAAAAAAAAAATAAAAGAGAGGGGGAAAAAAGAAAATAAGAGTTCCAGTAACTCTGGATTGTGTCACTTTCCAAGAGTAAAAAGAGCTGTTGCTGTCTCTTATGTGACATACAGTTTCCCATGGGATATTTTGATGAGCAGATGCTATCACTGACTGTAAGTTTTGCCAGGACATAGACACTAGAAAAGCACTGTGACAATGCTAGAATAGTGATCAGTATCTGATCCTTCCTATAAAAGCTGATGACTTATGCAAGAAGTGAAGTCAAAGGTACCATGGCAGTTGGTAAAAACAGTTGCCTTCTAAGCTGAATTTCAGAGCCAGTTTGAGAGTCACACGATGCGGTATATTGGCAGGTTTTGCAGCACATACATTTTTATTTCACCACTAAATTACTGTTTTGATACATGCACACCAAGTCTGCAAGAGTCAAACATCTTAGCTTTGACTGGTGAGTGCTCAAGGCAGCTTTCCTTTCAAATGGAGTTTCTTTGCTTTATTAAGTGCCTTTGCTCAGGACTCTACAGATTGCTTTCAGTAGATTCAACCTGTTCTCCATCAACTTGAGCACCTCCATTGATCTTGCATTGGGGACCTGAGGTAGAGAGGCCATCTATTAGGGAGTCTGTAAAATCTTCGTTATCAGTTGTTGAGATTAGCATCAAAAGCTTGAAGTTTGTCTAAAACAGTACCGGAGGCAAAGAGGGGTGTTCTCCTTGCAGGTAAGACAGCTGTTGCTATCTCTGGTATCAGCAGGTATCTTTGGTAGAAGCAGATATGCTGCTATCTCTAGAGCAGCATGCATGTGCAAACTGGCGATTCAGCACAGCTCCTACCATCTTCCTCTGAGAGGGAACATTGTAATGCTACAGTCTTGTGTTGGCAAGGACATGCACAAAAGGCTTCCTCTCCTCTGTGTGGAAGAGGTTCAATCTGCTCATTCACTGCTGCAAAGGAACAATGTTTTCTTGTAGTAACAATTAGTCCAGACAGACCCTAAGGCTGCGTGATATATCAGCAGATGGGAGACAGATACCCTGAGTGGAGGCGTTGCTGCTTTTCCAGGTTCCTTGCCTGTAAATTTTACCCTTTTCAGGCAGGCATCACCTCTGTCTTGCCAAAGTTTGTCTGTACTTCTCGTTACTCATTTTTTCTTTGGTATACTCTTCTCCACATTGGGTGTGGTACTCAGAGAGCTGCCCTGATTGCACCCATCTGAAAACATTACCGCAAATGCAAACGTGTATTGGTGTCAAGTGGAGGGAAGACTGAGCCCTCCAGAACTTCATCTGAAGGCATCAGAGGCACCTTGAGGCAGAAAGAAGCAAATAACTGGTACTTTTGGCTTTTTCTCCACTAAAGTGGGGTGCTCATCATCCTCCAAGCCTGAGTTGATTTGATCTGTCTGTACTTGAAGAAGGGAAACAGGAGACATTTCTGTAGGAGCTGATGAGTACACAAAAAGTGTTGTGTACTCCACGTTACAATTGTCTGCACACAAGACAGAAAGTCATGTCCAACAGACCTTCTCCTGAGACAGTGTGGAGTTGGCCCAGGAATACCGTGTGTTTATACGAGGAGCAGAAACCTTTGCATTAAAGACAGTCTGGGGGGACTGGTAAGGGGATGTTGTCGCTTACTTTTGGGAAAGCCCTCTTGATGCTCTGGATATAGATGGGAATGGAAATCAGACATCTTGAATTGTACTTTTTGTCCACATTAGAAAAAAGGGTTGCTTTTTACCATTAGATCTTGAAAATATTTGATTTTGAAGGATGACTGAGGCACGTTTGATCTCTAATTTTCTGACTGCCTAGTTTGTGTTGCAGAAATCTATAAGAACTAAAGGGAAGTAAAGTGTTATTCCGAGTTGCTCTAGATTTACAATTAACTCCAGTGCTTCTCGTAATTTGAGGCAAACTTATAAAAAAGATCCTTCTCTATAATTTACTAGCCCTAAAAAAATTTGCTTTCATTCCTCACTTTTGTACTGTACAGTACACACTTTCCCCCTTAAATCTATTGCTGTAACTTTTTTTCTTTTCACTCTGTGAGCTGTATCTCAAAGAACTACAAAGCACTCTTTATGTTTCCCCTGCCAACCCAGAAACTTGGCATGCAGTAGATTTCGGGTCTCATTTGGGCCTTTTAAAGATTTTACCAGCGGATTCATAATTTGATAATTGGCCAAGGGCTCTAGAGAGAAAATAGGCAGCTACACTCTGTGAAGATAGAAATAGCTCTCATTCCCATGAAAGAGGGAAGTTTTCATTCCTAGAAACGGAAAGAATGAACAGAGTCCAGCACTTCACAGACCAGGTGTCCCTTCCCTTGTTTGGTGAGAGGACAAGGAAGAGACATCAAAGCTGTTTAGTTTTCCAAGGTGGAGAAGAAGGAACTCAGAGGGGAAGTGGTGGTGGAAGAAGGATGTGATGAAGAATCTTTCAGTCCTTCTGAAGGCTGTAGGTTTGAGTTTTGGAAAACTAGGAACGGGAAGAGAGACCTCGGGCTGTCAGTTATACTTGCAAGACAAATGTTGTCATGATACGTGAGAGCAGGAGTGACATCTGATTTTGTGGCATTCAGATGCCTGGAGATGCAAGTAGGCATTGAGCAGGACTGGGACATGTGCTGCTTGAAGCAGGAATGAATCCAGGTTTGTGTGAGGCCTGGCTCTTAAAGGACATGAGATCAGATGATTACAGTGGCACCCTCTGGCCTCATAAACTATCAGTCAGATCACCTGGAAATCTGCACAAACCCTCCCTCATAACTGTCTCAGATTTCCACCTTTTGGCAAGTACTTCATTTTTGTTCTGCGACCAAAGGCACAGTAACTTGGAAGACAGGGAGTGAGTTTCATAAGCCTACTTAAGGTGCCTGCATGTGCGAGTGCACAGAAGGGGAAAGGGATTTGACCTTTTTGTTCAGATTTGTTTTCCTGCGTGCATGCCATCACTTTTATTTACTGTTATATCGAAGGGTAGAACATTGCAAAAAACTGGGAAGGATTGGTCTCTCCCATGCTTTAGAAAACCCCTTTACATATGTGTACAAGTCTGTAGAGCCTTCGCAAAAATCAGACCTTTCAGGAGTGACTTAAAGTATGCTAGTATGTCTGCATGGACAGGGTCCTCTGTCTGTGCTCCATGCTGGCCAGACACATGCCAGCTCCCAGCCAGCTCCATTTGGAAAGCTGGAGATCTGCATTAGCATGGCTCTGTGCCCAAGTGAATATAAACTGCCTCTCAGGAGGGCTTATTAGCTCAAGCAAAGTGCCAGGAGGAGAGCCACGAGCCAGATGAATGGCTAGTGGCCACAGCCCTGCTTTCCTGCACCCTCAGCTGCTCAGACACATGCCTGTCACATGGTGAAGATGCTGATGTGTTGGGTGTGTGCCAGCAGAAGGGCTGTGGCTCCTGCAGGAAACCGATCAGCAAGGCTGTGCACTATTCACTCCCAAGCATCAGGCCTTTGGGCTAGGTTCTGCTCATATCTGAAGGTGGGAGAAGATGGCTGGGCTGAGGCTGTGGGCCAGACACTGTTCTGCTGAGCTGAGTACAGCCTCTGAGCCATAGACTGGCCATGCTGAACCTGCAGCCCGTATCTGTGGCTATGATAAGCTAAACTAGCTTGTAGGTGGAAGTGGGCTGAGCTGTTTAAGAAGCGTTTACACTCAAAGAATAATAACTTTGTGCTGACTGATACATCAAAATGTAAAATCATCTCAAGACAAATCACCTTGTAGTTCCTCACCCTTGTTAGAAAGTCAAGGCACAAGCTCTGAGGACCTTCAGCCACATCTGTTCTTAACAAGACAGTGAATACCAGGTTATCACTGTCTGAGCCCAAGCATGCCAACAGCTGGAGGTTGCTGATGCTGTCAGATAATGGCAACAATCAAGTTGCCCAGACCACTCTAAAGCTCTTGCCTGTAGCTGTCTGAAGAGAGGCTACCATTGCACAGGGCATGGTCCTCGTTTTCAGGTATCTTGTGCTGACTGCAGCTTCAGCTTGCGCTTGCTCTCCTCCTCTGTGCTAAGCAAGGACTTCAAGGACTAAGAGGTTTGTATGGAGGCACTGCAGGTGATGGTAGCAAGCGATCCCTGTACGCTGCAGTTGAGTCCAAAGTGTGATTTATGTGTACCTTTCAGATAAAGGAGGTTGGATAAGTTGTGGGTCAACTGACTAGTGTGGTGTCATTTGTAAGAGAGATCCGAGAAAGTTTTCCACGCACAATTTCTTCAGGCTCTCTTGGCTCTGATGGTCTCCCCACATCTCCCTGTTGCCAGAAAGCTCCCTTGGCTAACACTGGCTGCTGGCAGATGTGTTTTCCATCTACGCTGAAGTGTTACCAGTTCTCTATGTGACCTGCTCTGTGTGGAAGAGGTCCCCTTTGCCTTTCAGACACCCTGGCATGCTGAATGCTTCAAGAATACTCCAGCCCCTCGTTTTAAGGCACATCATACCTGTGGACTGGGTATGTTTGGGCTTACCCTGAAATTGTCCTTTACACAAGTTCAGTCTAGGTAAAAGAAAAGCAAGGGTCTATTGGCAACATACAGAGAGACAGCACCATTACCAAGGCTTAGAAGGACACAGGTGACAGGAAGGAAAAACCAGTCATAAGCTACTTGAGATGAAATTTTAACAGCAGTTCTTATTTGTTTCCAGATGAGAAGTTGTAGTTTCTTCCCTAATCCTTGTGGACAGGTATTTGATACCGGTGCACAGCCAGCATTTCTATATGGTGTTCATGAGAGGGAATGCTGGCATGAGGAAGAAGGTTTGCCTTTACATCCCACCCTCTCCATAGGGTTTCCCTGTCTTCCACCAAGATTTAATTCTTCTTTTTCCCACCTTCCCTCTTTACCAATGATTTCTTACTTCTTGGTCCGGTTTGTAGTTTTTGACCTTTCTTGCACTAGATCATTCTCCACTCCCCCTCTTTGGAAATGCTCCTCTCCCTTTGCTAAGGTCATCTTAGTTACCACTTGTATGCCCAGACAGAGAGCAGGCTCTTTTCAAGATGGACACTGTGGACATAACGGCAGGACACTGTGAGGATGGACAGTTTCATCTGCCATGCCGCACAAGGTTCAGCTGCAAAGGAGGGGTTTTGAAGTTACAAACCTTGCATTTTATACAAACCTGATTTGCTAACTGCATGTACCTGGGACTGATGTATGCAGGGCCAGAAATGATCTTCAGAAGACTGAACACAATAGTAATTAGTCACTCTGGAATCATGATAAGTGCGGAAGTGAGGGATACTGTAACATTTATGGTAAGTACTGTTGGTGTTGGCAATTATTTCTGGGACAATAGTGAGTAGAGAAAAGGAACACAAGAGAATTATTGAGGGATTCATTTTGTTCTTCCTTAAATGTGGTTTCACTTGACTTAAACCAGAGCTAAACATAGTGTTGTGTATCAGTTTAACTAGATCGGTTTGTATCCATGCCTTCCATTAAAACGATATACACATCTGTGTATCTGAGACTGTAGCATGGTGTGGATATACTTGCTGGGCTTGCTGCCATGTCTAGGAGTATTTGGCTGACTTTGTAACAACTACAGTCCAAGTTATAACTTCACAAAAGTCCAGGTTGCGTTTGGCCCATACTTAGTGCTGCCAGCAAAGATGGATTGGAAATATCGTTCACAGCAGAGTAGAGCTGTTTACTTTCTGAAGAGGGTGAGCTGAGATGGGCCTTGCTTTGTCTTGTTTCCCGTTCCACTTAAACGTGCAAAGATTATTCTGCAAATGATCAGGAACTTCAGGCTTCTGCATTATGTTCTGTTGCAGCAGAATTGTGGTGTGTCCTGTGCTTATGGCTGGCATTTGCAGCAAAGCATTCTTGAAAGACACTCGTCAGGTCTGGCATTTGCTGCTGTTGATAGATCTCTCACCTCCTCATCATTTTAAAGTTACGGAGAAAAAGAAAAAAGTGGTTTTTACTTTGTTTCCTGATTACTGTGTTGTCATTTCAGGGTTTTTCTGTTGGCCTGTAAATAGGGATAATTCAGAGCAGAATCGCTTTAGTCCCCCTTTTGGGGTAACCTGAAAAGCGAAATTCAGTGTTTCAGTTTTGGAACCATTAAGAATACCTTGTAATTGCTAATCAGAGATCTCTACTTACTCTCTGTGGAGACAAAGCCTCTGCTATGGGTATGACTCAATTGTAACTCCTCAGCAGATGTTTAAAGTTTAATGCTTGAGGTACCTGGCGTGTGTGTTCTTCTCCTGCATAATTTTTAAAGGTTAACTATGGAGTAAAGGAAGACCGACATGAAGACATTGCAGTTAATATTTTATTCTACATATTTTATTTCAAACAGATCATTAAATGCTCATACATCTATACATATCTATTTTTACTAATTCTCCAGAAACTGTCAGCAAGTAAGTCACTGTCTGAAGTTTATTCATGAAATATGTGGTGTAAAAAATAAAGTGTGGAATTACTGTGGGCTAAATACATCTCACTTTGTGTTGTAATTGTTTTGTGATTATGTGACCTCTGTGTTTTGAGCTTTGATAGCTAAGTGACGATATGTGAACTCAGCTGTCTGCCTGCCCTCTCTGTCAGAGGTTATCTTCTTTGGTGCTGGGCTAACAGGAAAATGTGTATCTGTAGTTGTGCACCTCAGTTCAAACTCACCTTTATCAACATTTTCAACTAAAACAGACCTTGTGTAGAGGCAGATGTTCCCTTCTGCCGATCCTGCTGCAGTATTGACAGTATTGACCTGTAACAGAGAGACAGGGAGAAAGACTGGAGGAGGTACCATCTTAACTTACCACAACAAAATTAACTAAAGGTTGTCTGTCAGAGACTTCAAATGAACCAGGGAAGTGTACCTTTTAAAATAAATACTAAAGTAGAAATTCACACAAAAAGTCTCTGAACTCTGGAGCAAAAATGCACTAGCAAGTTTGAGCATTTCAGTGTTGTCAAGAAGGGAATATAGAGAGCCCATGATGCCATTTGAAACTTCAAATTTTCTCATTAATTCTAGTGGAGATTTGACTCAATGCTTCTCTTTTACGCTTCTGAATGAATGTCAAAAGGAGTCAGTGGCTTAGCAATAAGCATTTATCCCCATGGTTGGTAATGGGAATGACTGCTTTGGCTTAGCAACACAGAAACATGCATTTTCTTGATGCTGCCTGGGTCAGCTGCAGCCACTCCAGGCTGTGCTTACCCAAGGCTGTTTTTCTTCTTTTTTTATGGCGCTTGTTTCAAAAACTTTTAAAATTAAAAAATCCCAAACATTATTAATGTCTCAAAGTTACATTTTCACTCTAATGCCCCATTCTGTTTCATCCTAGTTGTGTTAGAAAGAGCCAGATATCATAGAATCATAGAATGGTTTGGGTTGAAAGGGACCTTTAAAGGTCATCTAGTCCAACCTCCCTGCGATGAGCATGGACATCTTCATCAAGATCAGGTTGCTCAGAGCCCCATCCGACTTGACCTGGAATGTTTCCAGGGATGGTGCATCTACAGCCTCTCTGGGCAACCTGTCCAGTGTTTCACCACCCTCATTGTAAAAAATTTTTTCCTTATATCTAGTCTAAATTTACCCTCTTTTTGTTTAAAACCGTTACCCCTTGTCCTATCACAACAGGCCCTACTAAAAAGTTTGTCCCCATCTTTCTTATAAGCCCCCTTTAAGTACTGAAAGGCTGCAATAAGTACTGAAAGGCCTTCTCTTCTCCAGGCTGAACAACCCCAACTCTGCATAAGAGAGGTGCTCCATCCCTCTGATCAGTTTTGTAGCCCTCCTCTGGACCTGCTCCAATAGGTCCATGTCTTTCCTGTGCTGAGATGTAATCTCACTTGCATTCTCACCATCATATACTGACACAGAACCTGTCTTTCTAGTGCATCTCCTAACCATTAGCACCACCTATTCTCTTTTCATCAAGCAGCACTGCATTCAGTTCCTCCCCCATTTTGCAGCAAAAAAATTTGGTCTCAAAGTCCTGCTGTTTTTTTAACACAAGAAGACACAAGAGAAAGCTGTCCTTTACTTTTGATCCTCAATGTGCCATCTCTGCCTTGGTTAAATTTCAGCTGCCCACTCTAACGCCCTCTTTTCCAGTCCCTTTCCCTCTCATCTTTCATCTTCTAGCCTGTCCAAAATGCTGTCTCACCAGTTGTCTTCCCAGTTCCTCTGGTTCTACTTATCCCCTGGTCAAATCTTTTCACCAGCACCTCTTTGCTCCATTTACAAGAGTCTTCAGTGTTAGTTGCCCTAAGGCAGAAATGGGATGTCATGCAAAGGGAATCATTCAAATGAAAAAAATGTTTCATACCAGGAAACTACATTCCCTTAAGCACAGAACTGATTTTCCTGGTTGACCAAGGAAGCTTCCTCTAACTCAGAATCTTGCCTATAATAATCTCTTCTCAAGCTCAAAATTGTGCCATCAGCTTCTTCCTATCACTTACTTTCAGTTTAGTACTGTCTTGGTAGTGTTATACAGTATTGTTTTCCCAGGTAAGAGCATGTAAACATCCCTGCTGTGCAAAATAATCAATTCTATCATTCATAGCATAAATAATGTGTAATACATTGATACTACCAGCATGCATATATGTCAATGTTTTGTTAACACCAGTGATACAACATATGGAATCCCTTTTAAAGTTAAAGCACATGATTGAAAATCCTGACACATCCCCTTGCTCTACTCAGTGGAACAGGCTATAGCTTGAAACTGTCCCACTTCATTTTGGTGTTACTGCTGGCTTAAATCAGTACCACTGCACCACGAGCCATCCGAAAAAACTGTTGAACAATGCAGAAGTCCAACATGCTTTCAGCCACTTCCTGCCACAAGCCTGCCACGAGCAGATGATAAAGCACGTTTGTAGTGGGGCCACGCAGCCCACTGACTGGTGGTCTTCCTGCAGACTGTGAGAGGGAGATGAGACTTTTTTTTTTTTAAAAAAAGGACTAGATAAACATGCCTGGAAATGTGAGATCTCTTGACTGATGGAGTGGTGCTTCCTTGCAGCTTTTCCCACTGCCTTCAATTGCTCTGTGGCACGCTTGCTTCCCTGTCCTGTTTTAAAAGGGAAGAAAATCTACACTGAAAAACAAAACCATACCAAAAAAGCAGCAGGAAAGACCAAGGGATGCTATTAATAAAGTGAGGGCTCTTGCCAAGAAAGCCTGAGTTTTTCAGCGGCCATTTTACCACCCTTGTTTCTTTATTAAACTAAGCTGTTTTTTAATGAGACGGTCTCATTTTGCAGATGTGGTTCCAGGCTCTGAACATGCTCCCATGTGTTTTGTTTTGCAGGAGGCAGCACAGGCACCTCCCCAACCACCTCCAGCACGGGGACCCCCTCGCCCTCCGCTTCCTCTCACCTTCTCTCTCCATCCTGCTCCCCTCCAGCCTTTCATCTGGCCCCCAACACTTTCAACGTTGGCTGCCGGGAGAGTCAGCTTTGCAACCTCAACCTGTCTGATTATCCCCCATGTGCCAGAAGCAACATGGCCGCCTTGCAGAGCTACCCAGGGCTGAGCGACGGTGGCTACAACCGGCTGCAGAGCGGCACTGCTTCCGCCTCGCAGCCCTCCGAAACCTTCATGCCTCAGAGGACTCCATCCTTGATCTCAGGAATGCCGACTCCTTCCTCCCTGCCCAGCAACAGCAAGATGGAGGCATACAGCAGCCAGCTGGGGTCCTTCCCTAGCTCCCAGTTTCAGTACGTCATGCAAGCAGGCAACCCTGCCTCCACCTCCTCCTCTTCACACATGTTCGGTGGCGGCCACATGCAGCAGAGTTCCTACAATGCCTTCTCCCTGCACAATCCCTACAACCTCTATGGATACAATTTCCCTGCTTCCCCCAGGCTGGCGGCAAGCCCAGAGAAACTCACCACCTCCCAAAGCACTTTACTCTGCTCTTCCCCGTCCAGCGGGGCCTTCGGAGAGAGGCAATACCTTTCCACTGGGATGGATCATGGGATGCATATGATCAGCCCTCCCTCCGGCAACCAGCAGACAGCCAATGCCTGTGACAACAGACAGTATGGTGCGGTTCAGGGCTCTTCCTCACAGATGTCTGTGCACATGGTCTAACAAGCTGTGCCTCTCCTTGGCATCGAAGGCAGCCGGACCTTCATTGTTTCCAGGAGTAAACCCATCCCAGTACATTTCTGCCTTCAAACTTATAGTGGAACTAGTATTGTAACGATAAATAAGAACACAAGCCATCTAGGTATGTGCCACAGAACCTTATGGAAAGCCTCGACTGACAGCCATTGCAGCTTATTGTAGCCCAGGGCCTCCGGACATGTCATGGAGCATCTGTTCTTTCTGGACATTGCATGGAGAAGGGCATGACTTTAACAAGAAGCTGGAGAGAAGCAGCTGAATATACCATTTATGCATTAACTCTCAGCTTGCGTGAACTCTTGATGTGGAGGGAGCCATGCCCCTGTGCTGTCTCCTCCGGGTGTCGACGAAAGGCAGTCTCCCAAGGCTTCGTCCTCTGAAGCTGTACTGCCTATAGCTTTAAAGACCTCTCCCTTCCCAGACCGTTCCTCACTGCTGGAGTGGCTCAGCCCACTTCTGAAGCCAACAGTGGACCCTGGCTCCTTCTCCCACTGTAGCACAGGAATGGCACTGCTGGACTGGAGCCTCTCCTCCCAAAGATGTTTCTGCACCATGGCTCTGCCCAACGAGTGGTTTCTCTGTGAGGGTCAAGCTTAACAGCATCCAGCCTGCAGATGGAGATGGGAGAGAGAGAAGAGATAAAAAAGCTTTAATCTACAAGTGAGCCTCAGACATAAGCAGGGACTGATCTTCAGAAAGCTGCATGGGGAAGAGGGGGCTCAGCTTCTGTTGACGTGACCCAAAGTGATGCATCCAAACCAAAAGGATGACAGCCTTTGTGGGAAACGTGTGTCCCATAGCACTCAACCCAACGGGAGGAAACTGTTCAGACTGACCTCACCAGGAAGAGCAACGAGAAAAGAGAGCTCTGCTCTACAGAATTGCAGCCAGCCTCCCTCACCTTGCATGCAAGAGTTGCCATAGAAAACCGTTAGCATTTCAGCAACAGTGGGGTTGAATATTCGCCAGCCTCCCACCTGCCACATGATCTCTGTTTAACCAAATAGATCATTGCCTTTTGACATCTTTCTTTTCTGTTTTTTTTCTTCTCTCTTTTTTTTTCTTCAAATCCTTTAAAAATAAGAAAACAATTGTAGCTTGGTACAAGCTATGCATTTAAGTTGTGTGAAAATGCAAATACCAAGTAACAGAATACAGATATTATTGAGATTTGTTGTGAGGTGTTGTAGATAAATGTATTTATATGCCTAGTGGAGGATTCAATATTATGAATATAAAAGAGGGCAATAAAAATTGTATGTAAAATATGTATGAAGAAAAAGGTGTATAAAGATTTGCCCTATGCACGGAACTCTGTTTCTAAGTGCCAAGCACAGAATGCGCTAAATAAATCTTTGCAATTGTTCCCTCTGTGTTTTTCTCTGTCTGTGAGGCTTCTTCAGTGGTCTTCTAGAGACAGACGTTTTCAAAATACCACCATGCATGTTTGCACAACAGAAGAAATTAAGACACAGCGCTAAATTGTGAAATCCAGGCAATATTACAATAAAAAGAAAAATTCTGTCAAGAAATTTTAAAAATTGAGTGCTTGGGATCTGTAAGGTGCCTGCCTTCACAGGAAATGTGTCTTATGGACAGCTAGAGTTGTCACTTTGATTGTTAAAATCTAATAAAAAGCTCTTCATAATAATTTTTTGCAGTCAATATAGAAAATAATACTTACAAATAACAGTATAATTTATTTCTCATTTTTAAATGTCATTTTGGGGCATGTGTCAGTTTTTCACTTGCACTACATTTCTAATATGATATTGAGACATCAACACTGAAAGCAGTGGTGAAGCTGAAGACCTTCAAAACCTGGCTGTAAGTTAATGGCTGCAGAGTTTACAGCTTCCCTTGTGTCAATAAACTTTTTTTTTCTGAATTGAAAAAGCACCAGGAAGGTAGAAAGACCTTGAAAGATAAATTCTGCAAACATTTCTTAATTTTTATTTTTACAGGGGAAGATAAATATAGCAATACCATTCCTAGTTCTGTGCCTAGTCCTTCTGACTGTATTCTGGCTTTTACTGTGTCTAGCCGTGGATGCTGCCGAGGACTACAGATGGGAGAATCTGTCCCTTTCCTTGTTGTCTTCTGTTTACCCCTAATAATTAATTCTTGGTTTGATCTTGAAACAGGGAGTTTCATAGCTTTTCTAAAGTCCTTTCAGAATCTTTCAGAAATACTCTTCAGTTTGTGCTTTGAGGTTTGCTGTGCTTTTGGGTTTGACTCCATCCTATGGCAACGATTTCTACAGGTTAATAGTATGTTGTGTGAACCAGTATTTTCTTGTGCTGGCTATTTGCATTAGATTGGTCGTTCTTATTTATTCCATTTAATTCTTTGTGAGTGAGTCTGTATTTCAGCTAAGAAGAGAATGTTGTTCAACAAAATCAAAATAATTCTCAATATCAAAATATATGTTTCTAATCTTGATTATAACAAAAAATTTTGTCAAAAATTATCACTGGAAACAGACACTGAAGAAAGCAAAAGACAGATGTAGGGCACAATGTTCAACATTAGTGTGAAATACTGGAATTGCAGTTTCCATGCATTTTAGTAGGAATCTGTGGGGAAAAGCTTTGAAATTGTCACCCAGGCTCTTCAGCAAAATGATGCTTCAAGGTATTGAGCATCTTGTCCCTGATCCAGCCAAGCTCTTCAGCATACTGAGAGAATGTTACTCCATCCAATTGCCTTCAGTATGAAACCTATTGACCTTAGGGTAAGCATTTATTGACCATAATTATTGACCATATTTATAGACATATTTGTTTAGGTCTTATGTGGCACATATATAAAATGAGAGATCTTAGTTAGCTAGATAGTTATTCTTTCATCTTAGCGCATGTTTATGTGTTTTGTTGGTTCAGGAAGAGAATATTCAGCATTAATACTGAAAAAGAACAAGAAAAAACCTGAGAGGCTTCCCTATCCCAAGATGTAAAGTTATAAGTACACAAACATGACTCAGTGTGAAAGTTACACTGACAGTCTATGAGGATTAAAGACAAGCTAACAGTGAAGTGGGAAAAAAATAGTAAACTTTTTCCTTGGTTGTCGCTGTGCAAAGCAAAAGTAGAGCGGTGTTTGGAGGGCAGTACCAAAAATAACAGGCTAAAGCATGTTAAAATGATTTACTCAGTGTTCAGTTAGGTGCACAGGTGAAATCCTCCCAGGATAACACTCCCCTGAGCAGAAAACCTGCTTAAGGCCTTGACACCCATCCCAGAAACACGAGGTGGGCATTGAATTTGAAGTGGACCCAGGTATGCCAGAGGTATCTTGTGTACAGCAGTGGCTTTTCTCTCCCTGCCACCCCCGTAGGGACACAAGGCTCTGAGCCACTTGTTACTCTTTACTGAGGCTTCCCAGAGAAGAGTTGATGGCAATGGCCAATGGAAGAAATGCACCTGGGCCAGTCTGGGAGATCCGCTTGGGACCAGCTTGCCTGGTGGGTGTCCCAGGTTGCAGCACACATAGCAGCCACCCCTGGAAGACTCCCTTTCCTTGTGTGCCTGCCCTAACCACAGGGCTTGAGAGCCCTCCTGGCATGGTCACAGTCTCATCTGGGAACCCTCTAATTGCTCATTTGCAAAGCATGTGTGCATGGTGGGCAGAGGCAGCAGTTGTGTGGTTCCTCTCCTCTTCCTTCCTTCCCTGCTTCACCACAAACATTTGAACCCCTTGGCCAACTTTAAGCAGCTTTGATAGTGTGGTCACAGTTGCAAAGATGTAAGTTCTCACATGTTTCTTTAGAAGAGACAGGGGAGGAGGACAGGGCCCTTATTCATTTTCCCAGTGCAGGGAAAGCCACTGTGTGACATCTCCTCTTTCAAAGAAACCACACAGGAACAGGTATGCTGCACACACATCCCCTCACCGCAAGTTTCATCTGCATATGCATGTTATTAGACATCAGAGGATCTACCAAGAGCTGCAGAAACCAGGAGGTCTTTACTCCACCACTCCTGGTCTGACCCATTTGCTCTTAGCCCATGCAGGCTTCTGGCTTCCAGTCCAGGAGAAGAGAAGGCTCTGTATCTCCAAGTTAGATGCTGCACATTTAAAAGGTGAAACATCATGTACCTCTTTGAAGAAGTACCCTTTTCTAAAAATCCAATCCAGATGCCAGGAAGGGTAGTGGAAATCTCGATGATAGGAGATCCTTCATCTTGCAGCACAGGCTGTTCCGAATGCAAACCTGGCAACTTGTTACACAAATAAAAAGGATGGGGCAAAAATAATCAGAGCAGGTTTGTCAGCTTTGCAAAGTTCATTTAGCTTCATTCCTTAACACACTGACAGGCACAGGACATAAATATTACTGTGACCACAGTCACTGCAGCTCAGCAAAACCAGGACATTGCACTCCAGTGCGACATAGTGTTCCTGGAGGGAATGCAAGTACTATGTGCTAAAGCAAAAGGCTCAGGGCACAAATGTAAATACAAATTAGGTACACAGCCTGTGACATTATGTTAAACGTACTACAGTAAAAATTACAGCAGATGATTTGCTAGTGTGGCTGATTTATTGCATACTGGGTGAAGCTTTACTGATGTAGGTGAGGGCTGAAGGATAGTCATTCGCCATTAAAAAAAAAAGTGTTCAGATTTTTGTTTCCCCAACACATCTAGGCGCATTGACCCAGAGCACACATCCCATGTTAGACTAGCACTAGCAGATGAGTTTTTCTGGGTGTTGCTTGTAGGACATTGTTCTAAACAAAACAAGAACAACATGAAAGTGCGTCTGAGGACCGGGCACAGGAATGCCTGAGCATGCCAATTACATGCTACAGATGTACTAGAAATGCAGCTATAAAAGCAGTGACAGAACTTTGTGAGGAGGGTGCTCGTGTGGCCAAGGGGTAATTTGCTATAAATAAGCCAGTTCCCATCCAAGGAACATCTGACTCCTTCAGCACTGTTTCTTCCTTAGAGAACCATCCTGCAGGATCAGGCATTTTGGCCAGGTCTGTAACCCAGAATTTTGAGTCGACTGATGGGACCATTTCTGAGAGCTTGTCTGTTGGGAGGGGTTCTGTAGCCTGCTGCTGACACACAAAACTTCTGCTGGAAAAGCAGCTCGCTCAGTTTTCTGACTGATCCTTCTAATTTGTCTGTAATTGCTATACATGAATCTGTATAGAATACAACTGAAATCCCTGGAACTCTTTTCAAGTGTTGTTTTTCCATGTCAGTAACTGTTGCTTATTACCCCAGAGGAGTAACATGGCCACAAATGGCAGAAGCAGAGTACAGAGCACACCTCTTTAAATATTAGCTCCTTCCTACAATAAAAATCTCCAATAATTCTAGCCTGCCTGAACAGAGGACTAGACTAGAAAAGAGCAGTTCACATGGCTGCACACTGTAGTGTTGCGACAGCCCAGTGACGTGCATGGCCTCCGTGCTGGATAGTGGTCGGCGTCAGCTGGTTCAGGGAGGAGCAATAAACCTCCACAGCAGGGCTAACTGTGCAGTAATCTATCTCTGGAGCACTGAGCTTGTCTATTTTTCTGACTCAGTGTGGAACTCATCGCATGCTGTGGGGGAGAAGGATTAGGAGCCTGTATAATTTTACACCGGTTGAAGTTCCTACAGATGCTGTTCTTACTCCAGTAATGTTCTAAATTTGTTGAGCATTTTGGAAGCTCTGACATTCAGCCAGATAATGTCCTTCTCTGCTGAGATAGGGTGACTTCTGCAGGACCCTCTTGGATGCTTTCACAAGCAGTCCTAGACTTTGCTAGGCCATGTCTCCCCTTGAGCATCCAGCACCGTACACACCTCAGGGCACTATGTTCCAGCTGACTGGATGCAGCAGTACTGCAGAGAGTTGGCTCAAGTGGGGCTGTGAGCAGAAAGCATCAGCCCTTCTCTTAGGATGAAGGGGAGGGTGGCGCTGGTTCAGGCAAAAAGACAGGCTGCCTGTAGTCATTCTCAGCAAAGGTGCCTGTGCCTAGGAAGCAGTTTTCCCTCCAGACTATGCAGATGACAGCCCTGTGGACATGCTGCAGTGCCCACCGCCTTCTGAGTGTTTCCTTTGTAAGAATCAGGGGTCCCCAGGGGGTGGCGAGAGAGGTGATATGACCTCAAGTATCTCTCCTACCTGAGCTGGTTTATAACACTTCTCTTAAAGTGCAGTCAGGTAATCGCACATTAATACAGCTGCATTTCAAGCTGGTGTAACTGGTCCAGGAACAGGCGCAAAGAAAAACTGCAGTCAGTTTGATATATTAAATAAATAATGTGGTCTAGTGATTGGAGACTTGATGTAATTACCTGCATCTGCCTCTCCCACTGAAGCTTGAACAAGTTGCGGCACAATTAACCCATCATAAACTTAAGTACAGTCTGCCAACTATCCAAACCAGGGCCAGCACTGTACTCCATGGTTTGTATTATGTTGCTATGCAAAGTCTGTGAACAGAAATACTAAGATTAGAAGTATGAATGCAGATGTATGTGTAAAAGCACCAGATGAACACGAGAGCAAGGATTCAAACAATGGCCTGTACTGATAGCCGGGGACAAGATCAACAGCAACAAAACTGGTAAACACTGAGGAATGTGTTGCTTTCACCAAAATCACAGCACAGGTGACTCAACAGCAGAAAACTTGCAATCCAGTAAGGGAGGATGGCAACAAGACTATAGCACACTGTGTGTGCCATTTCTCTTCCTGTAACTCCAACAAGAAGCCAAGCTTTAACAGCAAGCTACCCAAAATGAGGATGGAGAAGACAGTGTGCAGCAATGTCACCTAAGGTTTATGATGGGTAAATAACCAAGATTCCAAGATGAAAGCTCAGTACCTCTGACTCCTGAAATGTATAAAAGACCTATCTAAAAACCATTTCATTACCACTAGTGGAAAGAAAGACAGACGATGAAGTGAAAGTTCAATGGCAATCTCCCCTTGCAGGCAAGTGATTCTGTGCAGGATACTTGGAGCCATACGTTTGGAGCCATACGTTTGGAGCTTGTGAGTCCCATGTGTGCATTGGCAGTCTCATGTTTTTTAGAAAACTATATAAAAATCACTTCCACCTCTATACAGTCTTGCACTCAGTTTTGTTACATCGGTTCCTACAGCTGTAGTATTACCCATAAAATGCTCCAACTCCTAACTCTGTGAACATTACAGAGTTGGGAGCAATCTCAAGTTTTACAGAAGACCAGAGGAAACCAACAAAAAATTTGAGGGACTGAGGGAAAAAAGAGTAAAAATAATAGAAGAGTATATAAAGGAGGTTAAGTGAGCCTGAAAAACATACATAGAAAGGAAAAATCAAGTGCACACATCCAAAATAAGAAAAAACTGGCCATGAACACATAGCAAAAGGGACAACACAGAATCTGGAAACATGTTTTGTGAATAGCTCAGATACTTTTGGATAATGATCACTAAACTGCCCTCCTTCTTGGATGGAGAATTTCAACTTGCCCACAGGAGCTTGTGATGCTTTAGCTTCTGACCACAAAGATAAAAATCATATCAACAAAAAAAACTAACCTTTGAAAGAAAACTTATTCACTCCTTAAACACAAAATGTACTGTATTAAATTTGTTGTTTACACTGTATACACTATAGTGCACACTGTTTATAGCTACTAAATGTATCAGGCAACTAATCGTGAAACATTCACAATTAAAAGCACATAAAATTGGTTATGTTGTCTGTACACAAACACAAGTGGTTTTATGCTATGCCTAATTGTTCTTTATTTATTTCCAGGGTGACACAAACACCACAAAGTGTTAGGAGTTACTATCTCAGCTGCCTGTCCCTGTAACAGGGGACTTGGGAAGCATTTTCTATCATTGCCACGGTCTAAGAAGGAAACAGTCTGATTCAAAGAACTTCTAGAGTTAAAAACCTATGTAATAGTGATTCCTGATTTATCATACGTGCTTTCTGTTGAAAAATGAAGACTCTGGCTCCTGTCTTAGGTCATACACAAATCCAAATTGGGAAACTAAATAATTCTGAGCTCTGTGTTTTCCACCACACAGGACATGATGGGGAGGTTCTGCAATGGCCTAGGAGAAATGTAAAGCTGGAAACACCTGTCTAACATGAGCATAGTTCAAGCTGTCAATTAAGGCTTATAAATAGTAAAAGTGAGAGGGGGAGAGAGGGGGAGCAAGGCTTAGCTGTCATATGGCATTGGTTCTTTGCCTTCTCCTTTCTAATATCCAGGTTGTATTCACATTGTGAGTGTATGAGCGTGCCATGATACCTGATGTGAAAGGATCTGCCAATGTCCACCTCTTTCAGGTCTGAACTGTTAGACTATTCAATGTTCATTGTATTAGCGCCAATGAACAGTATCTATGAAATGGGGCCATAGCCATATAAAAATCCATGTGACCTATGTTCAGGGCAGTCTGACACCCCTTGACACCGAATTTCAGCAATGATTTGCTTTTCATCATATACAACATGTTGTGAAGAGAAGATACAGCAGGAAATGGGAAATTGAAGGGGAATATGAAGAAAAGTAGCTTGACAAGATGAATTTAGCTGTGGAACAGAGTCTCACAGTGCTGAAGCTCAGGAAAGTCCTGCAGGAACAGTCCTGGGTGGGCTGTGGACTAGATGCCCAGTGCTAATACTATTTTTCATTTCTAAGTCCAACAGTTCTACAACAGAAGGAGCAACATACAGCATCCATGAGTTGCCCCTACAAGGCAAGCAGAGAGTTGACAATTTCAATTGAGCTTGAATCCAAACCTAAAAAATTCTTTAGGTTCATCTATCCATAATATCTAAGTTTTTTTCTCCCTTCAGCTGTTGCCACAATTGTGCCACTGGGGGGTTCTTTAATTCAGTTCTGCATTACTTTTATCCATGTTTCCCAGAATGCTAACAGCTGCAGTATAATGAGATTATTTATGATTTCTAAATATCATTTTCTAATGTATCTCCCAGGCCAGCAAAGTGGCAGCCCAATAAATCTCACTGAACCAGAACTGCCTGTAACAATCCCAAAGTGTCCAGCCATCCATTTCCATTTCTTGGCCCCCATTGGCTTCTTACTGCACTTTTTGAGATTTCCTTTTGGATCTTTTTTTTTTTTTTCCACGGCAATAACAACGAAAAATGTGATTGGCTGCTGGTGTTGAATCCCTGAAGAGGCATTGCAGTGGGACCCTCTCTTCTAGGACTATTTTGGTGGTGTACAGAGGAAAGAATATAAGTTCTGTCCTCGATTCTGTCCCCAGACATGGACACAGTGTCCCCTGACTCAGCAGCCCCTGAAAGAGAGTCTGCAGTGACATGGATGGATACGCTCCCACACAGCCTTCTGGTCTGGTCTCAACAGCTGGCATTTCTTCTGTTCCTGCATTTTTCTTGCCCACTTTGGGCCTTGCCCTTTCAGACAGGTACATACTTTAGGGTGAACACATTTCTAATGCTGCAAGTACAGACTGAATCTCCTTCAGTGTGAGAATGAGTTGACTGCTTTTCAGTAAAGTTGTTGGGCACTTATGTCTAAATAAAGACTTTCATATAGCAACAAAATCTAATTTCAGGTTTTCCTATTTTATGTTGATTAATTTTTAAGATAGTTTTTGCTGCTTTATATAGCCAGAAAAATACCTACAACCTCCTCTTTGTCATAGTACTCGAAAATTTATCCTCTGCTTTCCATGGCCAAGGCACTTAGACACTTTAACTAAGTAATCCCTCTACCTCCCTTGCTGGTCAAGGCAGTATAGCCCCATTTTACATACCAGTAAACTGAACAAAAGACTTGCCTTTGACAGTGCATATCCTACATCAGTCTCGGCTCCATTTATTGCTAAACTGTAATCTCTGGTAGAAGTGATGACAAAGTCCCCATCTTTGCCAATTTGGTTCTGCACTAAAGGTAATGTTGCTCTATTTATACTTTCAGCGTTTAAGTCAGATGGGAGGAAGAAGGTGCTGTGTGATGACTGACACCAGCAAGCATAGGTAGTCTGAGCTATATTTCTCACATTGCTGTTGCAACATCACCCAGACATACAGGCTTTGTGGGACCAAGCTTAGTATTTTATCACCACCATGGCAAGGTGGTAGTGAAAGAGTTTCCAGCTGAGGCTGCAAAGGCTGTGGGTTGCACAGGCGCTAAAACTTGCCCATTGCGTGCTGCTCCAGAACAGTCTTGCTGCTGGCCAGTGGAAAGCTCCGGGGCACAATTGCCAGCTCCTTCCCAGCACTCAGAGCTGACAAGTGTACCCCTTGAAACACAGTACTTGTGCCAGCAGCGATCTTCAGTTTGGTTTTACTCTGCTTCTGTGTGTGGATAAACATAGCCCTGTGCTAGCAGCGTTGTGTAGGTGCACAGAGATAAAGAGACAGTTGTCTGAACAATATGGTATGGAGGGCTGGGGAAAAGGCATGTTGAAAATGTAAAGGACATTTACGTTAAAGGAAGGTGTGAGAGCTGTAGGAAGAGCCAAATTACAAAAAAAGTGAGTACTTCAAGCAGCCAAATTAAACAAGACATAATGGGGGCCAACTTTGCCTCCCAGGCATTTCACGAGCTCACACCCCAGAGTTCAGGGGGTGCTGGGGGGAGAACCATGTGTCCTTCCAGGTCTTATTTAACTTGGCCATGTGTAGAGAACTTTAACTCTTTTGTGACTTGCCTGCTTCTACAGCAGTCTCATCTTCCCACTTTTCCCTTTATTTCTGGGTGCTTTTTGTTGGGTGAGTTTTAAATCCTTTTGAAGACAAATAATTTCTTTCTAGCTAGAAAAATAATCAGTGGAGGCAAAGCGTAAAGTCATTTCAGTCATAGTATCTTGGAGGAAAATAGATACAGTATTTTGGAAAGAATTTGAAATGAAAACACAAAACCTGATGGGATTTAAATGTAGAAAACCAAAAATTCAGTCTTGCCCCCTCTTATCCCTCCCCTTATGCATGAGGTCACCATTTCTCATCTCAGAGGCTATGGCATCTTGCCGGAATCCTAAGACAGCCACCAGAAAAAGTGTTTTTTCTCCTGTGAGCACAAAGCAGGATCAAACTGGCCAAGAGAAAATAATCAGAGTGGTTTCTCGAAGGTACAAAGAGAGAAACTTTGTAGAACCAAGAGAAAGACATCCAGAAAATGCAGGCAACCTTTTTCGTCCCCTCAAAAATTTGATGCATAAGCACTTGAGAAAAAGGAGACCAAATGAAAATGTGTGAAACAGTGAACATGTACTGAAATTCAGCATTGCTGCTTGTAAGCAGCTTGCTTGTAAAGGAATTGTGCGTTCATGCGTGAGTGTGTGTGTATGAAGGATGAGAAGCAGGAGAGTGTCCCTGCACACGCAACTGGTGGCATACCACCACTCTCTGACGCTGAATTGACATTGTTTAGCTACAGATAATTCACCCTTTTTTATTAAATGTTGACCCATTTGGGGGCAAATCGATAGCATGAGGGGAGTAGAGATTGTGAATATTCTTCTCCCCTTGCAGATTTCTCTGCAGAAAGACCCTGCAAACTCAAAGGACCTCCTGGCCATATCAGAGGCTCCTACTTGCACCATCACAACCTCTGGGACAACGGTGGCAAAGTGAATGCTCTAACTCTTACCAAAGTCAGGCTGCAGCACAATTATTTTCAGTGTACATTTCTGAGTTATTTTGTTGCTGCTTAAGTCTGATGTGGACTTGAGTTGAAGATCCAGCTTCGAAATGCAGCCTCATGACAATTTCCCCAATGTAAGAAAGAAGGGGAACTTACTACAAAGAGAAATTTGTGCTCCTTAGTGAGAAAGATTTGTTTGTTGAATTTTGGCTCTGGATCTGAATTGTCTCCAAGGAAAACTAATGGCATTAAGGGCATGGAGTCAATTTGGCTATATGGGATATTCCTCTGAAATATAGGAAAGTCTTAAACATGTGCTCAGCATCAAGCACATTCCTAATATTCTGTCCATATTAATATGGATGTCCATATGCCAAAGCCTGCAGCCAAAGTCTTCAGCTCAGTAAAAGCACATCTGCTGCCCATGGGCATGAATCAGCTACCAGGGAGGAGCACAGCTTCTGTCCGTACACCTACAAAACTTTATCTAAAAATTACCATTCAGTGATTTACCATCATGCTGACTTTTTTGCTCGGGACAAGATGAGCTCGAGCTGTACCTGACAAGACTTCCAACCTACCATGGTGTTAATCACATTATTCAATACCATGGTAGGGGATTCTCCTCTTAATTTTCCTTTCCAGTCTGAAAGCCTCCACCAGACATGTTCTCAGCTCCTTAAGAGCAAACAGGTGTTTATTTCTGTGCAACGCTGTGCAGCACCTTGGCTTGAAGCTGTCCCATATACCTCCTGGACTACACACTGGGATTTTTACATAGGTCTACAGTTGTCCCCAGTATCTCTGAAAGCCAAATCTTCTGATCTTTATTCTTTTCTCATCTGCTGCTACTTTTATCCTGGATCAAATGGAGATCCTCAGTCCTGTAGCAATAGTATTTTCCTTACACTACTTACGGGAATGTAGGGATGAGCGCAGAGTGTCTGGCTCTGACACTGACAGATCTCACACTGCTCCCAGGGAGATGCCCAAATGTTACAAAGATGAACCATATGGGGAGCCCAAGCACTTGAGACCAGTAATAGGAATTTTTAAGCAACTGTGATTGATGGGGCAGCTCTTACAAGTCTGAGATCAATGAAAATGCAACTTGATCTTTTGAACTCAACTCCTTAATTTTTTTGTTCCCTTTTCTGCAGAGAATCCCATAAAACCATTTCTGTGCAGACAAAAGCTGTCTGGGACACTTCATGTGAATTTGTCATGCATTTTCCTTTTGCTTCCCCCTCCGTCCCATTTGCAGTTTCACATGCAGTTTGGTTTTGAGTCTTTCTCCATGATTTGTACAGGCACTTCAAGATCGGCTTTTTCTATACTTGTGATTGGACATTGTCTTGAAAGTTTTTTTGAGACTCATTATTTTTAATTTGTTTTCAATTTAACTAATTTACCCCTCATTATAACCTGAATACCAGGGGAAAAAAATGGTAGGAAAAACAAAAGCAAAAGTCATCGAAGACAGAGGAAAGGCTGAACAAACTTCAGAATTAAGTAGGAGCCCAAGAAAAAAACAAGAGAGAGGACACAACATATAACCGTGTCTAACGAGGCTTGAATTATCCAATATTGATATTGTTCCCTCATGATCTGCTGACACAAATCAACATTATCCAAAATGGCTCCATCTTCCAACATTCTCTATCAGACTCTTGACCCACAGAGCAGTCACTCCCAGTAACTTTGAATTGAGCTGGTCCTCAGCCAAGACGGCAATAGTCTTCCACCAACTGGATGCTCCCAGAAATAAAAGCCTCTAAAAGAGGCTGGCAGGCCACTTACATCTAGAGGAGAATGAGCCTAGAAAGGCAGAGGGAAGGTGCAGCTTCTTAGAAAGGCAGGCAGGGAATTAGGGAGAACCTGGGGAGCAGGGACAGGTAGTGAAAGTGGTACAGTTAGCTTGGGGATACACAAGAGAGCCCAGAGTGCAGGAGGGAAGAGGAGGCCAAAAGCAATATGGATAGCATGGGTGAGCTTGAGGGAGCAGAGAGAAATACGAGGCAGAGCAAGAAGAGAGGGCAGACTGGTCCAGAGTGAGGATGAGAATAGTAAAGGGCTGCGGAGGAGAGGAGGGGAGCACAGTAGTAAGGAAAATTGTGCAAAAGGTAAGGGAAGAGCCTTGGAGAGGTTGGGAGGGATGCAATGGGAGAGGGGGAAAAGCAGAGAGATAAACAGCAACAGTTCCCTCTCCAGGAAGGGGAAGAGCAGGAAATTGAGCCCATGTTTTGTGGGGGATTGATAGCTGTATTTTGAACCTGAAACAACCACATATGAATCAAGAGTTGGGAAAACGTCCCTTTGGGCACTAAAATGAAGAAATAGGTGAAAGCAATGAAAGCCATGTGTTTAGTCACACGATGCTTAAACCAATGTCAGTGCAAAGGGGATTTGGAGGAGCCGCAGGGGCGGTTCTCACTCTTGGATTAGTAGTGCCTGGGGTGGGATATTTTCCCTTCTCTTCCCTTAACTACCCATGGGCTCAAACAACTCAGTGCATGGCTCAAGGTAGATAAGTTTTAGCAGAGTTCTGCGACAGGCTGTGCATACTGGGCTTCCAGGAAGGGTGAGGATCTGTTCCCAGAAATCCCAGTTTGAATGCATTTTCTAGAGCACACCAAGACTTAATGGAGTAACACTCTACTAAAAGTGGGGAGGACTTTTTTTCTACCCCTTCCCACTTGACTCCTCGGTATAAGACTGGGCACACTTACCAGCTGATTATGACCAATGGCAACAACGGGAGCACTGGTGGTGGAGGATGCAATGCAGTCCCTCAGAGTTACATAGCACTTCTGAAACACCGTGAATCGCCATTCTTGCCTTTCTTTGGGACTAAGAGAGAAACAGAGAGGTGGAATGAAGTGGTTGAGAACAGCGTGAGACTAGGAGCTGGCAGGCTTAGCCCACCCTGGCTCATGCTGCTTCCCTGCTCTTGGCCACAGTTGTCAAGGAGCAAGTCTGGATTCAGAGCACACAGCCAGCTGGGAAAAAAGAGTCGCTGAGGGCTTTGATGGCATTGGGAACATCCAGCTCTTCATCACCTATCAAAGACACAAAGAAAACTGAAGCTGCTCCCAGGACCCAGCGACACAGCTCAGTTCCAGACAGCTGGTCACCAAAGTAATGTGGGAACTTACAGGATGTGAGAAAATTTCCAGCATAGGCAGGCTTTCATTACAGTTCTGTGTCTCTTTTGCTAGGGAAGGAGTCAAACCTTTCCTCTGAACAACACCTGGGATTCTCCCTTACATTATCAGGTTTCCAAAACTAGTCCCTCCAGGACGTGGTCATGGACAGGTAGAATGAAGGGTCGCTACAGCTGCAGGGTAGCAATGATGGGTCCAGCTCACTCCTCTGGAACTCCCACCCACTTCTGGGAGAAGGGTAAGGAACTGCTAAGCAACGGAAATTGCTTGTGCACTATCCAGACCTCAGGCACCCCAAAGTGTTCAAGCACTTTCATACCTTCTAGCAGTGCACACATCCAGTTACAGTTGTATGCAGCCTGGAGACTTTCATCTTCGAACAAGCCCTTCAGTGGTGTCACGCAGATTGTTCACAATGTGGATCACTGCCAGGGCCTCACCAGAATCTTCTGGAGCACCCAAATCTCTGGTTTGCAGCTCATATGTGACAATGTGGCATCCCCAGAGACACACTGACACTAGATGGGTTCTTCCATTAAAAGCCTTAACATTTGCAAAATGCAACGCTCCCTCATTAAAAATATTACACTCATTTAGCTGATGGTAATGACTCAGATGTGCCTTAAGCTCTGGAGTGTGCCAGTGACAATGCTACTAACCTGAGTGGTTTGGACTTTACAGGCTTTTCTTTGTAACTAATACATGTGATGATTAACTTTTCCCTTAAAAATGGTCAGTGGAACAGTGAGACATACCAGGCTGGCAACGTTAAAAATTGGAGCTGTGTCCCCAAAAAGCAGATGTAGGCTGACAAAGACAGGGCCAGCTTCTCACACCCACACAGGGCTCTGGCCACACAGCTTGGCCTCTCACCCAGCTTGGAAGGATAGCTTTGAGAAGTGAGTGGTGAGCTCAGTCGCCACGGCTTTCTCAGATGCTGGCTGCCATTACTGAGGCTGCCACAAAAGCCACGAGAAGGCAGCCAGATAGCATCAATGCATGCTGGCAAGGCTTGTCTCCTACGAACATCTACTGACTGGAAGCCCTTTCATTGCCTTCCCCTGGCTTTTCTAGGTCAACTGCAGCACAGGATCGAGCTTTAACAGAAGACCCAAAACAACCATCCATTGGCCTAACCCACCTCCCCTTGCAGATAGTTTGCCTCAGTTGGGCACTCCTTTAACCAGGTGTTTGCTTCATTGAAACAGCAGCCTGGTGTTTTAGAGCCTCTGTGAATGGTCACACTTAGCTTTTCCCCACCCTGAGCATTAGGGAGGGACTAAATGGTTGCAAGGAAGTTCCTTTCAGCCTTGGTCTCTCTGAACCTCTGCTTTTTTCTTTCTTTCCTCTCTTCCATTCTGTTTTTAAAACTTCCTTTAAAATGACACTGACTCTCCTACTTACAGTCGCTGCTATGGAGCTCAGTCAGCCTTGTTGATCCCTGCTGCAAGTGACAACACTTCTCACTGTCTTTTATATATCAGCTTAACAGCCTGATAACAACTGGGCAGGACTGGATATTCCTGGCACTCTGTGCATATACTGTGCAAGGCTTGTAGTACGGCACTAGCTATATTTTGCTGTCTCTTGCTCTTGAACTGTTACCTTCTGATTGCTTGAAAGTGACTCATGAGGTTCATATGGTCCAAATTAAGTCAATGGCTGAACACTCATGGTGCTGTAGATTACTTAAAGGATTTTAGGCAGAATCTTATTTCCTTGTATGCCTGCAAACTCCTGAGATTTTTTAGCAGGAAGCAAAATGCAAATTTTGCACACTGCAGAAATATTTCATCAGCTGAGGATCTGAACCCTACTTCCATGCTCATTTAATGACTTTTGTAGTGCGCTATGGTTAATGCAGCTATAAAACAATGTAGTTACGGAAACTTGCAGTCTCTCAAGGGCATTTCTCCATTTTTGTGCACTAGTTCAATGCTAGAATTGTTCTTCGTACAGTGGAGCATCTTCAACTGGTGTTTCTTTAAAAAACATGATAAGTTTCTCATGGGACATTTCCATTATCTTGGGTTGTATAAGATGTTATTTGTATAGAAATATCCATTTTGAGCTCTGGCTGGCAGGGTAATCTCTACTGTCAGCAGTTCTTTTCCAAGCCATCCCAGGAGCTTCTCTCCAACCACTAACCCTGTTCTTACCCTGCCCACATCTGCAGCACTGGCCCTGCACTCCTGGTCCACCAGCTCTGCTCTTCATCCTCAAAGCAGTACCTGAGCATTTTCCAGAGCACATATGGTGACATGAATTGCTGAAGAATAGGCAAATACTGCTCCTGGTGTGCAAAGAGTTACTGCACTCAACAACATTTTCAGATCTGCTGCTAAGCTTACTCTCCATTTGACAAGTATGTAGGTGACACTCAAAAGATAAAAGGACAAAAGTCTTGGCTTCTCTGTTCTCCATTACCCTAAAAACCTGACCTACCTACTGTTTTGGGGAGCTGTACTGTTGGTCTGGAAGTCACTCTTGCATCCTAGGATTTGCTGTGAAAAAAAAATTACTCTTCTCTAGGTCTTAATTCCTTTATGCTTAATTCCCCAGCATTCACAAAGGGTGTTCAAAATGCCTTTAGCATTTAGACTGTCCATTTTAAATTTTAGCAAAGGCTGGAGGGTTTGCCAGTGGTTTTGCTTTCCCAGTATGAACCAAACATGCCTGCCAGGTTTCTCGAGAGGGGATGTAAGATTTTCCAATTTCTAAATACACCAATGAAACATAAAAATATCGAAACATAAAATGAATGTGTTTTATGAAAGGATTCTCTGTTGTCAAGGAAGGAGGGCTGGCAAACACCTGAGGGCACTGGGAACTTTTCTCCTGTGTGACCTGAGGCTCTCGGGAAATGACCTTTACCAACCTGGAGGCGCAGGAATGTGGTGGTGCCAAACGTCTGCCCTTCGTGTTGTGGGCAACTTAATGGAAAAACCTGTACATATTGCAGAATGTCGCGAATTGTTAGTAGTATTACTGTGTCTTTAGATAGAGGCATGTACTGTGCATTTTATTGTCTGTAACTCTCTTTTCATAACAGTTAACTACTGTCTAACAAGGAAAGACAAGTCAGAGGTTTCATGGTTACAGGAAGTATATACTGTCGATGGATTTGCATAGTATTTAGAAGAGTTAGAGTTACATTGCAGTGACGCAGTTCTACCGCACTTGCTAATTCCCTCTTCACCCCAAATACTTCCTCCTGCTCCCGCTCTTGTTTGTTTGAACATATCCAGTCTGTTATTCCTCAATCTGCTGTCCAGTTACCGGACAATTGCAGTTTAACATATTAACGCTGCATTTAATATTCTGCAGTATATCTCAGGCTGACAGTGCATCCAGATGGGGATCCACTGCTCTGTCCACAAGCACAGACATAGTCATCCAGGCTCTCCAAACGGGAACCCCATGCATTTGTCTCTTGCTGTCTATTTCTGTCTTGCTTTCTGACTCAAAATGTTGCTCTCCATTCATGCATCTCTTCCAGCAACTGCAGTAAACTGGGTCTTAAAATCCCACTTGATTGCGTAGCAAAGTGGAGCGCAAAGCATTCCCAGGAGAGTTTGTGCGATGGTGATCCCCATGTCAGAGGCAGGCTTTACATTTGGTGGATTTCTATCCAGAGTTCAGGTTTCACATAGATGTTGCCCCATCCTTACGTACATATGGCAGCTTGTTACCCTGCAAAGTGCTTGACCAGAAGTAACAGAGCTGTTGTACCATCTTCTGCTCTGATTCTGGTAAAGGGACAAATCTCCCATGAACCATCTAACAGCGTTGCAAGGGTGACCCTGGAAAACTCCCTGGAAATGCCCTTTCCTCTTTCCACGTTGAGAACTGGTTTCAATTGCCCTTCTTTTGTGGCAAATGGGGGTAGAGGTGGTGACATCAGGCCTTTCTTGGCAGCTCCCTTTTCACAAGGAAGCATGCATTCAATTAGAGGATTTTAATTAAAATACTTTTCTGTAGCATCCTGTTTCCAGGCCCTGCTGTAAATTTAACTTGACGTTCTCTCATTTAACAGGTGGGTGAGATTATTCTGAGAGCTGCCAGATGGAAGAAAGCAGAAACAGGGCTGGCTGTTGAGATAGAAGAATGAAAAGGGGAAGAGAGAGAGCAAAAGCGAGGAGTTGGACAGATATCTGCTGCATATCTGTCAATATTTACTATGTAACATGCTATGCCTTTCTGTGATGGTTCTTCATCGCCATATGCGCCTGACTTCTTAAATTTCTTTTGAAGGATAAAAGTGGCAAATCCAGGATCAACACAGTTGCATTTGATTTCCTTTCCTTTTGGATTGGAGCAGTTCATGAATAACCAATGAATGGCAATTGATGCAAAAGTCAAAGTACTCCCATCCTACCCCCAAAAAAGAAAAAAAAAAAACAAACCCTTTAACCTGGAAGCTGGGAAACAGAGTAACAGCTGCGAGGCTGCAGTGGTAGCCATGGGAGTAGGCAGTTCTCTAGCCGCCGCTTCTGCCGCTGCAGCTGTGTCAGCACCAGCTTCCAGATGCAACGGGTTAAAAGATATGGGAGAGAAGAGATTGTTTCCAAGAGGTTAAAACTCAGTGGCTAGCAGGAGCAAAGATGAGGAATGTGGAAAGCTGCCAGCTGGGAGTCTGTGAGGTAGAAAGTCTGGAGACAAGGGGTGGCTAGGAAAGAAAATGAAAGAGACTAAAGGAAGAGAGAAAAAGGAGAAGGACAGCCTGGGAAAGAGAAACCTTAGGGAACAGGGAAGGAAGAACTGCTGAGTATTGCTGAGCACACGGAGAAGACTGGAAAAGCTACACATGCGGCAAGGAGAGGAATGGGGAGGAAGAGGAACGAACATCCTTATGCTCTCTTTTTCCCTTTGAAAGCAACAAAACATAAGGGAATTAAAGACCAAACTTCAAGCTAATGTGGAGGGATGCCTGCACTGATCTCCTTCCGCTACGCTACGTCGGACTGTAGTACTCTGACCCATCCACCACACGGCACGTGCTGCCAGAGGTGAGACCTCCAGAGCAATGCAGATTAGAGGCTGCCTAAGCCAGCAGAAAGCTGTGGTGCAAGCAAAGAGGACGCTATAAATCCTCAGAAGCACTGTGCACTGCTGTCATAGCAGTAGTGCAACTAGTCTCACTTTTGCATTGGTCACCAAAACCAGCTGCTTTCAAAGGAGGCTTTTGCAGCAGAAGGCTTAGCAGATAAGGTGCTATTGGGGAAAATTCCTAGTAAGCCCTGTCTTTCTTCTTTCCATTTGGTAGAGGTTGGTTTAGGCTCCAGCTTCAGAGGTCTGGAGCTTTCAAAGCTATTGATGACCTGTTTAGATTTGCTGTTCTAACTACAGAGGCCTGCTGAGTGAATCCACGGTCTGTGTGATTTGGTTGTAGATTGATAAACTTGAAATTGTCCAGGTAAGCGCTGAGAGTCCTCATGGTTTCCCCACAGAGAATGGGATTTCAGACAGAGCTGTGGTCAGTCCAGGATGGACACAAAAATGTTTCATGGAGATGTAACCCCACCAAATGGCTACCCCTAGGACAGAATAGCAAAATACATAAGCATTTGACACCTACATTTGTGATTAGACTAGATGGGCAGGTACAGCTTTGCTTCCATTTAGCAAACTGAAACATTTCAATATACACCAAAACCAAAACGTATGGTTTCAACTCTCCACAGGGGAAAAATTCGATATAAAACAAGCTCACATAGAAAAAAAGAAAGAAAGAAAGAAAGAAAGAAAGAAAGAAAGAAAGAAAGAAAGAAAGAAAGAAAAAGGTTCCATGGAAGACTCTTCACCAACAAGCACAGCCTAGACATTTGTACAAGCTGAAGTTTACATCAGAAAATCATCACACAAAATAAAGTGCTTTGGCAGCAAACATACTTTTATCAGTCACATTGTAATCACTCTCTAAAAAGAGATCTTAATTTTTTCCAACAGGATCTGCTCTCCATATTATTGCACCAATGGTCTTTAATTGCATCGGTATCCTTTAATTCTTTACCAGTCATGTCTCCTATGAGTCTTTCTATAATTTTCCCCGGGACTGATGCCAGGCTAATGTGCTTGTGTTTGCTTGAGCGATCCCATTTATCCTCTCGAACACAGGAATAACAACTAGCTTTTTTTTCCAGTCATCTGGAACTGTCTCAGTGTTCCAGGACATGTGAAATATCAACAGGAATAGCTCAGAGTGCTCTTCAGCAAGTCTCTTTTAAGCTCTCTGGTAAAATGTACCTGGCTTGTGGACCTTAAAATGTTTAATTTTAGTAATTATTCAGAACCTTCTCACGTTACTCTTGAAAGTATTTTCAGAGATTCACAGGGAAGAAGGGCCCACCAGGCTGTCTGCTGAGACTTCCTGCGGATCACTGACTTGTGATATACATGTTGCCCAGCTACTTCTACATTAAATCCCAAGACCAAAGCCTGACCGAAGCCAAGGACAAGGCACAGCAGAAGCCTCAGACAAGCCCTGTGCCCATATCCCTACAGGAGCAGGGAAGCGATCCATTAACACAACCAACAGCCCTGCCAACAAAGTGCACTCTGTACTGCAGAAGGTGAAACCCCTTCCAAATCTATGCCAGTGTGACCTTGGGGAAGCCCCATCTGCACCTCCAGTAAACTGGTTACTGTGACCTTGAGCAAAGAAGCACAAGGATATCATCCCCAGGCATCTACAGCAGAAGCACTTTGGAGCACAGCTCAGTTCCCACTCAAAGAGCTGTCTTTGACTTTAGGTAATTTCTCAGCCCTTAAGAAAAAAACAAAGCAAGAAAATAAATGTTAATTCTTTCCCCAAAAGCCAGAAAGCACACCAGGACATGTCTGGTCAGCTGAACACTGAGGAAAACCTCCCTTCTGATACCTGCAGGGAGCTAGAGGAAATTCTGATGAATTGTATTTGCTTTCAGTTGTTACTTGCTTAGAGAGTTATACCAAATGAAAGGGGTTTTCAGCATACTTAGGGCAAAGGGAGATAATTTTTCTACTGAGAACTTTGATGCATGTGACTTTCTCTGAGCCATTGCTTTCCAAACCATCACATCTCATGCTGGAAACTGAACGGGCATTTTTGAGGCTCAAGATTTTCCCATGGCTCTCTCCTTTTTTTAACCCCCAGAGCAAAAGTAAGAATCCTCAAAGACTTCCAAATTTTTCCAGATTCCCAAGATTTGTGAAAATAGTATGATTCAGGAAGCTCCCTTCACTGCTTCAAAATCTTCATTGTTTAATTTATGTAGCTTCTGTCTCCCACCTTCCTTTGCTACAGACTGCAAACTTTTTACTCCTTCCATAGTATCATACATAATAAACCCCACCTCATTGCTTTATTTTTTCTGTAGAACTGAAATACAATGTAGACTGAGCACCTCTGATTTACAATTTTGCTGTTAAAGCTACTTATCCAAGCAAGGCTTTTTTTTTTCTTTTTTTGTTATTCCTAATATATTTTAAAATGTTTTCTTTAAAGACACATTGGTCACTTTTATTTTAAAAACTGCTTTTTTTCCGACTTATCACACATGTATTTTTAATATATAAATTATACTAATCATCTGCTACTTTCTCTTTCTCTATTTTTTTATCTGACAGCTTGTTATTGAATCACTGTTTTCAGATAACCTTTTAACCAGGATCATTTCCATTCAGCTATATTTCCATCCATACCCAACAAAACAGCATTTTACGCATGCACAAGATGATGGCTTGTAAGCATTCATCTGATAGGGGATTCACAAAGGACTCCCAGGCTTAGCTGATCTTTTCCAAGTTTTCCAGTCAGAAATACTTACAAGTGTTGGAAAATGGCCTTTGGAGTTTAAAATAAAAATTGAATTACTGTTTCAAGCAATTCTGTTTGCATGTGACAAATACACTTTTGCCATCATTGGCTTTCAGGTTACCAGTGACCCTTAGGTTAGTTATTAACTCCTTGTCCAGCACAACAGTTGGTACTGAGATACCTCATCCCGGATGCAGGATGCTGCGTGTAAAGAAATTACCACCTATTATTTTTAGAAACTCTTAGAAGTTTTGTCACTAGTTAACAATATGAGAAGTCCAGCAAATACTCCCCAGCCAGATGTCTGTCATTGCCCATCCTCAGTGAAAGTAGTTGGACCTTTAGCCCACATGCATTCAAATTTCATGATTCTGAAATAAAAGCGACTCTTCAGTACATTACAGCCTCTCTGATGTCTGGAGACAAGAGAGCTGCTATCCCTGCTGGACAAGTTGTAACTGTGAATTCTAATTTCTATGTCATAAAACTGCCCCACTCTAGCTGTAAGGACTGTTATTTTTTTGGCTCTAGGATTGATGCCACCCAGTTTGGTTATTATCTCATGCACAGGTGGAACAGAGAAACATTCCTTTCGTTCATGCACACAGAGGCATCTTAGAACTTGGACTCCATCAACTGCTTTGAGAAAGGTACCTCAACATCTTGTCTTTTATATGTCGCTACTGAGTGCACAGTCATCTCAGGTCAACCATAGCCATCATGGTCTGACTTCATGCTCACCCAGCTGCTTTGGAAACAGGTCTCTGTCCGTGGCCAAAGCTCAACTGGACACAACTGGGAAGATTTCCTGTCATTTTGGGTGTATGAATGTAGTTAAAATAATTTTTTGAAGTTTATGTGAACACAGGTTTTATTTCTGATGCTACTATTGTAACAACATGGCCTACAGGATTAGTTACCCTGAAAGCTGACAATTTTTAAATATTTGGACTCTGTTTTGTGCCACAGACCACTGCTCAGAGCTCTATATCCCCCTTAACCTTGTTTTTTTTCTGAGCAAAAAAAGGGATAATGTGATTTAGGAAGAGTTAATGCCCCTGAACAGATGCACCAGCAAGAGATGTGACAAAATGTCAAGTGGAATGTGCCTGAAGGCTTGGAATTTGGCCGTGGAGGCAGCAAATGAGTCCCCAGGATGGCATGTCCCCCAGAGGCCTGGCATGCTTTGGTGACAGCTGTGATTTTTATGGCCCAGCTTCAATGACAGTTTGGGAGGGGTCAGCTCTGCTCTTTTCTGACAAGAATTTGGTTTGTCATCAGATTCTAAAATCCCTCTGATTTATGGCACCAGTCACTGCTGGCGTTTTACTCAGATGCATGTCCTCTCCCCACTCCCTGCAGACTGGGAGGTTAAGGTGCAAACACTAATGTTCAAATTAAACTAATCAGAAGGAAAAGGAAAGTGGTAGGTCACGAGGTGATAGGAAACACCGAGAAGAGCTACATCCAAAAATCTCTCATTAAGAGCCCTTTATCTGAAAACAGAGAGCTCTTCTATCGCCATCTGAACACCAACTCTTCTACTAACCTCCACCGTTCATAACCTGACAGACTTACGCATAGTTGCAGGGAATTAGAGACAACAGAGGCCGACCCCTTGGAACCATGTCCCCTTATATTTGCCAGTGACAAAGCAGCCTCCCGGAAAGGTGATCTGCTTGGAACAAAAGCTTTAAGAGGAGGTGTCGAATGCCTCCAGCCACATAGGGTAAGAGCCATGTCAGCACAGCACTCCTCAGCTTCTCAGCTCCCATTTGGTGTGACCATGGTGTGCATTTCTGTGGTCACTTAGCACACAGCAGGGGACCCATGTGGCACTTGCAGACAGCCATTTAGGGCACAGGTAGCTCCTGTTTCCCTCCTGGGTTTTCTGACCACAGAAACATTTTTTTTTCCAGGCCTAGTAATACAAACAGTTCTCCTGCAAGCCAAGAGCCCAGCTCCCACCAACATCGGCATTTAATTTACATCCTAGAGAAGATGTTATAGAACAAAGTAGGTCCATTCTGATTACTCTTTCAGCTGCCACCACAGCTTAAAACAGGGGAAAAACAAGGTTGCTGCTTCCAAACTTCACCTTCTCACCTTTTACTTACCTTACAGGTACAGCTCTGTTACCAACCAGAGGTGTTAACTGTCTTCTACTGGGAAGTCCGGTTCTATTTAGGCTTCATAGCATCTGGAAGATCCCGAGGTATGGGATATCCTCTGTGGAAGTGAACCGAGACAGCTGAAGGTGACAATTCAAATGTCTGAGACAGGAAAAAAGGACTGGTTCTGAAGCAGCCTCCCTGCAATGGTGAGAAACACTGGCCTTGGACTAATGCAGTGGTGATCACAACATTATTAAAAAGCCATAAAATGGGTTCACGAAGCCATGGGTACATCCCCATGTAAAGGGATGAGGGTCTGCTCCAGCACTCCTCATGAACTCTGCTATAAATGTGGCTGCACAAGCCTGGGACAGAGGCTGGAGACTTCAGGGATTGCTTTTTGGGGAGATGACAACAAAACATTCAAAAACACTGGATACCCTGTGGCCAAGCTGTGTGTGCTCTGTGGGATCAAGAGGGGCTGAGTGGCAGGAATTCTCAGCATGGCACTTGACGATCTTCTAGCAAAATGCATGTATTTCCTGCCTGGATGTACCACCATTCTTGCCTGGCATCCTCTTACCCTTGGGCTTAATGCATTTGCTTCCCTCTTTCCTCCTTATATTCTGCCACATGTCTATTTTAGCAGTCTGATTAGAAGGTCTTTCAATTCCCACTTACTCAGGTTCTTTGCATGTTTGTAAATGCAGTCTTACTAATTATCCAGTGGTCCATTGGGTTTTCCAGGCAAAAGGTGTAAAGATGTAATTTTCCACTGTAAATTTCTAATGAAGTGAGTAAAAATTAAAGAAAAGAAGACAAAAATATAGGCAATCCTTTTTTATCAAGCATGAATTGAAGGAGTCCCAGGCTCACATTTCTCATTGAAAGTTATCTGACCAAGGGGTCCTACAGGATAAATACACTCCTTTCCACACAACTGATAAAGGGATTTTACATCAGCTTTCCCACAAAATTTGCTTGAGATGTTTGGCGAGTTTCTCTTTGGCCAGGCAGTGGAGAAAATGCAAATATTCCCAAAAGTAAGAGAAGCAATTCAAATCAATCAAGTATTTTTTCACTGAAATGAAAAAGCCTGGGAGAATCATAGCAGAGCAACAGCAAGAGGAAGCTCAACTCACATTCTTGCCCGCAAAGGATGCAGGGGACACAGGGGGTCCCAGGAGGTCCATCACACCTCCTGGGGACTTGGAAAAAGGCTGAACTGGCCCTTGCTGTAGAGACATTCCGGTTCAGTTTTTTCATAACTACAGCTACAGTTTTGCTCTCTTTAAAAACTTCATCTCAGTAAGAAATGTCAGGCAGAGGTCAGTTAGGATGTCTCAGTTCTTCTGGTGTAGTGGAAAACCTTAATAGTTTTGCCATCCATCCATTAGGATGGAAAATATTTTGAAATATCAGAATTTTCTGGTGAATGGGTGCCACAGATTCCAACTGTATTTATGTAGTGTCAGTGTTTTTCTCCATTTGCCATCACAGGGCTCTAGTAGTCATGTTATAGCACTTCTCACAATTAGCTCTGTGTGAGAGACATATATGAATGGCAATAGAAATCTATCCCAGAAGGACTGTTCTGCTTCCTTTATGGCTATTTTGGTTTATGTTCCAGTTGTCATCCTAATATGCAACTGCCTAATTAGATAGCAAATGCTCCGTAAAGACCTCAGGATGCTGTATGCAGTTTGGGGACAGCACTGAAACAGGAAAGGCCAGTGCCACATGAACAGAAGACATTTTTCATCAATACTTCAAATATTTTCCCCCTGATTTCCAAGCGACTGAGTTCAGTAGGCACAATCCTCCCATTTCCTTAGAGGGATAGCAATGCCAAAGCACAGGCCTTGGGCAAGATGAGTGGCCAAAGAATTTCAGGGAAAATAAAGGACCAACCAATTACAACTGCTAACATAATCAGAAAGTGTGAAATACTGGTCTTAGGGCCCCAGAAGACTCCCAAACTCCACAGCCATTTGAATAAGCAATCAGAATTTCAGTACCATCTATCTACCTCTAGACTCTGCAACACTTCACAGATATTTTTTTTTCCCTGAGAAATGTTTTCCAGATTTCCTCTACTTCTGGTTCTTGCCAGCGATACAAATACCACAAGAACAGTCTATCTCAAAAGCATTCTGGCAAACAATTCAGGCGCTGGCTAAGACTCTAATGCACATTGGCTACATTAGGCTTTTATAATGTGTCAGCTAGCCCCTGATAGCTACCATGTGGTGATAACGATTATTCAGTCCAAGACCTAAATGAGATGGAGAAAGAGCATGTATAAGGTGGGAATCCCTCTTTGCAACAATGCTCTCATTCCTACACTTGCTAGGGATGAATTCGGAGTCCTGGCCTATTACCACTGAAAGAGGCTCTTCCCAGCCTCATATTTATGGATTCATCACCACTATTTGTCACTGATATGTCTTATTTTTTTTTTTTTTTCCAGCTTAGTGATGCAGAGGTTGTGGAGAGCATAGTGCAACTCATGTATTTCTCTAAAGCAGCTAAAGCAACTAATAGTCCCACAGTCTGCTGGAGAAAATTGATTGTGTCAGAGTGAATGAGCTGCTGCTGGGCTGATCAGCCTCACCGAAGTCAAGGTTTGCACTCAAGTGCTCGTATTTTGGAGTTGCATGTCAGGTATAATTTAATGCTGGGAACCTAGAAGTGTCTGACTGGACTTCGGAGAGAGCCTAACCCCTCTGTTCTGCATGTCAAATTAACTACCCAGTGGTGAGCTCCCCTGGCTAAATGACCACCCGTTGGCCAGCTGCCACACCACAAAGCTCTCCATACAACCGCCTCAAAAATGGAAACTTGTTATTCTGGAGTTGCCCTGTGAATACCCGTTCTGTCAAGGCTGGAGGGAAATATTTGGGGCAGGCAGGCTGAGAAAACAGAGAGGTGTTGGGTGTCAGAATTGATTTAAATGGGCTGCAGCTTTGCGCAGGAGCAATGGAGCTCAGCAGCCAGAGGATGGGAGGTAGGATGGGTGGGGGGCTCAGGGGCTGAAGAAAATGCACTAGAGATAAGCCTCAGACGCCTGAGAGTGTCATTTGGGTGAAAGAACAGAGCATTGTCTGTTCCTACTTGACGTATGAGGCCTTCCTAATCTTCGCAAGCATTCACAGGTGGCAATTTTCTTCAGAGAAGGGCCGTCTATGCTCTGCCGCTGGTAAATCAATGGAAGTTGCTCCCTGGGGGGCCCCTGCAGGCTGAACTAGGGACATTACTCCCCTTACCAGGGGACCTGGTAAGGCTGAGAGTGACAGATTCAGCCTCAGCAAATGACCTTTACTGGAGTCAGCTGTGGAGTTAAAGGTGCACCACACAGAGCAGGCAGTGACTGCTCATGAGGTTTTTCTGAAGACCCTTTCAGGGTGCTGAACACTTCTGGGTGCTTTTCCCCCCAGAAGACTCTGGTTATCCAGACCAGAAGACCTACTAAAGCATATCACATCTCCCTTGTTCCAAAGGAAACCAGACTGGATAGGAGTCGGTGAACACAAGTCATCAGCCAGGCATGCAATCAGGACATAGTCAGAGTGTGCCCAGAAGTCAGGAGTTTGAACGTGGTAAAATGGGATCCCTTGATAAAGACGTGACCATGACCTAGAATCACAGAATCCTGCCAACCTGAAGGAGGTCTCTAGCCCAAGACGCTACTCAAAGCAGAGTCAGCTATGAGAACAAATCACATTGCTCAGGGCTTGCTCCAGCTGTGATGTGTGACCCCTCTGGGCAGCCTTTCCCACTGCTTTACTGCCCTCACTGGATGAGCTTCAGCACACTGAGAGGTCTTCTGTGCCACCAGAAGGCCAAGAAGAGGGACAACATATTCATGTGGGATGACAGAAAATGCACCACTGTAAGTCAAGTGTTTGTCTTAAAACCTTTTCATTGGCCACAGGCCATGCAAACCTAATCACATCAGCTAACACAACACAACTAGTCTGCATCAGATTTTTTCAGACTACCGGCTGCTGACACCCAGACTTCATGAAGCAAGTTCACTCATGTAAGCATAGAGTAAAGTGCAGCTGCTTATGCACTGTTAAGCAAAGAAACCCTGTTCTTGCAACTTGCAGTCTCACATTCCCAGGGTAGAGCTGGAGTACACCACCCGGTTCTATGCTTCCGTAGCTCAGGATGCTAGAAATAGACCATTCAATGAGTCAGTCTTCTGGGGAGAAATGTCTTTCCAGCTGTAGGTTCATCATCAAGAAATACCACTTTTGTTCCATCCTCCAGAAGCCACACGCTTCACTAACCATACAGGTAGAAGTGCCTAAACACTGAGTGACACCAAGATGCTACCATACTGGGACCAACATAACAATAGCAAAAGTTATCCAGGTCCACAAGAACTCTGGAGAGACTGGTGTGCACATGAAACCAACTGGCAACACATTATATCATGATGAGCTAAAGTCTACAGGAGTGAAACTGAACATGAGCGGCTCTTCTGTCCCTCATGGTGTGTTGTCTGACACACTGTGCAGTCAGAGAGTACCGATCTTCTTGGAAACAGACACACATACCTGCCATTTTGTTCAGGTGGACATATTCTACATGACTATTTTCTCAGTCATAAGATGATATTAGTTCTACCTATTTTCAAATTAATTTTCTACCCCAATTTCCAACTTCCATAGAATGTCATCTCCAATCTATGATATCTAAAGAGATTTGGACAACAACAGCCACCCTAGATAAATATGTTAGTTATAAATATCTTTCACTTCTCTTCCAAAACTATTTTGAAACTCTTTCCACACTTGGCAAAGTTACCTACATTAAATTTTTTCCTCCCTACCTTACAGTGAGCCATTTTCTTCCTTGTCTTACACTAGTTTTCTCTTTCTATTCCATAGCCTGTTGTCTGAAGTTCTGACCATTTTCAGAAGGCTTTCTGGCTTACTCCACCTCACAGGAAAAGATCTCTTACCATATTTTCTTCCTCTTTTTGATATCCAATAGCATTGCATACAAGAAATCCTTCTAAAATCCATTTAATATCAAGATAGTGTAAACCTAGTTATATGTTGTGCTACATATTGCTGTTATAAGTTTGCATTTAGATTGTTCATTAGTTTATAATAATAAAGGTAAGTTTATCATAATTTATTTTTACTTTCCAAATACGAAGATTCTCAACTCTTTGATAATAACTTTGCTGGGCACAACCTATCATGTGACAGTCTGATCTGTCATCACATAAACCCTTGAGCTGTTTTAGTCTTTTTTTGTTACATAGCTCTGTTAGCACTCCTGGTAGCCTTGGTTCATCCTTTTCAAACATGTCACTCTGCAGGGTCTGTGGGTCTACAATAGGAGTGTCACAACTTATTAGATATTCAGTTTTAGAGAGGCCCATCGTTGCAGGTTTGACATGACATCTCTGACAAACAGTTTGCTCAAAGATCTCTTCTGAACTTGCATATAGTACCCAGGTGTGTATCAGCACTAGCAACTTTTTAATCTGGTCTGATTTTCATGTTTGGGCTGGCAGGCTACTCAGAAAAGGTGCCCACATAGGTTTTGCTGTTATCCTGGGTTTCCAGAGAATGTGAATGGTCAACAGGCTTGATAAGGCCACAGAATTAAGCAGACGTTGAACCGGTAGGTAGCACGTAAGAGATTTAAATCACATCAGAAGCTTAGCAGTCTCACAATTTCTGTGTTGCTCTTTCTGCAACTAGAAGTCTAATGCTACTTTCATAGGCATTTCCAAGGTATTAGGACATTTATGTCTGTTTTTAACTACTGTTTATATAACAAGATTGCTTTCCAGAAAAAGCTTTGTTATTTGCTATAAACTCAAAGGGGTAACTGACTATTTGATGAGGTGTTGGGTGCATTGTGTCTGTTTTGAAAAAACATGAACTCTAATCTGAAGGAAGGCCTGAAGAATTTAGTCAAGAATATCAACATCTGAAGCTAAGCCACAAAAAGGCTGATGGGAACTGCTGTGAAAGGCAAGAAGGTTGTAGGATTTAGTATGGAATGACAAACAAAAGTTATGTATGTGGATCATGTTCAATTTTTGAAAGTTTTGGATAAGACTTTGGTATGATGACACTCCCAACAATATGATTAAAGCAGAAGCAGCAAGAATTCTGCTTGTTTGCCACATGGGACTTCAGAAAGGAGTATCTTGAGGATCCATAAAATGGCATTTGGACACTGCATGTTAAAACTGTTTCTTTTCTAGTTACTTCTGGAGGGACAAAACAATTGTCATACCTGACCAAACGTGAATGAAATGTGCCCTGGTGTCCTTTCTGTAGCCAAGTCTGTGGAATGGAATAACAGGAAAAGCTTCTTCCTAGTTTCTGCCAACGCAAGTGAAGGGGTTCATACTGTTGCTTTAAAAAACATTATTTTCCACTGTGACTTCACTATTCTCCTCCACCATGCCCACTTTTGAATCTCTTTTAACTATTGACACAGTCCTCAGATGTTTTCCTGACCACTATGGATTCAGTATGAACTATGTAAAAAAAATAGAAATCTCCTTAGATTAACCTTCTAATGTGGTGCTGCTGCTCAAATTCAGGGGTGCCCTTTGCTCTTGTTAGCATTTCCCCTCCTCCATCTCTTCTTTCTACACTGAATGGATTTGGTCTCCTCACTCATCTGGAAATCTGTCATGCTTGCAACCATTTTTGTCATCTGACACAAACCCTTTCCTAGAAGTCAGCTGGAGTTGTTCTTTACCTGGTCAGTTCCACCTGTGTGTCCACAGTACAGGCTAGCAGTATGCAACTCAAAGCATCCTACCAGATTTGGATCTGCTATTTCGCCAGCTGTGCCATTACCAGCTAATTCTCATCTCTTTTATTGGACAGAATGAAATGCAAACGTTGGAAGACATTTCAAAAATGGCTTGTGAATTTTCACTTGCCCACCTGAGCCATGTGCAAGTACGGGGTATGATCTTTTTTGAAATCACAAGCCCAAATGCCATAAAATTAAAACACGGTAAGCTTGTGGGCAGACAAGCAGTATAGCCTATGTGTTTGTGAACTTGTTACTGACTTTCATTAAGGGCCTGCCTGTATCTCTGCCTGCAAAATCAAATTATAGAAATGGAAAAGAGTAAATCTCTACCCTCCCCCAGCAACTCTGTACTTGCAGAACAGCAGGTGCAAGTTTCAAGGGCAGGTCAAGGTCACTTTCAAAACATGGCCCTTCATGTCAGGTTATCAGACAAAGACAATCTTCTTTTCCTTCCTAAAAGCCCATAACAACACAGGCTCCCATCAGAAACTCAATTACCTTGCCTTTGCCAGCAAGGAACCTTTCTGTTTCATAAATCTGATGTCTACTTTGCGTCAGTGCTGTGACACAAATGTAACACCAGGTATCAGTGTCTTTAACTACGCTGTAATAGGTGAGGAGAAAGAGATTCACACACAAGAAAAAAATTGCTCCTACATCTTTCACATAGTCTAACCTGCCTGTTCCTTTCAGGCCTTTTAGTGCCTATCACTAGGATGAGTAAGGTAGCTGGAGACTGACGCATTGAATGCTCATCTCCCTATGCAGCTTCCCAGAGGGCATCACATACCAGGGAGGTCTGACAGAGATCCTTTCCATGCTGATGTTCTTTGAGGCACAAGCGAAGTCTTTCCAGCCTTCCAGCCTAATCGATATCCTTGCTCAACTTATGCTACCCTTTCCTTCCCCTAGAATGTCCAGGCTTTCTCCCTAAAAATATGAGCTGCACCAAAAGGTCACTTTCCTCCTAAAGAAATAACAAGGTAGAAATTGCCTGGTGGTGTTATCACTGTCTGTGCTCTCTCAAGGGAGGCATTCTCACAGCTGCCTTCCTAACTAACCTGGGCAGAGCTCTTGTCAGCCTACCAGGAGGCTCACAGCAGACAAGTTCAAGAGCTTATTTCAAGGCTATGAGATTTCTGTGTGAACTTGTACAACACAGGAACTTTCCCAGCTTAGCAGTTTCCCCACAGGTGTAATTCTAAAACACCTCCTGAAACAGCCCCAGTACAGCTGCTCTGAGAGTACTTCCCAGCCCCACCATGCACATTCCTCTTGGGATTCACAGTGGCACTACCCCAAACTGTTTCTCATGAGGAACAAGGTACCCATTGCTTCCTCTGTGGCCTGCCCAAATGCATCCCCCTAGGTGCAGGTCTTCTCACCTGGTCATATTTCTCAATCGCCTCACTCTTTCACTGTCCTTTTCATAGCTTCTTTTTTTTTTTTTTTTGAGAATGAGGTCTCCCATCTTGTAAACATCACCCACACTTTTTCGTTGCTGTATGTGCACTACGTATATATATATATTCACATACATATTCAACTATTTTCAGCCCTAACAAGTAACCCAGTTTTCTTTACATCCTTCAGATGCTCACATCCTCATTTACTATTCCATAAATCTTGTGCGATCAGCTAACTTATTTAGAAATACTTTTTATACTTGCTTTCAGATTATCAGTAAAAATACTCAACAGTGCTAGACCAAAACCAGACCTGTATGGGACTGCATTAGAGACACACACCCCTTTACTGAAGATTCTCTGTTAGCAAATACAGTTTTCAGTCACTTAGGTGGTTTCTAATTTGTTTAATATGTGCAATAGTGTCTTGGCACAGTCTTAGTTTTCATTCAGAAAGCAAAATATTTTAAAATCACATTTTGAAGAAATTGAAACCTACATTAACAGGATTAGCTTTGTCAGCCAGGAACACAATCTTTTCAATGAAAAATGAGAAGTTATTTTAATAGAATACCTTTTCCATGAAACCTCATTGACTGACACTCATTGAATTTTTGTGCTTTAACTGTTTATTGATTGTATCCCACTGTTATTTTTTCCCAGCATCAATATCACCCTAACTGACCTATAACTTCCCCTGTTATGCCATTTATCACTTTAAAATGTCATCAGACTAGCTTCTTAATATTTCACTGGAATCCTTCCAGTTCTTCAAAACCTGAGAAATTAAATCCAGTATCTCAGAAAGCTCCCTGATCCACTTAAAAAAACCTTGACTACAAGTTAGCCAGATCTTCTGACTTTAAGATATTTAAACTGTCATAGTTACTGTTTTACTCAGCTACCGCTGGACTGTGTCACATCTACCAGTACACTACCTTAATGCAACAGGTCTTTTTTTTGGGCTACTTTCCAAGTCTTGTTCTCCAGGAACTGCACGGGCTCTTGGCTCCTTTTCAGACGAAGGTGTTTTTAGTTTTCGGAGCGCTCCACATTTTGGTGCCTGGTGTGATAGTTATGACCATTTTGACTGAGATTTTTCACCTGATGGTCCTTTTGTGCAAAACCACAGCTATGAGGTCAAACATTCCCCAAGGAAAGTCCACATTCTGAGAGGCACATCTTTAGCAGCACCTCAGAGTGTGAGCTACGTTCAGTCTTTTGCTAACCAAAGGTAATATTTTTATTTACATTTTGCTTGCAATCAGCTGACAGCATGTAGGCATTTGACACTAGCAACACAAATACTGAATAAGTTAATCTACATTGGATTTTTTAGATTTGTTAAAACGATCTGGCTAACTCAAAATTTACTGATTTTGTGTATAATCTGGGATGTATATCTTCTATATATGCTAATGCATGTGTGTGTGCATCTATATAAACTGTATCTGACATCAATATATTTTGCCTGCATTATCAGCATGGCCAACTTAATTTTCTCATTGTCCTTCCTATTTTCCTTTCTTTTTTTCAGTACTGAGACACTATTCATAAGCCTAGAAGACCAATTATGCATGCCAACTAATCTAAAAATAAGAATCATTACCTTCCTTTAATTTAAATCAATTTTTTCACTAGTCTGGTTAGGAAAAGCAGGCATAGGCTTTTTTTTTTTTTTTTTTGTTAATCGCCTTATCACCAAGTATGTCACCATGTACATAAGCTTCTATCCGGGCTGTCTTCATCTTCAGTAATCCTCAGGGATCTTCTTGCTAATTTTGGTTAAGACAGCTTTTCTGACTGGAAGATCAGAAGATGTAAGTATTTCCTGCTATTGCTGCAGTGCCCTTGCCAGTGCCCCTGCATTGGGAGGCACTCCAGATGGCCCGTGAGACACGGCCTCTTCCCCAACAAATACATGTAGAGAAGACAGGACATACCCCTTTGAAAAGTCTGAGTCCCATGGTGTAAGAGGCACTGGCACTCAACTAAGTCAATATGAAATCTGTATTTTTAATGCTTCCTTTTTCAAAGGCTGGCAATTAGGAGTTGTTGAAAGTATTCTTTAGAATTGCCTTTTTCACAGCAAGCATGCAAAATTGCCGAGCAGATGGCGCATCTGAGGCATTCTTTGAGAGGGTTGAGCAGCAAGTGCAGTGCCTTTTTTAACCACGAAGGTGACGTTCACTAGCCACGACACTACCCTGTATGCTTCAGTCCCTCTCATGATTTCTCAGCCGCTTCCTTTCTTTTTCCAGTTGTCAATGCTGTGTGTGTAACAGGACTCCATTGAAGCCGTGCAGCACTTTCCATTCTCCCCAGCAGCGTTATGCACATGCTCTGATAGCTCAGCTAATCCCTGTGTTTCTCGAGAATGGAAGTGACCTCCTGGGAGAGGACTGAAGGGAGATTCCTCCTCCTCTGTGGAGGTGCCAAACACAGCAACACATGGAGCCAGTTGGTGCGAGTTCATGAACAAACTGTGACACATAAAAAGGGATCTCTCTAGTGGGTGTTCTTTTTTGACATTTCCAAGTCTATAAAATATAAAGTGACTATTAAAATGCAAAATCCAGACCTGTTTCATCTTGTGGCTGCTACAGGGTTGTAACAAGCTGAGAAGGAGAAGGGAGTTTTCTCTGCAATCATTTCTGATTCTAGCACTGATCATTTTCCCTGTTCATTTTACATGATGTGCTACAAAGCGGGAAGGACTGGGCTCCCCTTAGTCTAGGAATATGCAGCTGTCTTAGTGGCTTTCTGCAATAGCACCCTCCGTGACCCCCTTCTGCAATGATAGTGTTTTAAGGATATACCCAGAGTAGTTTTCCAGCATTCTTCATTGATGTCTTTTGGGCATCAATGCCAATGTCGAGACAGTCTTTTAAATAAACACAGATACACACCAGCCAAGGCTTTGAGATGAAAGACAAAGGCTTGAATGAGGGGATTTCTGTGGCATTCCTAGCTGGGGTGCTCTGGATAAATCAGCAGAGAAAGCAGGAATGGCACCGAATTGGCTTCAACTTCCTTGGATCTCATGCTCTCATGACCTTGAAGGGTCAGAGAGAAGGGGAAGACAGCTGGTATTTTATGTCAAGGTCATGAGCAGTATGGATAGGACTCTGTCTCTGGGCCAGCTGAGGGCAGCATCCAGAGCTCTCACTCATTTTGATACAGCAAACCCCACCACTTCTGCTGACAAAACAAGTCTCCTGTAATGTCTTCTAAACATAGGCCTGCTGCCTCACAGCAATCCTTAGGGAGACTTTAAAGGGGCAATTGTCTGACACACTTCTCAGTTACGTGTAGCTAACCCCTCTCTAGCTAGGAGTGTTCCCTCAAGAATAGAGAAAAGCAGACACAGGACTAAGGTATTCTCAGCCTGGAATGTGAGTGTTGTGCTCTGGAAGGGGCAATCAGGTGTTGGGCATAATCCTACGTCTGGTTTTGTCAAAAGCCTGGATCTCCATGTTTCAGTGACACAATTCTCCTGTCCCGTGATAGCCTAATGAAAAACGAAAACCATGTAAGTGACAAGTCCCCTAAATCCTAAACCCAAACAAAATCACTATTCTGCTCTTTCACCATTATTCAACATGCTCTGTGCAAATGGTGTCCGTACTTGTTATATTCACAGTGGTACTGGCAGCATTGACTGCTCTTGCCCTTTCTTGAAGCACTGGCTGGAGTGCTAGCTTTGGCAGAAGCCATTGTGAAAACCTTGTCCTAAATCTGCCTTATCACTTTTAATAAAAGAGAAGGTCTCAGCCACGCTGTCCTGACTGAAGGCCAACCCAGGTAATTGCATACTGGATTCTTGTAGTTCCATGCAATGTCAACTAGAGTCAAGGTTCTTCGGTGCTACCTCAAGGCTTTATGCCATGCACTCTGACGCTCAGCTCATAACAAACCATGTGCTCTATCATCACCTGAGCACCCACTCCATAACAGTCTCTGCCTTCTTTCAGCATCACCCCAAGATATGTCACATTTCTATGCCTGAATAGATTTAATCCAGAGCTGTAGTATAAATATTTTCCAAGCTTTATGTTCTGTGTTGTGTGCTGATGTAATTAAAGACCTTACCAGAATGCAACTAGCAGTCATAGACTCAATAAGGCAATCATGACTCTGAATTTCCTAATATTTTGAAGTGAAAGTCTTAACTTTCATGGTATATAATTTTAATATTTTTTTTTCAGTGTGAGAAACGTCTTTTACAAACTATCTATTCCTGTGCTCTGTTTCCTCTGATCTACCATTTCTCATGACCCTGGGGAGATGGGGAGTTTTCAAGCTTTTACTGAAATTCACCAGATTCCCCTCATGCTCCTGACCCAAGTCACGGCAAATAATTCTACCTAGATGTCAGGTCACTGATGCTTGTGCTACATCAAAAACTACAGTGCATGCTCCTGTATAACAGAGAGGGAAAAGCACTTAAAACCTTGAAGGTAGGACTTATTTATTAGACAGTAAAGTTGTCAAAATTTATATGTTTTGTTCTATGGAAAGTTCTGATATCAACATTTATTTTGGATGCACGTCTGGACGAAATGTTGAAACAGTAATATTTTTACTGAAAGCAAATTTGTCCTTTCTCAGAAAAAGTTTAGCTTCATCTTGGTTCGATATAACTGTGAGTCCCTTGGAGCTGCTGTGGTGCCTCATGAGGGTGATACATCACATCCCTCAGTCAACGAAGTTCCCAGCCGGCATCCTGTGATGTTTTGTGGCCATTTGACTCCCAGAGTACACTGCAAAAATTTAATGAGAGGGACGATTACGATGCATTATGGGAGTATGATGTCTATAAATTAAAATGTCCACAAGGCACATAGTAACTCTTGTGGACATAAATTAAAGCTGAACTGCCCCATCATGAAATGTTTTAATTCAGTTTGACAAACCAAAGTATTTCCATTTAGGCTGAGCTAATTCAAAACAAAACATTTTATATTTCCCAATAGGGAGTAAAAAACTCCAGCAAAACGCCATGGGGAAATTCAGAGCTCTTAAAGACTGCATTTCCATTCAGAAAAATATATTCATGGGAAAAATCTGACCCCCTATAATACATACTCCATTTCCACATATTTACATAAATATATAGAGAAATATATTATCATAAATAAAGACATATAAGCCAGGTCTGTTAAATATAGCTTAATGTGCTTAATATACAGTTAGTGATATTTAAATTACAGTTTGATATATAATACTCAAGTAGCAAGTCGGACAGAGGAAGTCATAGAGCATTTATTTCTAAACCCTATATGGATGAATCTATATGTTTCAAGCTCAGCTCACTAGAAGCTATTCTTCTTAGTTTCATGGGAAGAGAGGAAGAGAGAGCTGAGAGGAAAAGATGATGCATTTCATCTCAGCCTTGATGTGTTCACAGCACCGACAGGCCCTCTATTGCTTCATTATTATCCTATGATACTCCTAGCAGTAGGGAAACATCTCATTACTTCTGCACAGTTTTCTGGCTTCCCATTTTACAAGAGGAAATTTGTTTCCCTGAGACAGAGCTCTGCTATTGCGTTGTGGCAGAAATCTGGTGTTTGTGTATTGCTGGCAAAGGCCTATGTACAGCTTCTGTATTACCACTGTTTACTGGGAAAGATTTCACTTAATGGCAGCTGCGAATTCTTTCATTTTGGGCTCTCAGAAAAATTATTTCCCATTTTTTTCAAAAGGATTTTTGCTTCCTGGAGACCAAAATTCTGTTTATGCCCCAAAGCAGAGTCCTATCCCCAGGAATCTGTGCCATCAGAGGTAGAAGGGTGTGAACCGCATCAAATCCAAACATCTCACAGTTTTAAATGAGATTTCACCATTGGAAAAGTATGAAATTACTATTATTATTCTTATTTCAGGAACCATGAGTCATTGTAAACTGTTTTGGACACAAAATAATGGCAAAGCATCTTTAGAAATTGATGGTAACTGTTCTCACAGTGAGACAGCTTGCCACTCGCAGCTGCAACAGGGTTTCTGTAAGAAACACAGTGTTAACCTGCCCTGTGACCCAAGAGAGCCCACAGTCACGTCAGCTCTGCCAGTCGGATCCTGCTTCCAGCAACAGTGAGGGGTTCTGTAGGATGGGACATTTCTGGGACACAGCTGAGCCATAGGGTTTGCAAGCAGCAAGGGTTTTACAAGACTATGTAGACCCAGAGAGGGGGCACACAAGAGATCCATGTCCAATCTTTCCCTAGGCTTTCTCACCCCACCTGATGTGATGGCATATGACTATACCATAACAGCGTGTGACTGTGAGCTGCTTCTTGATAAGCATACTAGACTGCTCACTTTTTGTTCCTCATTTTGCTCATTTAGCTGTAGGGTCTGACCTGCTGCTCCGCCCCAGCTGTCTGTCTGGAGTTATCCATCCCTGTGACCTTTTCAGAGTCTCTGCTTTCCAGGATGCGTGCCTGGCCTCCCCAGGCTGGAGACAGCTTTCCATTCTGTGTTGCTAGATGCATGTCCTGGCATTTGTGTTTATTCAAGCCTATTTTTCCTCAAAGGGTTCTGCTCTACCAGGTGATCAAGACTGCATCAGTAGTTTGAAAGAGTGCCCCCTCCTCCTCATCCTTTACCACACTGCCAACTTTATCATTCCCTGCAAACTGCATTGGCTATAAGTTTGTACTTCTCATAGCATCCTGAAGTGACACGCTTGTCCCTGTTTGCCAAGATTGCACGTCTGGCATTTCCACTCAAAAGTATCACTGTAGAATATGAGCTGAAAATGAACAGCACAACAGCTGACAATAGAAGCTGGAAAATATTGCCTCTGGAAGAGGAATAGCAAATGCATAGCATTGTAAAACACAGGGCAAAACCACTCCAGGAGATATGGATATAGCTTCAGTACTCTGTCTGATCGGGTGCTGTCAGCTTTTATGTACATAGGGGCAACAAGGTTCTGTGAACCTTCTAGAGAGACACCAATATTCAGAGAGAGACAAGTCTATGCGGTGCAGGTTGCCTTTTCTCAGTGTCCTGAGCCCTTGCTACATGACAGCATCACCATCTGTAGCTGCAATTTTGAGCTACAAATAGCATGAAACATTTTTTCCTTCTTCCGTGCCCGCTATGCCATTCACGCCACCAATGTCCTGCTGCAGACCCATCCAGTCCTTATCCCATTTACCCTCCTCCTTTCCCTATATTTGTGCCAGACTTATTTTGAGCCCATTTGTGTGAGCCATTAATCATAGCGTGGTTAGTCATTTAAAAATAAAAAGAATTACTGGTCTGTGGACGTGACAAGTAATTTCCAGCTACTGAACAGCTTGGCAAGGGATTTTTTTTCTCTTTGGTTGAAAATATTCTAGATACACCAGGGAGGTTTTTTATCTGTGTGTTTGTATAAAGAGAACATGTAAATGTGTCAGAGGGGGTGAGATGGGAAACAGCCAACTCTTGAGCAGTTGCTAAAAGATGACACTTTGTAAACTATGTTGATAACCCTCTGTGGGAGGAATTGCAAAAACTTAATTAGTACTGAAATATATTAGGAGAAGTTTTATTTTTAGAGTTCAGGAGGAGCCTGCAGGGACTTCTTTCTTTAACTTCTTGTGCAGAACTACAATGCCTTGACTCCATGTAAAGGTGAGAGGCTTGACAGGGAATAAGGTGATACACAGTTTCCTGTGACTTAGCTCTGTTCAGTCCACACAATAGTCTTGCTGACTTCTAGGAAGGGCAAAAATCAGGCTTGTACTTTCTGAGATCTAAACTAAAATGAAGAAGTAAATAGTCTTGTCATGTGGGAAAGGACCTCAACTATGAGGTGTCCCAGATCAGTTTGTTGCTGACTCCTCAAGTAATCTTGGGAAAGTCATTGAACCTTTTTGTACTTCACCTCTGTGCTGGCAAATGGCAATAGCAGCAGCAGCTGGGACACAAATAGCTTTTCCACCTTGCCAATATTTTTTGATTTTAACATATGTTGTGCTTTTTGCATTAAGATATAGAATCATTGAATGGTTTGGGTTGGTAGCGACCTTAAAGATCATCTAGTTCCCACCCCCCCTGCCATGGGCAGGGACACCTTTCCACTAGACCAGGTTGCTCAAAGCCCCATCCAACCTGGCCTTGAACACTGCCAGGGAGGGGGCATCCACAACTCTGGGCAACCTGGGCCAGTGTCTCACCACCCTCACAGTAAAGAATTTCTTACTAATATCTAATCTAAATCTACCCTCTTTCAGTTTAAAACCATTCCCCCTCATCCTATCACTACATACCCTTGTAAAGAGTCCCTCTCCAGCTTTTCTGTAGGCCCCCTTCAGGTACTGGAAGGCTGCTATGAGGTCCCCCCGGAGCCTTCTCTTCTCCAGGCTGAACAACCCCAACTCTCTCAGCCTGTCTTCATAGGAGAGGAGCTCCAGCCCTCTGATCATCTTCGTGGCCCTCCTCTGGACTCGCTCCAACAGCTCCATATCCGTCTTATGATGGGGGCCCCAGAGCTAGATGCAGTACTCCAGGTGGGGTCTCATGAGAGCAGAGCAGAGGGGCAGAATCACCTTCCTCAACCTTCTGACCTCTCTTCTTTTGATGCAGCCCAGGATAGGATTGGCCTTCTGGGCTGTGAGCACCCGTTGCCGGCTCATGTTGAGCTTCTCGTCAACCATCATCCCCAAGTCCTTCTCCTCAGGGCTGCTCTCAGTCCATTCTCCGTCCAGCCTGTATTTGTGCTCGGGATTGCCCTGACCCACATGCCCAAAACCTTTTAAAATTACCTACAAAAGGACAGAGATGGTAGATGGAATAACTGGTAACAGCATGCTAGGATCATTCACCCAGCATGTGACAGGCTCAAGACTAAGTCAAAAGTCTGACTCAGGCACCTGAGCCCAACTCTCCTTCTTTAAATGTTAATACCTTAGCTGCCAGGCCCTTAGCTGTTCTACGTCAGGCCAGCCTTGCTCTGGAGTAGAGGAGACCCTTCTTCTTCCAGATGAAGATTTTTCATTAAAAATAGGTCTGTCCCTGCAAAAATTTGTAGTTTCCTAATAAGAAGCTGTTCTATTCAAATATTATTCCCCATTCCAGATAACATTTTACAGCTTTCACTTTGAAACAGTCGCATCTGGTAGGTGGGCTTTTTGATGCTGCTTCAATTGAAGTGAATAGAAAACATACCTTAAACTCTTTATTGTCAGTGGCATTTAGATACTGCACTTATCTGAGGAGGCTGCTCCAGTCTTGTGGGAGGTCTCTTGGTTTTACTGCAGAACACAAGATAAATAATGAATTAGTAATAACAAAACTGAACAGTGAAATCTGATTGCTGAGAGCCTTATGGGAGCACTGTTGTGGATGCCTCCTCCACTGTGTGAAAAGTCAGAGACAGCATAGCTGAACAGGAAAACACAGTGAGCAAATCTTTGTATAACATCATAGAAAGAAGCCTAAAAATAGCCCAAATCTCCTTTCTCCACTTATTTAAATAAATCATCTTTCCAAGGAGAACTGACACTTTGCAACCTCACAGCCATATTTATAGGAGGTGGTAATAATTTGCAAGAATGGTCTAAGCTGGGAGGGAAGTAATTGATCTGGAGGGCCACAACAGATTGGTGATGACTGATTTAAATTGCAACATGGTGAGCTGAGATTAAATAGCAGGAAACTAGAAAAATGTCAGCTGAGCAAGAGAAAAGGCTTTGAGGAGGTGTGAAGGATTCAGAGAGCTTGGGGCGCATCAGGTCAAGGCTTGTGATCTCTCCCGACATAGGGCTTTTCCAGCAACCCAAGACATCAGTACAAGGGATGCTTGCAGCCCTGAGGGATACTAAGGACATGTCCAGGCTGCTCTCACTGATGCTCTAGCTCTACCTTCCTGCACAAGGGGACGTGGTGTGGCAACACCTTGGAAAAACAGCCTGTGACTTCCAAGTGCTTGAGAATCTGCCCTTGGGCCACCCAGGGTAAGGCTTCTGAGCTATTGGTGTTGGTGTGGTCCAGATGATTGTCAGCTCTAGGAAGAGCTGAGCAAATACCCCAGGTGCAGCCAGCCAGTGTCAATGCTGTATGGACAGGACTAGCAACAGCCTTCAGGAGTCTCCATCCCATCTCCACCCTGTACAGAGACACATGGATGGTTGTTCTGGGCTGGGATTCCCAACTCTTCAGCAAAACCACTTCAGTAAATCAGACGAAAATCTGCCCTGCATGACACCACTCTGTGGGTGTCCTGTTCCCTGGAGCTTGGGTGGCTCTGAACACTTATCATAACAAGCAGCTCCCTTGTTTCCACTACAGCTTGGAAGATAAAGAAGGGGAAAACCAGCCGTGCCCGGGGAAAGGAAGCCCACAGGAAGTTTTGAATATAAGTGAAATATAAATGTCAATGTACCATACTGTGACATGAAACACTGCTCTGAGCCACCTATGTCTGACTGTCTTTCCATTTTTTTAAGATCCCCCCTAGGCCAGCTGACAGCATTGCGTTTTAGTAACAGCCACACATTGTCAAATACTTACTGTCCAAGGAAGGGTACTGAAGTAGACATCAACTCTAACAAGCAAGAGAGTTTTCTTGTGTGATGGGAATCATTTATTCAAGCCTATTTCTAAGATGGGGATATGGCTAAGGAAAGATTTGACCTTAGCTGTTAAAAGCATCCAGCTTTATTAGAAGTAGTTGCTAGAGCACAAGCAATATTTTACAGCCTGTAAAATCCTTCCTCCTGGGGAATTTCAGCAGTGGCAATTTCCTTCCCTGTGCTTTCCTGTCCTCCTGCTATACACACTGGAGGGAGAAGTAAGTTGTCAGGGATCAGGACATACTGAAACAGACATAAGAAAATGTCTGCTTCTCTCCTGCATTCTCTCCTTATAGTCCTGTGTGAATGCTGCCTCCTAGAGATTCTCAGCCTCTTCCAAGTTTCATGGCTATCTCCATTTGAAAAATTAAATTGCTGCTGCAGCTGCTAACTCCTCCTTCTTCATTTTCACTCCCAGTTCTTGCTCATTAGTGGGATGAACAGAAGTGAATGCAAGCGTCCATCATCATAGCCATAAAACCTGTTTAAGAGATACAAGAGTGCCATACTTCAGCCACATCATTTCTGTCCTGCAAACAAGCCTGCCAAACCAAAGGGCCAGGCTGTTTCAGGAAAAAGAATGAAGGGCTGTAGCTGGTCATTTGAGAGCAGTGGCTAAGGTGGCATTTGTGTTTGCCTAGCTGGTCCCTCAGAAGACCACTACCAGGGACAACGCACTATGGAATTTCCTGCTACATAGAGATGGGAAGAAGACAGGTTAGAAGAGATGGATCCATCCACTTAATTGGAAAGTTCCCTGCACCCTGCAAAAGGACGGAATGCAAATTCACTTATGGGAAAGCAGTCATGTGCCGTTCAAGACTGGTAGCAGAAACAAGTTGCTGTGGACTTCCGCTGTTATCGGCCAACTATTAATGATGTTTGGAGACATAGTCCAAGCTTGTGCATAGCAGATAGGGTGTCCAATTGCCACTTGGACTTCTGAGAACCCTCTCTGTTGTGGCAAGCACAGGCCGTGATTAGTGCTAACCATACCGTGAAGTGGTTGCAAGCTGAATGTCATATGCATAGCCACTAACGTGATTGTTTTGGGTTTTGGGGAAGAGAGTGAAGAAAACATCAAATACAGCACAAGGGAATCCCTGAGAGGCAGAAAGACTCAAGCATTTGTATCTCCCAGCTGGAAAGCTGAGTTGTTGAAAGGAGACTGTGGTTTTAAGGAAGCTCACTGGGTAAAATCTGACAGGGTGATAAAAATAGTTTGTATTTTTGTTCCATCTCCAGCAGCACCCATGTTATTCCCAGCATGGTCATGACTTAGGTCTCAGCCTCCATCTACCTGCTTAGGGGAGATCATTTTATTGTGTCAGCTGTCTCAGAGTCACAGATGTGCACAGCACTGCTAACCTCCTGCAGCAATCTTTCATGACAGCAGTCAAATTCAGCAGTATTCCTTTACCTGCATTTGTCTGAGTGACAGCCCTGCCTTCCACAGCAAATGCTTTTAGCGATCAATCCAATATCCAGTGGTGTCATCTGGGGCTAACCTCAAAGGCAGTTGGATCAAATTGTTAGGGTAGGTTTCAGCATGTCTAATTTCAGGTGTTTGCAGGGAAGCAGTCTGTGACTTTGTGGGTTGGCCTGGGTCCTCTTTACAGTCACAAAGAGAAATAAACACTTTTAGGACCTGATCTGTTTCACTCATTTTAGATGTCTACATTACAATGAGGTAACTAGCACTTTGTAAAGGGAGACTATGCATCCAGACAGCTAACTCAGAGGAAGACACCCACATCTGGTCAGCTGCATCCCACCTGTTGTGACTAAAGAGAGAGAGTCCATCATACTCGCTCACATTCAGAATTTATACCATCCAAAGTCCTCTGCCAAAACCAGCAAGCCTCTTCACAGGACAAAGCAGTACTCAGTATTATGTGGTTCTCAGTTACTCCTTGAAACCTGAAGAAATCAGAAAGTGTAAGTGCAAGGAGCTCTTTAGAGCAACATCAATCTTATCATACAAGAGCATCTTCAGTACATGAAAACCCAGCTCCACTCACAGCTCCTGATGGTTCCAGGCCCTCAATTTACCCACTAACTTAAAAACTTTGTAAAAGCCGTGTGAAATAACAATGGATACAATAAGGGAAAAGAAAAAAAATAGGATTTGCTAAGAACTATGCCTCAAATTGTTTTTACTAAAGCACAGGCAAATGTTTTGCCAAAGCAAGACAGAGTAAACCTACAGCTAGTTTTTAGAACACCCCAAGTGACTAAACAGTACTTGACCCAGCAAGATTGCAGCTTGAGGTTACTGGCAGTTGGTTGCCTAGAAAATAATTAAATACAATTTTGAAAATAAATAGCTTATTTTCATTGCACGGAGCAAAATTGATTTTATGTGAATCAGTTGAGTTTCTTGAAATTCTTCAATTTCTTACAGTATGAAGTGAAGTTTGTAACAACAATATGTAGTATTTGTAACAAAGTAAGTAGTTTTGCTGTGAATATGCCTAGAAGGTTATGTGACAGGAAAGACAAGGAAAATATATCTGTATTGAATTTGACAAGCAGGGGCTTTTCCATCTTCCATGACTCCAATTATTTTGCTTGCATTTGATGAGAATGAAGAAGCCATGGAAGACTTAGAATTGACTCATACCTCATGTCTTCCAACAGTTTTGTGGAATGGCTCTAGATGCTGATAAATCTGAGCATCACTTCAGTGTTTAACAACTGGGGATTTTGATGCTAACATGCAATTGTTGGTTCATTCTGGCTTGTGGCACCGGATAGTTGTGGTCCGCTCTGGTCTAACTACTGGTGCCTTCTCTACATCCTGATTTTTTGCTGTTCTAGTACCTATGCTACTTGTTGCTAAACATGTGGAATCCTCAATATTTTAAGCCCTGAATAGAATCATAGAATCATGCAATGTCTTGAGTTGGAAGGGACCCATAAGGATCATCGTGTCCAACTCCCATACATTTATTTATAACGTGGGTCTGATTCTGTAGAGTTTCTCACCTGGAGGTGATGCAGTGTCATTGACAGACAGGACCTGTAAATGACACAGTTGCCTAGGTCAGGTCCCTAGACCAGTGCATACTACTCTCTCACATGCACATAGTCCACACTATGAAGAGGATGATAAGTAGTCCATGTATGCTGTACACTAGCTGTTGATCTGATAATGTGTGAAGGAGCATTGCAGGTGACAGTAAATTAGAGCCGAGTATAAATTTTTTTGAGGGGTAGTGTGTGGTGTGACACTGTGCAGGATGGAGCCTTGTAATCAGGAGAGCAGCACTAGACTCTACAAGATCCCCCAGCCTTGAGAGATGCCTGTGCTCTGCTCCTGCTCTGCTCTGACTCCCCAACGGAGCTCTGTCGTGGACCATGCTGTCTCCGCTGGGTCCGCTGAGTTTGCTGAGGTGGTGCTGGGCACAGACTCCCAGGGCCACCACCCCCTCTTGCATCCCCAGACGTGGGGAATGACATGCACTGCTGAGTCAGCTGCTCGCTCTGGCCTTTAGCTTAAGGCCCACAAAATTAAAGGTCTCTCCACTGTGTTGACAGCTGGATCCATTTTGGTTATGACTCCCCTCTGGCATCACACTGCTTTTCTGATCATTCCGACTAGATGATGCTAAACAAAACTTAGCTGAATTTTTCAGACTACAAACAGCTTTGTGAAACCAGAGTGCCCCTGCCACACAGCCCTGGGTGACTACCATCATTCATTCTCAAAAGCCAGCTTCAGAAAGCACCATCTATGTTTGACACACCCTTTCCAAACATCAGGACTTATTCTTGGGAGCACACAATACCCTGGGTCTGTATTAAAGAACTCATTGTTAGAGCCCACAGGCCTCAATAAATATGTCACAATCTTCAGCTTGCCATTTTAAAGGAAATAATGTCAATTATATAGATAAAACTAGGAAAAATTGCCTCACACTTCGTCTGCCTGTGATTAACAAACCATACCCTGCACTGAGAGTGGAGAAAGGGCATCATCCAGCCTGGCTGTTTTGGGAGCTCCTGGAAAGGACATCTGTCTTGAAACCCCTGCATAATGCTCAGCATTGCACACCATTGCTTGAAGTGCTCCTCTACACGGGATGAGTGGCACCGCTGCCCCTTCTCCACCAGCGTGGATCCCCGTGGAGCTTCATTCTGAAGCTTGTTCCCCATCTTGTACCTCTGAGGGAAGCCAGTGTGGGAGGTCCTGATGTGCTACATCCGAAAGTGCCTGCTGTCTGCAGCAAGCTCTACCCAGCATTTATTTCCTGAACTACTTCTGGTGTTATTGAGCTAGATCCCTGCCTCGTGGAGACAAGCATGTGGACATGAGGGACTGGGCTCAAAATCAATTGCAGTAAAGTTTGCTGGTGAGAGGAGCGCCACAGGAAAAAAAAGGGAAAACACACTAAAAATGTAGGGGGCTGATAGAGCAGCATGTTTTACTGAGAGAAAACTAAGCCAGTTTCAGGTCTCAGTTTTAAGAAATTTTGTAATACCATTGAAAACAACATATAGTGAGAACGACAGTATTCTACCCCATCTCTGCCTCCGAGATCAAGTGGGCAAAAGCAGCTTACGCTCTCGGCAGCAAGGCATGAATTTTGCAGGAGATAAGAACGGCCCAAGATGGAATGACCTTCAGAGTGAAACTCTTTCTTTAGGCTGTCTTGATGAAAGGAAAAGAAAAAAAGGAAAGAAGGAAAGAAAGATGGAGAAAGAAAGAAGGAAAGGAAGGAAGGGAGGGAGGAAGGGAGGAAGGGAGGAAGGGACGGAGGGAGGGAGGGAGGGAGGAAGGAAGAAGGAAGGAAGGAAGGAAGGAAGGAAGGAAGGAAGGAAGGAAGGGGGAAAGAAAGAGACAAAAGAAGGAGAGAGGAGAGAGAAAGGAAAAAAAGAAGCCAGGTAGGAGGGAGGAAGAAGTGGAGACTAATGATGTAGGAGAACTGGAGAGAAAAAAGGTGAGAGGAAAGATTAATAAATTATAATAAAAATATAAACAAAAAAGCGTGTAAGCATGATTACAGAAACTGCATGCAACCTTATTTGTTTGTGCAGAGTTATACATAAACAAGTAAGTTTGATTAAAAGCCTAGGGAGACAGGTAACCCCCTCCAGAAGGAAAAAGAAATTGGAAGAAGGTTTCCTTGCTCATGCACAGCATTATGCTGATTCTTCTTTTCCTCAACTATTCCAGAAACTTACATTATGGTCATTGCTTCTACTCATTTGTGTTCCTTTGCATTGTAAACCAGGAGAATTACTTCACAATACGGACACGGGAAGAACTTTGGGCCACCCTGAAATTTTGCCATCTCTAGTGAAGAAGGTTTAAATAGTGACAGAAGCTTTACAGCACAACACAGGCAGAGAAACAAGACACTCCATCTTGGGGAGATGACACATACCAACTTCTAGGCTTGTTATTGATGTCCTATCAGATACAACCACACCAGATTATCCTGGCAGGAATGGTAACACGCAACACAGAAGGTGCAAACAGTAATTTTAACTCACCACAGGAATACATGCACTCACACGCTACACATTTTGAGGATGTTATCTTGTGGAAGGGACACTTATCAGCTAAAGAGAGGCATAAAGCATTTGTAGCCTTCTCAACACATCTGCCCCAGGCATTTTTATATACAAACAAGCTACTTCTTGAAAACAAAGGACTGAAACTCAGACAAATATTTTCTGGGCACACACCTCTTTAAATGCTGGTTTTGCTGCCAAAGCACCAGACCCAGGAAAAGAGAAGAAGGAATAAAGGTCAAGAACTTTTGAACTAAAGTCCTTGAAAAACAAAGACTCATGAAACCACAGTAGCTCTGAGTAAATGTCTTGTCTGAATGCTAATTCTTGCCACTAAAAAAGTACATATCAACAACAGCAACAAGGAAAAACGTGCATGCTTTAAATAAACAAACAAAAAGCCTCCAAAACCACTCTGAACCCTATGCAGTGCTGGAATACAATTATTTGTTATTCCCAAGGAGCAGTTTTTATCAGCCACTGCCTGGATTACATTTTCTCAAATAAATAAATAGTGCGTCTGTGACTTTCTATCACTTCGTGAAAACAAAGTTATGTAAAAGCTGGTTATTTGCAGCATAACCTTTCTGAAGAAAGCTCAGCTGATGTCAGGTAATTATTTGTCACCCGAATCTAATACTTTCTGCCCTGTGCCAAGTCATTTTCATGGGATCTGCAGGGTGTGATGTGGATCAGAAATACCTTTGCCATCCGTCACTACTGAAAATCACTGGAGCTGGATCCATCTGCCTGTGTTTACCCAGCAACTAGAGTCGCGTTGCTAATGTGAAGGTCGCCCCATGTGAACCCATCAATCAGCGAGCTGGCGTTTTCAGCCCCGTACCAATATCAGAAATAAGTTCAAGGGAACAGCTTTTAACCCTTCACTGTTTCTAAATGGCCAGATACATCTATCCTTCATGGAAGCAATTTTCAATGTCACATCCAAAGTGATCTTCACTGTGCAACTTAAATGCCGTACCTACAATATACCCCTGTGACCTGCCCATCCAATACTGTAATTTTCCTGCTGAATACATTGCAATATAGGTAGTGTAGATAACTGAGCCGTAACTGCTGGATTTAAATTTTAAGAAAACTCCTACCGTATGTGCTCTAAACTGATTACCAGCTATACTAAGAATACAGTTTAAACATTTCAACTCAAAACACAGTGTTACGTTTAATGAAAAGTAGCTTTTGATTTTCTATAAGGTTTAAATGGTTCCTGTATTATTTTTTCCTGATTTGATTATTTTGGGAGGTCTATGTCAAGATTATAAATATAGTCAGCTGCTCAGTCATACTTTAAGGTAATGTGTTATGTGCCTCTTTGTTTTGTACAGACCCATGCCTTCATGCTCTTTTTGTGATTAAAGCTAGCCAGACTAATTCATTCAAAAAATTACTTCTATTTCTAAATTGTCTGCAGACAGACTGGCTTTTCAACTGGTTTCTTTCTTGTCTGAAGTTGTTCAATAGATGCTTTGTCCAAGAATACCTCAGATCATAAACTCTTCATGACTGACCTCCAATGACTGATCCAACAATCTCATGTTCCCAGTACTGGGCCTGGGAGAGTTGTGTGTCTGTGTGTGGGTTAGAGCCCTGAATAGAGAAGAAAAGATTTTGAAAAAGGTATGTGCTACAAAGATTCGGAATTGCAAGACCTGAAGTAGCTTATCTTGGAGCTTGTGGAAAATAAATGTATCTAAAAAGGACAAGATCTTCATATAACACTGAAGTGTAGCCACCTCTGGGCAATAGTTCATAATAGTAGCTTAAATTTCCCAAGCAGTTGAGGTCAGAGAGTGAAAAATATCAACTGAAACTGAAGGAGTTAATTTTGATTGGGGGCAATCTACCTGCTCTAGGTGGACCCTGGCCTGGATGCTGATTTTATAAAATTTTAGCCCTGTGAAAGTCTCCTGAAGCATTCAGTTCAACAGTTGAGCTGACTCTGATTATAGCTTGAGTTAATAAAAGCTGATCTTTTAAGAAGTTCAATGCTGTTGTGTTCCCAATCTCTTTGTGGGGAGACAGTTAACTATGAAATAATCCATAACATTTCCCTATGTGTCCTAGATTATTTCACTACTTGTTATTTATTTGGTTGCTTTTAGGTTTTAATAAAACTGTTTTAAAATGTACTCTTAAACAAAGTTTATAATACAAAATGGAGTGATCAATTGAAAGTCACCTTGATTTGAAAATAATAACACTGGGTTTAGGTCATGCAATTTTGTGAAAACTTCCAAGAAATAAGTGTTTTATGGCATGTTTTTGCAGTGTCTGCCACTCATGTTTGAGACCATCAGCTTACATCAATTCTTGCCTGTATCGTTCCTCTAAAGCATTGCAATGGGGAATGTTTTTGGCTTCTTAGGTGTTTTGTTGCTTCCACAAAATCCAGTGACAAGTCATCAGAATGCCTGTGATGAGATGGTGGTCTCAACAGCTTTCTGCAGCGGCAGAGATGACAGTGCAAGGTGCTAATACAAGTCAGTGATTAATGGGATATAAGAACCTAGATAGATTAGACTGGATTAGGCATGCATATGCTTCATTTAAATTAAAACCATCACACATACAAAAAAAAAAAATCCTGTTTTGCTGCCTTGCCAGAGAGACCAAGCTATTCCAAGTCACTCTCTGGCTTTCCAGTGGCAGGGAGCTTTCACTCAAAGAAGTCCTAGGTAACCTGGCAAATCATGGTCTCTAGACTTGAACTCTTTCTGCCTACTACCTGTTTTATACCTGTTGCTGCAGCAGCAAAGACAGATAAAGCAACCAGCAGCAGGTTCCAGGGTGACCCTGACCCTGGCCATATTGTGTGTTACACTGGTGTAGAGAAAGGTGGAATTTCAAATCAACAAACCCATGTAAGCAGTCACTCCTGGTCCAGTAATAATGTGGTTCATATGCTGTTAACTCAAGGTAGTAATGAACTGTCGCTTTTTTTTTTTTTCAAAAAATTGAGCAGTTGAGGATAATCTGTGCTACAGCAGCAGCAGTAGCCCAGTGTAGTACTACTAAAACCAACCAAAATTCAAGCTGTGTCACAGATGTGCTCACTGTGTCTTATTTTTCCATAGATGAAATGGGGTTGCAATGCTTAGCAGAATTTGCAGTCTGTAGGAACCTGTGGTAAGGATTGTAGGAATCCATGGCTATGTGTTACCTTGCACTGGGACTTCAACTGATCTCCTCATTATAGACTCCTCCAAAGTTTTTCCTTCCCTGTAGGACCACTAAGACAGCCCTTTTAAGAGCTAGGATTTCCTGTTCTCCTGCTAGCTCATACATCAACCTCAGTGAAGCCGGGTCCATGCAAACATGGCTTTGCTTCATGGAAAAAAATGCAGTAGTAGTTGGGTATCTTCCTATTATTTCTGTGGACCCTTTAATTCGAAATACTATGAGGTTTTATTTTAAAAAAAATCCTATGTATTTTCTTTTTTTGTGACAAATCATGCTCTACCCTTTCCTCTTGGTGCTTAAATACTGAGTGACTTTAATGGAATTGCTGAGATAAGGAATATGGAAGATTAGTGTGTTGCCTCAGATGCAGTTCCTCTCATGAGCGAGAGAAGTGTGCTTTGGCCTTTATATATTTTTCCCCTTGCCTGCTTCAAGGTCTTGGTAAGTCACTGCCAAGTCAGAGCCCTTCATATCCAACACACTATGATCCGACATTGTTTGATTCCAGGGAAATACTGAGGGGCCTCCTCAGAGAAACCTGGCTCAGCTAGAGAAAGGAGCACATCAATAAGCACCTTGGCTGAGTATCTGTACCGTGGCTAATACAAAGGAGTTCATGGTTGTGGACTGGGATGACAGCTGCTGGTTCAGTGCAGAAATCCCACTGACAGGGCTTTCTGTGAAGTCGAAACCAGCAACAAGCCAGCAGGCAGTGCCACACATCTGGACCAAAGCACTGATACACTGCTGACACTTCAGCAACGGTCTCCTCCAAAGCTTTTTTACCACAACTAGAAAAAGAAACAAACACATTTGTGAATGCTGAGCTCTGTCTCACTCGTAGTGTTCACAGGCGTGCTCAGAAGATACACAGACCTGCCCGTAGTGTGGTTCAGACTTGAGTGCATCAAAGAAAAGTTGAGAAATTAACTCCACCTCCTTGTGGTCCAGCATCTGAATTTTAACCTGGAGTTCTTTGCTGCCCCTGAGCACCCCTTTCCTGGACAGCTGTGATGAGCATCGTGGGAGAAGGGAAGGGGGAGTGCACCGGGGTGCCTCGGTCAATGTGGAGGTACCTCAGCACAGCTATGGGACAGCAGGGGAGCCAGCTCCCACCACCTCCCTGGTACCATGATGGCCTTTGCAGCGTGGAGGGAAGAGGGCAGTAAAGAGAAGAGAGAGCAGAAGGAGCATTTAGAAGTGAATTAGTTAAAAATTTACTCTCCATGTGAACCTGTCAATCTTCTGTAGAGGATTAGGGCCACTGGGGTGAGGAAGCCCAGGCGCGCGTACACGCACACACACACACTTTCACATAATATCACTGAGGCCTTGCAGTTAATTATAGCTCTGAAATCTGACAGAGAAAAATTAGAGGGGAGAGGGACAGCTGCGAGATCCTGGGGTGTAGGGTCTGATTTCCAATGTAATCTGCAGCCCACCAAAGATCTTCACTTTGGAAAAATAAAGTTCAGCCATTTCTAGTTCCTGCCTGCTGCTTTTCCATTGCCTCATGTGTGCCGTGAGCCTCTGAGTTCCTAGCAGGGTCCCCATAGCAGCGGCCTGGCCCATGCTAAGCAAGGGTGGCTTGTGCCAATGAAAAACATACATAAGTTGGCATTGCTCAGACCTCCTTCTTTTCTTTCTACCCTGGTTTTTTTTCTAGCTTGAAGGAGAGGAGTCAGGAAGACTCCTAGTGCTAGTTTCTTTCTTCCTAGGTCTGCCTTGGTCTGCCTGCAAACCTCTCGTAAATCTGGAATTAAAATGAGGTTGGCAAGTTTTACCCTTTTCCAGTCACACATCATTTGGCTCTTCTGGCCTCCAGAGCCAAAGCCTCCAGAAACAATCCTGTTGATCCCATGTTTTGAGGATAAGGATACTACAAGGTCTGTGTATTGCATCTGCCTCCCTTTGGAGCATGGGAGACTTCAGGGGGTCTTGCTGCCCACCTTGAATCTGCTTACCTGCTTACACGGAATGGCCTCATATTAAAAAAAAGGATACACTGTAAGGTGGTTGCAATATGAGCTGGAAGGGTGAGTCCATAGATTACACAAAGCTGGGATCACATGTGTTGAATGTTGGTGACTCTGGTCTGGGTTCCAGCTGTTTGAGAGTCATTTTAATGTACAAAGGCAAATAATAACTCCTCAGAGGTCTAAAGTAAAGTACAGTCAGGAGTTGGGACTGGGTCTCCACTACAGGCTCAACACCATTGTTGGATGCAATGGCAACTTTTAATGCATCTTGGAAGGAAAAAGAAGCTCCAATGAACTGGAAAATGTTAGTGATGTGCCAATGCTTGAAGAGCAAATGTGGTGGGGAATTACAGGTCGCTTAGCTTGACAACGAAAAAAGGCAAAATCATGTACTGGCTGATCAGAAGATGGAAAATCCTATACAACTTTAATAACTTCTTTAAGTTAGGAATTTCTCACAGCAGTTCCTTCTTTAATATTACCATTGTTTACTAGTATTTTCCAAGGAAGATTAATTTAAAACACCCATGCCAGCTTCAGACATTTCTTGATGTACTACAAGACACAAATTAAATGCAATTCATCTTCAACATAAGAAAAAAGTGCA